>NC_067149.1:55466343-55838843 GCF_903995435.1 Acomys russatus | reverse complement strand
GGGGTGCACATGCATGTATGCATGCCACAGCGCACATGTGCATGTCGTAAGACACTGTGCAGCTGGTTCTCTTTCCCCTAGATGGGTCCTGAGAGATGAGCTCTAATAGTCAGCCTCGACAGCAAGTCCTTGCTTTGCTAAATGTCTCCCCAGTCCCTATCCTCAAATTCTTGACCCTCCTGCTCCAGCCTTTCAAGTCCTGGAATTACAGCATGCATTACCACACCAAGCTTCTGAAGGAAGTTCTTCAAGTAGGAGTGAATGACATTGATCCACATAAAAACAAGAGAAAATATAAAACTTGCTATAGAAGAAGTACATGGGCAATAAATCTTAAAAGCTGTAAAGTTTCAGTGACCTTGCACAACTCACTGTCAACTCCATAAAATCAGGAAGTATTGTAAGCTGTGGTGCACATCTGTAATCCTAGCACTTGGGAGATAGAGTTAGGAATTCAAAGTCATCCTCAGCTACATAGGGATTTAGAAGCCAGTCTGGGCTACAAGAGATCTTGTCTCAAAAATCAAACAAGCAACAGTAAAATAGAGTGAATATGAATAACTATTACTACAACAGTGTTAAACTATACCTGATAGATAAAAGATGCAAACCACAACTTCGGTGAAATAAAAGCTGGAAGAAAAATAAAGTATAGGTTTTGTATGTGGTTGAAGCTAAACATCTTGCTGGGGAAAAAAAGAAGGTTCTTCTCAACTTACAGGGGCTTAGATCCTGACAAAACCATTGTAAGTTAAAAATAGAGCAAGTTGACCATGTGTATACTACACATAGCCTGGCTACCATAGTAATGGAGCAACACAACACTCTGTAAAGTTGGTTGTTATCTGTGTGACTCTGAGACTACCTAGGAAATGTAGCTCCCAGAGGCAGCCCAACAGCAAGCACCACATCCCACTACCTGTACAGTTTCTGCTGAAGTCATAGCACCTAGCATCCAGGAACTATAACCCACGTCTTTGTAAGTGGAGGCTGTTTGTAGATTTTTGCAAGATGATTTATATAAGCCTCTTGGAAACCATAAGGAAAGAAGTCTATCATTGATACACAAATGATAATGAGAAAGAGGGTTAAAAAATGCCACTACACAAATAGGATCAAATGACAAGGGAGGTTGGAAAGATGTGAAGAACAACACGAAGGAACTGTAGACCAGAGTGGGAATCCCGTGGTGGCATGGGACATCCTTGTCTATGACTAATTACTTTAAAGCTGAGTGTCCCAGTGCACATCTGCAATGACAGGAGTGCCAGGAGTATCAACAGCCTTTCTAAGTTCCTTTCTAAGTTCCATGAGATCCTGTCTCAAAAGCAAAACAAATTACCTTAAGTTACCCAGTCAGAAGACAGAAAGAGCCTGAATGAATTAAAAGCACAAGTTCTAAGTACAGACTGCCTATTGGAGATGTAGTGTACCTTTTAGAACACGCAGGATAAAAGCAACAGAGGGAAAAAGCCATTCCACGCAAATAGTAACTGAAAGAGAAGAAATACATCCACTTTGTGTCAGACAAAGCAAGCTTTAATTAATATCTAAACCAGAGACCTAAAAAGTCATTATATAATCACAAGATGATGATTTGCTATGAGATAACCATTGTAGGTATATGTATAAACATCAGAACATATAAAGATGTGAAGTGAATATTAATATAAATGGGGCAGGGGAGTACACAATACAGTGACAGTGGGAGATTTCAATACCCATTAACAATGAATAGACTGACCGCACAGAAAACCAACAAAGGAAAGAGCTGATTGAGTGAACCTAAATCACACACAGAACATTCCATGCAGCAGAAGAGGACTGCAAAGCCTGCACAAACATCCAAGCCTCAGACTCACAGACAATCACAAACTGCATCCACTTAGCATGAACTTTATCATGATGAGCAGGGCCTCATCTGTGATCCCTCTTTCCTTTCTCATATAGCCCAAAGGAACAGAGAGCCTGTCTCAAAAAAAATTAATTAATAAGGAAACAGAAGGAAGATGAGTGGTTTCTCATAAGCTAAGGGAAAGAAAAATCTTAGGCTCACATGGTGTACAGTGTTGTCTTTTTCCTGTGTGTGCATGTGTTTCTGTACATGTGTCTGTCTGTCTGTCTGTCTGTCTGCGTGATGTGTATAAAAGGATGTCTGTCTGTGTGGTGTGTGTCTTTGTTTGTATGTGTAGTGAGTATGCATGTCTGTTTATGGTGTGTGTGTGTGTGTGTGTGTGTGTGTGTGTGTGTGTGTGTGCATAAGTATGTGTTATGCAGGAGCACAATCCTGACTGGGGACAAAGAGCATGGAAAGGTGACAGGTGTCTTATTCCACCACTCACAGGCTCTTTATCAAGGCTGGCAGCCAGTCTGATCTAGACAATACCTCCTTGAGACTCTCTTTCTAGGTAATTCTAGGTTATATCAAATTGACAATTAGAACTAATGATACAGTGTTATTTTATTGCAAATTTGAGTTTATTTTACAACTATAAAACAAAGGAGTTACAATGAACAATTGTAGGCTTTGAACTTTTTCAAACCTACTTTATTCGGGGTTCCTTAATGTTCATTCCTCCATTCCATCCCACCTGCCCTAGATAGTAGAGAAAAGAGGTTAATGGGAACAGAAGTAGACCTTTTTAGACTCAGTTCCATGGAGTAATTCCACTGGCATATTCAGCAGGATTCCAGCAGACAGGCTAAACAAGAAACCAACAATTCAGCAAAGGTCACTGCAACTGCAGAAGCCAGAACCTGGAGCATCAGCCAGAACCTTAACGTATTCTCTGGAGTGGTTCCCTCTAGGAGCATCTTGAAGCAGAGCAATGAACAGCCAAACAGCAGTGCCTCCTGCAGACCAGCTCCAGGAACCAGTGAAGAGGGGAAAAGAGAAAGTCTTGATGGTTCAGTGGTATGGAGAATTGAGCAGGCAATGAACATCTGGCTAAGGGAAACCAACTATTGGTTGAACAACTACCTAAAGGAGCTCATTATTGAGTAGAGATTGAGGAACTGAGGAGAAAAGAAATATTAGCCTGGACATAAGTTGTGGTACAAACTAAACAGTCTTGTAGCCCAGGATAACTTTATTTTTCTTCTGCTTTTTCTTTGTCTGTTACTCCATCTTGGGCCAACACCCAGTACTTTATTTAAAGTGAAATTCAGGGTTGTTTTTTTTTTCATTACAGAATATATCATGGTCTTCTCATCTCTTATAATCGGTACAGCCTTTAAAAACCATCAGAGCAAAAGCAGTCTAACAAAGAAATACAAACAGTTCTGTATAGTCTACAATAAAGCTACAGTAAAAATCAATCAATTTCCAAGTAATGGTTGGGATGACCTGATTATTATTTCTTAGAAAATACTTGGGAAAATTTAATCATAAATTTCCCTGGGCTAAAGCTATTGTGTTTGAATGATTGTCATGTCATAGTAACATAACTTGAACTAAATGTTCAACACAGAAAATATTTGACTTACTTCCAGTCCCAAACCAATGAGTATGCTAGCCAATCCTAAACTAACTGCCAATGGGTCCTATTTTGTAAAATATCTGTAAAACATAATGTTACAAGCCCACCTTCTATTGTTCCCAAAGAAGATTCCAAAGAAATTTTTCTACAGCTAACAGTATCTAGCCAGGTACTGTTCTGTCAAGATCCTAATTTCATTTTCAAGCAGTTTCTGCCTGACTACACACAGTCAAAGACAAGACAAGACTCTCATTGTCTCAAGCCTTTGGCCTGATGTCTTCTTTAAAATTCCTCTGTGGGAAAAAAGTATTCCAGTGTAAATTTCATATGGGCTGAGAGATAGAGAAAAATACAGTTTTAGGAGAAAAAAATACAAAGTAGTTTTTAGGCAAAATTACACCTGAACTATACATAACGTTTAAGGACAGTGCTGAACAGCCAGAGATCTTTGGAATTTTGTCAAACAAAGGCTCAATAGCTGTTCTGGATGTTTAGAAATCGTGCTGGACAGTTGGAGATCTCTGGAACTTGGTCAAGCAAAGCCTCTACAACTCATCCTTATGTCTCTGACATATACCAAAACCAAAAGGCCAAAAAGCCAAGCCTCTTGTTTTGGGCACAGTCCATACTAGGATGTTTATTAACATCAAAGACCATGCCTCTGGAAAAGGCAATTCCTCTTCTAGTGGACAAATACCGCCTGCTCTCTCACAAGTCTGTTTCACAACACACACTTGAGATCAAAACAAGAACATGTTTACATCAACTACAGAGAACTTACAGGAGAAAAGTATGCATATTCTTCAAAGCATTTTATCTTTCATTCCATGTTTCTATTCCTCTGCCTACTCAACCCCTCTCAAAAGAGGATTTGCTAATCTTCTGAACTATAGATATGAATATAATAGGTAGAATGTATTCTAAAGGTGTGTCCACCCTTTGAGAGCCCAAGTACAAGCCAAGTGTGATGATACCAGAATACTGGAAAGTAAAGTAGGAAAATTGCTATGAGTTAGAGGCCTGCCTGGGTTTACATACAAAACTCCTATCTCAATACACACCACCACACTGGCTCTGAAGTGTGGAGTGTGGGTTGTCTTCTTCTTCTTCTTCTCCTTCTTCTTCTTCTTCTTCTCCTTCTTCTTCTTCTTCTTCTTCTTCTTCTTCTTCTTCTTTATCTTCTTCTTCTTCCTCCTCCTCCTCCTTCTCATACTCCTCCTCCTTCTCATCCTTCTCTTCCTCTTCCTCTTCTTCTTTTTCTTTTTTTCATAATAGTTTTATTAATTATTTGGAAGTTTCACATCATGAACCCTGAGAACACTCAGTTCCCAGTTCTTCCAAGTCTTCTGATCCCCTACTCTTATGAAGCCTCCTCCAAAAAAGAAAAAAGAAAAAAGTTCAACTTGTATTGCCCATATATTCACTTGAGCATGGTCAATTTCCTGGTGGCCAGCTCCTTAAAGAAAACTTAGTCCTTCTCTATCTGCACCCCTGCCAGTAACCATCAATTATGGAGAGCAACACTTCTGCAGCCTTATCACAATTTTTAAGAGTTTTTTCACCTAATGAGATTTGATGTGCCATAGCAGATTGGTAGGGGTGGGAAAGGGGTCCCCTTTCCTGAAGAGAAATGGAGAAGGAAAGAAGGTGAGAGGGTGGCATCAGGAGAGGATGAATGAGGCTTTAATTGGGGAGTATATATTTTTTATTTATTTCTGTATTCACCAAGGAACAGAAATTCACAAAGCAAAACATTTACCAATAAATATGGAACATCAGAGATATGGGCTTCAGCACAGCAGGCAAATCTCTTTCAGATGTTACCTCAAAGCATGTTTTGTTGTACCATTTTCTAGGAGTCTAGAGGCCTGTTAAGCTTAGTAGGAGATTCTGAGAAGTCTGTATACACACAGACATAGCCATGTAAACATACATAGTGACACACAGATCTCTCCTTTAAGATAAAGCATGCTGTGTTTGTCCCATTGTGTTAACATAATGATTTCTAATTACATTCACCTTCCTGCAAATGTCATGATTTAGGGTTTCTTCATAGTTATGTAGTGTATGTGCATGTGACATGTGCATGTGTGTCACTTTATAGCCTATTGTCTGAGACAGGATCTCTAATTAAGCCTGAAGCTTTCTGGTCAGCTAGTCTGGTATGCTTGTTAGGTTCTTTGGTTGGTTGGTTGGTTGATTGGTTGGTTGGTTGGTTGGTTGTCAGCTTAATATAAATTAGGTTCATCTGAGAAGAGGGAACCTCATTTGAGAAAGTGTCTCCATCAGATTTACCTCTAGGAAAATCTGTGGAGCATTTTATTGATTAATGATTGATGTTGGAGGGCTCTACCTACTGTGTGAGGTTCCTCTCCCTAAGCAGCTGGTCCTGGGTTATATAAGAAAGGATGTTTGAGCAAGCCAGGGGGAGCAAGTGAGTAAGCAGGGTTCTTCCATGACCTCTGATTCAGTTCCAGCCTCCAAGTCTCAGCTCTGCCTGAGTTCCTGCCCTGGCTTTCCTCAATGAAGGACTGTGATTTTTAGATGATATGTAAGCCTAGTTAAACCTTCTTCGCTCCTTCCCCTCCCTCCAACAAAAAGAGTTTTTTTTCCCAGTGGCTTTATGTCTAGGTTCTTATTTGGGGAGGGGCAGCAGCCTGGGAGTTGTCATGGGAGCCATTTTTTCTCCTCTTTCTCGACTGTGAGTCTGCAGTCATCAATATCTGGGCAAAAGTAGCTTTCTTGCTCTTTACAGTCAGTGAGAGCAAGGATCATGAGCTTACACATGATTTCTGGTGAAAGCATGGACCATGTCATCCACATAATCTTTGGTGTCAGCACATGCCAAGGACCATGGCATGGCCCCAGTAGTACAGACCATGTTCATCAACATGGCTCTCTGCCACTGCACAGGCCATGGACATCGCCATAATCCTCAGTAGCAGCACAGACCAAGGGCATCAACATGGCCTCTGTGACAGCAAAAGACACTCTCAACAAAATGCTCTCCATTGGCAGCACAGACTACAGAGATCCACATGGCCTTAGGTAATAACATGGGCCACAGACACTAACATGGCTCCTGTGATCCTGTGGGACCACAGACATCCACATGAACCTCAGGCTCCAACATGGCCTAGGACAGTGGACCACGAATACTAAAGTGGCCTCCAGGGGCAGCACAGACAATAGAGGTCTTTCAAGGAGGTCCAATCCAGAAAATGAACCATTCTTCATCTTGGGCATTCTGTAATTGCTCAGAACCAGTGAAACTGTGTGGCTGGGCAGCATGTTCAGGGGCTGATTGGAGTGCAAGCTCCAGGCTGCTACATACCACACTGCTGACTACACTCAGCAGCAACGTTCTTGTGTTCACGGCTACCTTCTCAGGCACCTATCACTGCCATCACATTTTTGGTTATGCCTCTCTCTCCCTCTCCCTCTCCCTCTCCCTCTCCCTCTCCCTCTCCCTCTCTCTCTCTCTCTCTCTCTCTCTCTCTCTCACTCTCTCTCTCTCTCTCTCTCTAATTCACTTACTGCTCCATTACTCTAGCTTTACCACCTCTCCATCAAACATTTTACTTTATAATAACAATATATATGTATATATGTATGTGCATATATAGTGATACATGGCAGTTCCAATGCCATTATTAAATAAAAATATGTAGTACATGTGAAGTATAAAAGTGTCTGGGATATATAGAGATACACATATAGATTCATTACAAGTTGTTGCTTTGGCTCAAGATTTCTGGTTTCTGAAGCACCATAAATACTGCACCATTGCTGCGGTTCGTCTCAGATACCCTGCTGTTGCCCAGAGTCAGGGTGATGCTACAGCTAATCAGGGCATTTTTATGAGGGGTAAGTTCTGAGTGAACTCCTGCCTGCCACATAGCTCCCTTCCTTCTATGTCTGCCTCCTGGAGACTTTCGAGGCTTGACCTTTGTGCTTGAAACCTGCCCATAGCATTGTTTCCCTGCACTCTCTGTCTCCCCAGTGGGCAAGCAACACCCATTCTGCATACTCCCTGATGGCCTTAGGACCAGCCCTATTCAGTAACAACATGTTTCTATGGGAGCTCCAGGCCACTGCACACCACCCTGTCTTCAGTGCCAGCTGCCTCAGGGCTCAGCTCACCAGGCACAACTGTTGAGCTTGTAGGTTGCAGCCTGAACCACTGCCCCATTCTCTCTGTCTCCCAGAAGGGCAAGTAGCCCAGGCAGCAGCTGCAGGGGTTCCATGCCAGGAGCCATCCAGCTGGCCTAAGGCCAGCCCTATTCAGCAATGACCTGTTTCTGTGGGAGCTCCAGGGATTCCCACATCTCCCTGCCATAGGGGCAGTGCCTTCAGCCCCACAGCTCATCAGGAATGACTTTTATGCATGTAGCTTGCTGGATGAGGCACCGCAGTGAAGGGTATAGATCTGTCCTTCTCTGTTCCACTCTTTTTTTCTTCCAATTTTGTGAGGCCACATTTTAAAAGCATCTTCTCAAAAAGACTTTGATTTTGTTTTTGTGTTTTTGTGTGTGTTTTTTTTTTTTTTTTTTTTCTTTCTTTCTGTCTTAGCTGTACTGGAGCTATTTGGGGCCCTGCAGATTCCTTTTCCATTCATATGTCTGTCACTCTTCCAAGCCTCCCTAAGTATCCCAAACTCCTTGGATCTCCATGGTGGGTGCTGGTAGCCATTTCCATCTTTGTTTACACTTTTTTTTTAATAGACAGTGTTACTAGAACGCAGTCTGGCCTTGAAATCCTATGCCTCAACTTCCCAGCACAAAAATCACAGGCTTGTGCCCCTACGCCCTGCCTTGAGGCATGCTATTCTTTTATTCTTTGCTGTTTTCACAAGAGTTCTACCTATAGTCTGGCACTGTGGCAATGGTCTGACTGGCATGTCAAGGACCAGCTTCGACACAAACTGGGGAAACTGAGGCAGAGTATAACCCCAGCAGCTGACTGGTTAGCAGGCAGACTTTTCCTGAGAGTAACTTTCTAGGCCAGAACTGATTGCACCTGGCAATGGCTTCCACTGATAGTGACAAACTGAGGGGCTGGAATTAAATTGCTGGCAGTAGGCCAGTGCTGATAGACTCCTGGTGGGAACCTAGGGCTATCAGCTTCTAGTGGGGCTTCCACTGATTATGGCAAGTGGGGGCCAGGTTGATGGTTCCTAGCAGGGGCTTTCCACTGATAGCAACAAAGTGTCTAAGAGAGAGAGAGAGAGAGAGAGAGAGAGAGAGAGAGAGAGAGAGAGAGAGAAAGAAGAAGAAGAAGAAGAAGGAGGAGGAGGAGGAGGAGGAGAAGAAGAGAAAAGAAACACACACACACTTACACTTGATGAAGTAAGACAGACTTCAGCAGGCAAATTCCAGCAAGCTTCTTCTCTCAAGCTTCTTCTGTCAAGCTTCTCTTACTTCACACACACACATACACACACACACACACACACACACACACACACACATACACTTCACATATTGGGTGGATGGAAATGGATTCCAACCAAACCAGCTACGTACATATAATACATTTGATGGAACAAACTCCAAAGAGCAAGTTCTAACCACCTTATTTCTCTTACAGCTTATATATCTCAGCAAAATCTTTCCAGCAGTTAAAAAAAAAAATCACAATGTGCTTTTTCTTTTCTTTAAGTGAACAGCCTGATGTCAGTAGCTGGTGACGGCACCTGGGACCATGGTGGGGTCCTGGCCTGGGCTGCCACCAAGGGCAATGGCTGGGTCCGTTACTACTGAAGGCCAGGCAGATTTCTTGGTCTGGAATGTCACCTGGGGACATATTGATGTCTGAGAGGTGTGTGAAGAACTGGCCCCACCCCTCACCTGGGCACTGTGGGAGAACTGACCCTGGAGGTATGAAATCAGGAGAGCTGACCCCACCCTTAGGCAGGTGCAGTACTTGGGAGACTGCACTTGCATTTTCTAGGAGTTGCAGGTGAGCTGGCCCAGGGATACAAACATGGGAGAGATGGTCCTCCCACACATATCCTGTGTGGTGTCATAGATGAGGGAGAGAAATCCTTTACCCCCTCCTACTTCCCACCAGGGCAGGTGGGAGACTCAGCCCTAGGGTCATGAAAGCAGGGGAGCTGTCCCTGTCCCCCACCAGCTGCAGCACTCAGGATAGCAGGCCCTGCACCTAGCCTGAGCAGTAGAGTTAAGCCTGGTGGCAGGGGCACAGGCGAGCCAGCTCCAAGGGCATGGATGTGGGAGAGCTGGCCCCTCAACTTATCTGCCATGTGGTGACATGGGTGAGGGAAAGATTGCTTCCTCCTCACCCCTTGCCACCTACAACAGACAGGAAAGCTGGCCCTGAGATCATCAGAGCAGGAGAGCTGTCCCTGTCCCTCACTTGTTGCAGCTCTCAGGAGAGCAGGCCCTGTTATAATAATCATTAATGTCATGCAACAGATCAGGTATAAAGGGGGATTTATTTGAGGAGAAGGAGAAGGGAGAGTAGTTAGGGCCTGGGGAAGGGGTAGAGGATGCCTGAACATCTAGACAGGCAGGCAAGCAGACAGGGACAGAGCCCTGAGAGCAGAGAAGGACAGACAGAGACAGACAGACAGACAGACAGACTGAGAGAGACAGGGAGACAAGGAGTGAAAGAAAGAGTGTATGCAAGGAGGTAGTTGGTCCTTATATCCAGTGCACCTGAAACATGTGTTGACATAGGATGTTGTCAGGCCCCTGAAGGCCCCTGAGGACAGGCCAGTTGAATTGCCTACACATCAACAGGCCATGCATCTCACCTGGACAGCACAATAGAGCTGGCCCTGAATGTAGGGCTTGCAGGTGAGCCAGCCTTAAGGGCATGAGTGTGAGAGACCCAGCCCTGCCTCTTTCTGCTGGACAATGGCAGGAGAGCTGACCTTCAGAATGATAAGAGTGGGAGAACTGACCATGTACTTTACTGGCTGCAACACTCAAGAAAGCAGGCTCTGTACCTCACCTGTGCAGCAAGGTAGATTTGGCCCTGGTTGCAGAGGTTGCTAGTGAGCTGAGCACAGGTGTAAGAGCAGGGAAGCCGGTGGGCTGAGCAGCTCAGTTACCTCTCAAGCCCAGATCCAGAGCTTTGAACTGGCCTTCCTCAGCATCTACCTCATCAGTGAACTGATGAAGTACATGAATGCCCTGGACAGACAGATCCAAAACTACAAGATCCCCATGACACAAGGCAACAACAGTATAACCTAGAAGAACCCCAGTGAGGTTCCAGTATTTAAAAAGTAGCAGAAGCCTGAGGCCTCCTACCAGACCAACAAGTCATTGCAATGAACATTCGCAAGCAAAGAAGTGTTGACAAAAAGGCACACTGTGGGACACACTAGGACACACTACAGCTTCCACAACAAGATTTTTTTTTCTCTATTGGGGCAGAGGTTGCAAAAGTGAAAGGCCAGTATGAAGGGAGGGAAAAATGAGTGGGATTAGGCTGCATAAGATGAACTTTACAAAATAAAATCAAATAAAAGTAAAGTAAAAAGAAGACGAGGAACACAAACAACAATAGCCAAGGCAAAATGTTACCCCCAACAAGTCCTCAATATTCCAACACCGCTGAAGCACAAGAAGGAAATACCATAAAATCAAGCTTTTTGAAGATAATTGTGGTGCTTACAATAGGTATGATCCCATAGATTCTTGTACTTGAATGCTTGCCCAGAGGGAGAGTTACTATTAGGATGTATGGCCTTGATAGAGGAAGTGTATCACTGTGGAGGTGGGGCTTTGAGATTTTAAATGCTCAAGCTGTGCCCAGTGTGGAATCTAGTCTCCTCCTGGCTGCCTTCTGATCCAGATGTAGAACTCTTGGCTGCTCCAGCACCATGTCTGCCTGCATGTTGCCATGCTTCCTGCCATGATGATAATGGACTGAACCTCTTAAACTATAACCTAGCCTCAATTAAATGTTTTCCGTTTAAAGAGTTTCCTTGGTCCTGGTGTCTCTTCACAGCAATGAAATAATGATAGAGGTCCTTAAAGAGGAAACAAATAAATTCCTTAAACACATCAAGAAAAAAAAACAAAACAAAAAATGGAGTAAATAAATAAATCTCTTAAAGAAAGCCAAGAAAACTCAGTTGAAGGAAACAAATAAACCTATTTAAGACATTAAAATTGAGTAGATGCAATAAAGAAAACACAAATTGAGGGAAATCTAGAAATGGAAAACCTAGATAAGTGAACAGAATCTACAACCAAATAAATGACATGAAGGAAGAAAGTATCAGACATTGGAGATAGGATAGAAGAAATAGATACATAGGTTAAATAAAATGTTAAATCTAAAAAAATTCCAGACACAGTACATCCAGAAAATCTGGGACACTATGAAAAGAATAAACTTAAGAATATTAGGAATAGAAGAAGAGGAAAAAAAGGAGAAGGAGGAGGAGGACCAGGAAGAAGTGGGGGAGGAGGACGAGGAGGAGGAGGACCAGGAGGAAGTGGGGGAAGAGGAAGAGGAGGAGGAGGACCAGGAGGAGGAAGTGGAGGAGGAGGAAGAGGAGGAGGAGGACCAGGAGGAGGAGGACCAGGAGGAGGAGGAACAGGAAGAGGAGAAAGGAAGCAGCAGCAGCAGCCCAGCTTGAGTACCCAGAAAATGTTTTGAACAAAATCACAGAAGAAAATTTTCCTAATCTGAAAAAGGAAACACCTATAAAAACAAAAGAAGCATACAAAACACCAAATAGATTAGGCCAGAAAAGAAAATTCACTCACCACATAAAACTCAAAACTCTAAACATACATAACAAAGAAAGAATATTAAAAGCTGCAAAGGGAAAAGATCAAGTAATATATAGAGCCAGACATATTAAAATTACACCTGACTTCTCTATAGAGGCTTTAAAAAAAACAATATAAATAACCAATGAAGCAAAGAGTTGGTTCTTTGAGAAAATCAACAAGATAGACAAATCTATATCCAAACTAACTAAAAGATGGAGAGAGATTATCCAAATTAACAAAACCATTAGGTCTTACTTCAAAAAGTCTACTCCACAAAGTTGAAAAATCTAAAAGAAATGGAAATTTTTCTTGGTAGATTTCACTTAGCAAAGTTAAATCAAGATCAGATAAACAATTTAAATAGGCCTGTAACCTCAAAGGAAATAGATATAGTCATTAAAAGTCTCCCAAACAAAACAACACAACAACAAACAAAAAGCAAGGCTAGATAGTATAAGCTAAAACCACTACTCCTCAAGTTATTCCACAAAATATAAACAGAAGGAACAAGAAACATTGCCAAATTTGTTTTATGAGGCCACAGCAACAGTGATACCCAAACCACTCAAACATTCGACAAAGAAAAACAATTACAGACCGATTGTCCTTATGAACATAAACGAAAATAATAGTCAATAAAATACTTGAAAACAATCCAAGAACACATAAAAAAAGATCATCCACCATGACCAAGTAGGCTTCATCCCACAGACACATGGATCATTTAACATATGAAAATCAGTCAATGTAATCTACCATATAAATAAACTGAAATAAGAAGAAAAATCATGACTATCTCATTAGACATAGAAAAACCCTTTGTCAAAATCCAACACCCATTCATAATAAAAGTTTTGGAGAGATTGGGAATACAGGGGATATACCTAAACATAATAAAGGCAATTTACATCAAGCCTATAGTCAGTATCAAATTAAATGAAGAGAAACTCAAAGCAATTCCTTTGAAATAAGGAACAAGACAAGGCTTCCCATTCTTTTCCATATTTACTCAACATAGTAGTTGAAATTCTAGCTAGAGCAATAAACAGAAGAAGATTAGGAAGATATAAATTGGAAAGGAAAGCCGGGTTTAATCCCAGCAGTTGGGAGGCAGAGGCAGGCAGATCGCTGTGAGTCTGAGGCCAGCCTGGTCTACAAAGTGAGCCCAGGATAGTCAAGGCTACACAGAGAAACCCTGTCTCGAAGAAAAAAAGAAAGGAAGGAAGGAAGGAAGGAAGGAAGGAAGACAAATTGGAAAGGAAGACGTCAATGTATCACTATCCACAGATAGTAAATATGATATGATAATATACATAAGCGACCCCAAAATTCTGCCAGGGAACTCCTACAACTGACAGACACCTTCAGCGCAATTGCTCGATACAAGGTTAACTCTTACATACAAATGACAAACAGACTGAGAAAGAAAACAGAGAAGCAATACTTTTCACAATAGCCACAAACAATATAAAGTTTCTCGGGTAAATCTAAGCAAGTGAATGAAAGACTTGTATACAAAAACATCAAGGATTGGAAGAAAGAATCTGAGGAAGACTAAAAGAAGGAAAGATCTCCCATGCACATGCAGCAATAGGGTTAACATAGTAAAAGTGGCTATCTTAGAGCTTGAGCTATCAGTGTTCTGTTCAGAAGTTGTCTCCTGTGCTGATGAGTTCAAGGCTCTCCCCCACTTTTTCTTCTAACATATTTAGAATGTCTGGTTTTATATAGAGGTCTTTAATCCGTTTAGACTTTAGTTTTGTGCAGGATGATAAATACGGATCTATTTGCACTTTTCTACATGTACACATCCAGTTAGACCAGCACCATTTGTCTAAGGTCAACAATTAATAAATGAGACATCATGAAACTGAAAAGCTTCTATAAGGCAAAGGACACTGTCAACAGAAGAAAATGACAGCCTACAGACTGGGAAAAGATCTTCACCAATCCCATATCCTATAAAGGGCTAATATCCAAAATATATAAAGAACTAAAGAAATTAAACACCACCAAACCAAATAACCCAATTTAAAAATGGGGTACACAGATGTCTCAAGAGAGGAGCATCAAATGGCTGAGAAACATTTAAAGAAATGTTCAAAGTCTTTAGTCATAAGGGAAATGCAAAACAAAAAGACACCAAGATTCCACCTTACATCTATCAGAATGGCTAAGATCAAAAGCACAAGTGACAGCACATGCTGGTGAGGATGTGGAGAAAGGGGAACACTCCTCCATTGCAGGTGGGAGTGCAAACTTGTATAATCACTTTGGAAATCAATCTGGTGCTTTCTCAGAAAAGTGGGATTAGTGCTACCTCAAGACCCAGCTATACCACTGCTGGGCAAATACCCCAAAGATGCTCCATCATACAACAAGAACATTTACTCAGCTATGTTCATAGCAGTTTTATTGTAATAGTCAGTATCTGAAAACAACCTAGATATCCCTCAACTGAAGAATAGATGAAGAATTTGTGGTGCATTTACATAATGGAATCCTATTCACCTATTAAAAACAAGGAAATCCAGGTAGTAGTGGCGCGCACCTTTAATCCCAGCACTTGAGAGGCAGAGGCAGGTGGATCTCCATGAATTTGAGGCCAGCCTGTACTACAAAGCAAGTTTTAGGACAGCCAGAGATATTACACAGAGATACCCTGTCTTGAAAAAAAAGCCAAAACAAACTAACAAGGAAATCTTGGAATTTTCAGGCAAATGGATGGAACTAAAAATGATCATCTTGAGTGAGGTAACCAAGACCCAGAAAGACACACATGGTATATACTCACTTATAAGTGGATATTAGCCCAACATAGAGGTCCTTTGAATGGCTCCACCTAGTGCGACATTAGGACAGATGCTGGGACTCACTGCTGGACTCCAGGTAAGAATGGTATGGGATAATGAGGGATGGAAGGACCTAGAGGGTTCAGCGTCCCACAAGGAGACCATCAAAGCCGGTAGAACTGGACCCAGGGGGCCCTGCACACACTGTTGCACCAACCAAGGACAAAGCATGCAGTAAACCTAGACCCCCTGTTCAGAGCTAGCCAATGGACAGCTCATTCACCACAGTTGTGGGAAGAGCAGAGACTGCCTCTGACACGAATTCTGGTGGCCCCTATTTGACCACTTCCCTTTGATGGGGAGGCCCGGTGGCACATAGAAGAAGGGGAAGCAGGGTATACAGATGAGACCTGATAGGCTGTGGACATATAGTGGGGAGGGGAGGTCCCCTTCTGTCAGATGCCTAGGGGAGGGGAATAAGGCAGAAGGGGGTGGAAACCAAAGACAAGAGTAAGGGGGTAACAATCGGGATGCAATGTGAGTAAATTATAATAAATAAAAATATTTTTAAGATGGTCATCTTACCAAAAGCAGTCTACAGCCTCAGTGTAATCCCCATCAAAATCCAACACAATTCTTAACAGACCTTGGAAGGGCAATAATCAATTTCTTTGTAATAACAAAAACTTAAAAACCCAGGATAGCTCCTCTCTCTCCACATCCTCGTCAGCATGTGGTGTCACTTGAATTTTTGATCTTAGCCATTCTGATGGGTTTAAGATGGAATCTCAGAGTTGTTTTGATTTGCATTTCCCTGATGACTAAGGAGGCTGAGCATTTCTTTAAGTGTTTCTCAGCCATTTAATATTCCTCTCCTGAGAATTCTCTGTTTGGTTCCAAGCCCCATTTTTCGATTGGGTTATTTGGTTTGGTGGTGTTTAATTTCTTGAGTTCTTTATATATTTTGGATATTAGACCTTTGTGAGATGTAGGGTTGGTGAAGATCTTTTCCCAGTCTGTAGGCTGTCGCTTTGTTCTCTTGACAGTGTCTCCTGCCTTACAGAAGCTTCTCAGCCTCATGAGGTCCCATTTATTAATTGTTGACATTAAGGCCTGGGCTGTTGGTGTTCTGTTCAGGAAGTTATCTCCTGTGCCAATGTGTTCCAAGCTTTTCCTCACTTTTTCTTCTAACTGACTTAGTGTCTCTGGTTTTATGTTCATTGCTGGTGAGAATGCAAACTAGTACAGCCACTTTGGAAATCTATCTGGTGCTATCTCAGAAAAATGAGAATAGGGCTTCCTCAAGACCCAGCTATTCCACTCCTTGGAATATACCCAGAAGATACTCCAGCACACAACAAGAAAATTTGCTCAACCATGTTCATAGCAGCCTATAATCTGCTTCTATAAGGCAAGGGACACCACCAAAAGAACAAAATGGTAGCCTGCAGATTGGAGAAGATTTTCATCAACTCCACATCTGATAGAAGGCTAATATTCAAAATATATGAAGAACTCAAAAAACGGGACATCAACAAACCAAGCAATTAAATTTAAAAATGGGATACAGATCTAAACAAAGAATTCTCAACAAAGGAATCTGAAATGGCTGAGAAACACTTAAAAAAATGTTCAGCATTCTTAGTTATTAGGGAAATGTAAACCAAAACTACTTTGAGATTCTATGTTATACCTGTCAGAATGGGTAAGAGCAATACCACAAGTGACAGCTCCTGGTGGTGAGGATGTGGAACAAGAGAACCATTCCTCCATTGTGTGTGGAAGTGAAAACAAAATCAATATGGTTGTTTCTCAGAAAATTGGGAATTGATCTACCTCAAGACCCATCTGTACCTCACTTGGGGATATACCCAAAGGATGCTCCATCCTACCACAAGGACACCTGCTCAACTATGTTAATAGTGGCTTTATTCATAATAGCCAGAAATTGGACACAGCCTACATGTTCCTGATAACGAAAATGTGGTACTTTTACATAATCGAGTATTACTACGTAATAAAAAAAACAAACAAAATGCCATCTTGAAATCTACAGGCATGTGGATAGAACTAAGAAAACAAATCATCCTGAGTGAGATAAGCTAGACCCAGAAAGACAAACATGGTATGTACTCAGTGATAAGTGGATATTGCCTGTTAAGTAAAGGATAATCATGCTACAATTCACAAACCAAGAGAGGGTAAGTAATGGGGGAAGGGGGTGCTCTAGGGAGGGGCATTTATCTCCCTGGGAAGGGGAAATAGAATAGTTTTTGCAGGTTGAATGAGGATGGAAATAGGAAAGTGTTGGTGGGAAAGCAATGGAAAAAGAGAGTACAGGGAGAGTGAAATTGGAAGTCATGGGGCGTGGGGGGGGGAGCGGGGGGCATTATTTGGAAACCTAAAGCAGTGAAAACTCCCTGGAACCTAGGAGGATGACCCTAGTAAGGTCTCTTAGTAACGGAGTATACCGGGCCTGAACCGTCCATCTTACGTAACCAGGCCGAGCTTCCAGTGGTGGCACACCAACCCAGCCTCAAAACCTTCAAAGTCTTTGCTGCCTGCTAGCTATGCTGTGGCAATGGTGGTAGCCAACCAATGATTGGTGTAACTTGAGGCTTCAGCCACAAGGGGGAGCTCATGCCCATCGCTGCCTAGATGACCTGGGCCTGGGAGGCTAATAGCCCAGAGATGTAGGGTAGAAGCAAACACATCCGGATTTGGGGAGAAAGGGGAAAAAAATCAATTAAGAGTTACCTAATGATGTTCTGCTATACTCAAAGAGGCTGCTTCCAGAAGCTGTTGGCAGCGGGTGCAGAGACACACAGCCAAAATTTAGGCCAAGAAAGAGCCCAGGTTGTAGGCCTTCATCTGGTCCCTCTCAGTAAACTGCTGGGAAACTACATCCTACCACCACCTGAAGAGGGAGAGAAGAAATTGTGGGAGCCAGAAGGGTCAAGGACACCAGGAGAACACAGGCCACAGGAAAACAAGCAGGACTCATGGGGTTCTCAAAGACTGAAGCGGCAGTCACAGAGCCTGCATATATGTTATGGTTATCGTCTTGGTGGTTTTTTTTTTTTGGGGGGGGGGGACTCCTGACAATGAGCGCTGGGGTGTCAAACTCTTTTACCTCCTTTTGGGGTCCTTTTCCTCCTACTGGGTTACCTCGTCCAGCTGTGATGTAAGGAATTTGCCCGGTCTTACTCTATCCTTGACCATATCCGGTTATGTCCCTAGGAGGTCTGCACTTTTCTGAGGGGATAATGCGGTGGGAGGGGTAGGCCAGCTGCAGTCAGGATGTATGAGAGAAGAATAAATATAACTTAAAAATTAAAAAAAGAAAAGAAAACTAAAGATGCTTATGTCCCTCCAAGATGTAAGAATTTAGAGGACTGACTTGAGAGAGAAATCAGGTACAGTGTCTGATAAAGGTGAGATTAGCTCTAGAGACTCTCCTAACTTATAATTAAGGAAAACAGGAAAGAGTGGGGAGCCCAGGGCGCTCGTTATGATGACTGCTTAGAGATGGAATGCTAAAGGATCAAACTGGTTAGCCCTGCTTCCACACCCACCAGAAAAACACAAACATCCACCTCCAGAAAACACACACACACACACACACACACACACACACACACACTCATCATGAGTCAAGGAAAAACAAAGCCTACACAGGGGGAAATGACTTCACTTAAAACAACAAAAAGAAAAAGGGAAAAGAGAAAGCACACAGAAAACATAAATATTAAAGGGGACAGGGTCAGTCATTTTAACTGTCTTAGGATTTTTTAATTTTTATTTTTATTAATTTATTCATATTACATCTCAATTGTTATCCCATCTCTTGTGTCCTCCCATTTCTCCCTCCCTCCTGCTTTCCCCCTATTCCCCTCTCCTATGTCTGTGACTGAGGGGGACCTCCTTCCCCTGTATATGTTCATAGGGTAGCAAGTCTCTTCTTGGTAGCCTGCTATCCTTCCTTGAGTGCCACCAGGCCTCCCCATCAAGGGGATGTAATCAAAAACGGGGCACCAGAATTCACATGAAAGTCAGACCTCACTCTCCACTCAACGGTGGAGAATGTCCTGTCCATCGGCTATATCTGGGTAGGGGTTCGAAGTTTACTGCCTATATTGTCCTTGGCTGGTGCCATAGTTTGAGCAGGACCCCTGGACCCAGATCCTCGGGATTGAACTAGAAATTATCATAATGAGTGAGTTCACCCAGAAGCAAAAAGAGACAAATGGTATATACTCACTTATATCGAGACACTAGCCCAAGAGGCATGTCCCATGAAAGTCTTCACTTAACAGGAAAGTGGGTCAGAGGGGAGGACATCCTATTGGGACTTTAGGTGAGAGAAGCATGGGGGAATGGGAAAATAGAAGGATCCAGAGGGTCCTAGAAACCTGTCTTTAAATTTTTAACCAAAACCAAGTGACAGTATTTAAATTAATGAATAAGTTCACTAGTTAAAAGATAACTAAAGGATTTAAAATAAATACCACATAAGTTTCTGCTGTTTATACAGCAGTGACCAATAGAATACGGCAATTTTTTAAAAACCTTTTTACAGAACCTCTATGTCAGATCTTTAAAAGAAAATCACATTATTGATGGAGTTACTGGAGACATGACAAAGAATAATAATTTGAGTTTAAGGCTGAGAAGATTATTCTAAATTATCAGTTATCTCTTGATCTATCAAGTCATAAATCCTAACAGAATTTTTCCACTAGAGTTCAATATTCTAAAATTAATACAACCACCCTGAGAGAAGAAAGAAAAGTGCTAGGAAGGGAAAAGAGAATGCAGAGATGCCCACAATGGGTTAATAAATGCAGAGTAATTGAGTACGTGCTGGTAATTCAAATGTTCTTCAACATATGATTAGATAGGGTCCCTTTCCAAGTCAATCACCTTAGCTAAAGAACAAGTAAAATGCTAAAATAACTCCTAATGCTTCAAAAGAGGAATATGAACCACTGTGGCCCACAGGCTCTGGAGCAGCCAGGACTTATTGGAACCCAGAAGAAATAACATGTTTCTCTGAAGTTGAGGGATGTTTTCAGAAGTAGGAGGTGGAAACAGGAAATTCTCAAAGAGTCTTAAGTAAATCAGACTCTTATTGGAGTGTCACCCAAGGCAGGAAATCAAACACACACACACACACACACACACACACACACACACACACACACACACCAAAACAAAACCAGAAAATGCTTCTGAAGGGAGAAAATTGACAAGCCCAAGGAAATAGACCATAAAAAGGGCAGAAGCACACATACAGTAGCTCTATAAAGTGGATTCCTAAGTAAAAATACTCAACTCTTTGTATGAACAGTATTTATTATTGAACATGTGAGAGAAGAATGTCTAATCACCATTGGCCAGCCTTGAAATTCAAATTTCAAGTGGAGACCACTTGAGGAAGGTGGATTAAGTAATGATGTCATTCAGGCAGCAGCTTTGTATTCAACTTTATAACCCAAAGCAAAACAATTGCCTGGCCTCACTCTCCCAGGGCTGGAAGAGGGAGGGGTCTGGTAAAGACCAGAATGCACTTTGCTTGGCTTCCTTCCCCTTCTAATTTCTCAGCCTCACTTTCATTACCCACGAAATCCACAGGGTGGCAATAACACTGAATAAACATAAACGGAGAGTGAAAACCCTCAGCAACTGTATTCTTCAGAAGCTAAGGCTTACAACTCTCCCTTCCTCCTTCTTATGAAGTCACCAGGCTGCTGGAGCCAGCAGAACAAAGGCCCTACATAAAGCCTGAGTGTGGGAGCAAGGACTCCCAAGGGAGGCCCAGCAGCTATGATCTAGGCCCTTTGCCACACAAATCTCATACTGATTTGAAAGAAAGATATGTGAGACAGATGGGACGGGGGACAGAAGCTAGTAAAATACCAAGCTAATGAAAGGAATAGAGGTAGCAAGCAAGGAATTCAATCCTTACCCTGCGACCAAGTTGAGACCTCTGAAGAGAAATGATTGCACTAACGCCAAGCACCCTTCCTTCCTAACATCCAGACTGGTACAAGAAACAATGATATTTTTATTTATTTATTTATTTATTTTCTTTATGAGAGAAAGGAAGCTTCATCAAGTTGACTCCTTTTTAGCTCAGGCTACTACAAATCACTACTAAACCTCACTTTTCTCTGCTTAAATAGCCCATGGGGAGCTGGGAGTGTGGCTCAGCAGCAGAACACTCGCCTCACAGGTACTGGCCTCTGGGTTCAACCCATGGCGGCGTGCAAAATATAAATAAATAAAGCAGAGACATTTCCCCCCATTGGCTCTTAATGGAGAAAGTTAGAAACAACAGAATTTCATCCAAATTGAGTTAAAAGGGGAGAGAGATGACATTTAAATCAACTATGGACTGTTTCAACTTATCCAAAAAGGTGATAAGCTCGTTTGATACAGAAAGTTGAAGTGAAAAACAAAATCAGAAAACCATCCGAAATTGTGATGATTTTTTTGTACCTGCTGTAGTGGTTCATTTTAACTGTTGACTTGACACAACGTAGAGGCATCTGGGAAGGGCAAGATAGTCCAGATCATGTGGGCCGGGGGGGGGGGGGGGGGGGGGCGTCTCTAGGGGATTGCCATGGTTGTGTTAAATGATGTGGGAAGACCGAGTCTAAAAGTCTGGCTTTGGGTCCTGAACTGTGTAGAAGTTGAGAAAGGGAGCTGAGCAGGAAGTGTGGATGCATTCCTTTCTCTCTGCTTTTGCCCGAGGTTATGTCTCTGCTCTACCTCAAAACTCAAGCCACTGGGAATGTCTTACAATGATGGACTGTCACCTGCAACCGTGAGCAGAAATTAGCACAGCAACAGAAATGAAACTAGAACACAGAGTGAGCACCCGTGATCCCAAAATATTACACACAACCGAAAGTGAGAGCAAATGTTTCTAGTCCCGGCACTCCAGAGGCTGAAACAGATAGATCTCAGGGAGTTCAAGATCAACCTCGACTTCAGAGTTAAACACTATCCCCTACCAAAAAAAAGTAAAAACCTGAAATGTGAAATGCTCCAAGGTGAAAAATTTTTTGAGTACCAACATGATACCATGAGTGGAATATTCCACACCTGACCTCATATGATGAGTCACACTCAAAATATAGATGCAATAAAAGCATAATATATAATTACCTCCAGGCAATGTGTGTGAGGTGTGTGTGTGAAACAGAAGTGAATTTCATGTTTAGACTTGGATCTCTTCCCTAGTGGGCCTCTTGTTATATACATGTAAATATTCCATAAAATAATTTTTAAAACCTGAAATACATCTATCCTCAAGCATTTGGAATAAGAGTTTCTCAACAAATATTTTGTTCCTCTGTATTCCCATCTCCATGCCTTTCTCGGCATGTCCAAAGTATTGCTTCTTTCTAGGGACTGACTCTCTTCCTTCTAACACACCTCTAACTCTAGTGACTAAAACAGATAGACCCATGTCTTTGATTTCTTGTTCACAATCCCTAAAAAGTTCTCACCTGGCCTGATGACAGCTGTAGTACAATTAATTTCCGGCACCCGCACAGAGACTCACAAGTCTATATAACTCCAGTTCTAGAGCATCTGATACACTGTTCTGATCTCCTCAGCACTGTGGGTACATGGTACATAGACACATCTAGGCAAAACACCGATACACATAAAGTAAAACGGGAAGAAAGAGAGATCAACAATGAACAAGTTTGAAATAGCGCCAGGATTACCCAAACATTACATAGACATGTAGTGAGTACATGTCCCTGGGAAAAGAACAGAAACAGACTTGCTCAAAGAAGGGTTGTCATATATCTTTAATTTGTGTGTGTGTGTGTGTGTGTGTGTGTGTGTGTGTGTGTGTGTGTGTGTGTGTTAGATGCAAACTCAGGAAAGCACATTAAAGTGAGATATGTTTAGACAAGACAAAACAAAAATGGGTGTTCAGATTAGCACATGTTCTTGAAGGAGTACAATATAATGACATGATTACAAATGTTGTCAGACCAAAGTTGACCGAGACTTGCCTTGTACTGAAAATAGAATCAAAAGACTTCCATAACTCTCTGAGGCTGTCCACTTGCATACTGGTTTTCACGTCCATTGAAAGTGATGCTATTGGAGCTAGAGCAGTGGCTCAGCAGCTAAGAACACTGGCTACTCTTCCAGAGGACCCAGGTTCAATTCCCACCAACCTCATGGGGCTTTCAACTCTATGAAACTACAGTCCCAGGAGATATGATGATCTCTTCTTGCCTGCATGGACACTGGGCACATACTAGTGGTACACACACATACGTGCTGACAAAACACCCATAAGCATTTTTTAAAGGTCTAGAATGTAGCAAATATTCTATAAAAAAATATCGGCCATCATCACAGTTCTGAGAAGTATAAAGAAGTAAATTCATTTAATTCTCACCAGAGTGCACAGGTATCATTGTCCTAAGCACCATCACAGTCATCATGACTCCATTTTACAAAGGAAACTGAATTGTGAGATGAAAATTGTGCAGATGAAAACTCAAAATCACCACTCACAATCTGAAGCTGTTTGGCTTTCTACAAACATGGGCTTTCTTACCCATCTTCTCCATTGCAAGAGCATTTGCTGTAGCTCTGACCCTGGGGTTTCTCACTACGGGATGCCTTCCTCATGAGCCAACATTCTGAGTCTTGCCCTGACCTTTCATCACTCTTAGTAACACCTCACTTCTTTTTCAGGTGCTGAGGATCCAACTCACATTTTCTTAAAGTGTGCCTCTGTATATTCAGTTGTTTCTTGCTGAACTGGCAGTGAGCTAAAGGCTAACAGACTCTGGTGTTGCCATTACTATGACCCACTACCACCCCCTGTTTTGTAAATCCTAAAGGAAAGGTCAAGACTTGTATCAGATGTATCCCACGGCCGATTACTTGTTGTAAAGAGCCCCTAGCCAGTATCTAAGGCAGGAAGTGGAAGGCAGGACTTCTGGGCAGAGAAAGGGACTCTGGGAACAAGAAAGAGCAGGGTCTTTTCACCAGGATTCAGGAGAGGAAACAGATGTGACTACAAGCCTGAAAAGTATAGCTAGCCATGTGGCAGGACAGGCCTAGATGGTTGGGTTAACCAGAGGTAGTTGAGATTCTGCCCAGCTAAGGCCTTAGCTTTGACATATTAAAAATTCTTGGTGTCTTTGTTGTTATGGCTGGTAGGTCACCAGGGTCATATACCACCTCTGTGTTCCAGGCATGTGCTCTGTCACTAAGCATGTCTCTAGCCCTTTAGTCTTCTCTTCTCTTAATATTATTGAACTGCATTTCAAAGCAGGCTGCCGTGAATTCACTCACCAAGGCAGTCCTTGAATTCAAGATTCTCCTATTTCATCTTCCTTTTTTTTTTTTAAATCTCACTTCACCAGGGCCTTGTTGGTGAATCTTATGAGAAAAAAAAAAAAAAAAAAAGTGAGCTCAGGAATTTATTTTGGTCAGTATGGTCTATTTTCCTCCATTGTTCCAGTGGTCTTTAGTCTTTCAGTTAGTCTATCCTGGGGTAGGATTGGGGGTGTGGGGGTGGGGAAGCAGTATCTGACACTGTACATGTATAACATAGGTGCTCCCCTTCCCTAACTATACAAGACAAGATCTCTGGCCCACAAGACTGCCTGATTTATATTAGAGTCTCATGGCATGAAATGGCTACTTTTGATGGCATTTTCATCCCTTTCTATCCTAGCTTCATGAATAGACACTTGCCCAGGGATTTTCTCTATCTCTCTAAGTCAATGTGTTATCTATCAACATGTCACTCAAATGTTATGTACTTCATTATTCTGGCTTAGCCTCATACTCATCTTAGTTTCCAAATCCCCAAATTACATTCTCATCTTTTGTTGTGTGGCTTTTGTAGGCTTTGTTGCTGTTGTTTTTGTACCCGGGCTGTCCTGGAACTCATTACACGACTTCCTCAGACTTCCAAATGCTAAGAGTGCACACACATGTTACCAGCGCTCAGCTGTTTCTCTTGTCATGGTCATTCCCATCTTGAGCACCACTTATTTTCCTACACTAGCTAGTGATTCTTCCTGAGCAAAAACACTTTGGTATCTGCTTGGAGCCAGGCACCCTGCTAACACTGATAAACTGTGTGGTTTCACTGAAGGACATGAGCCCCATTTCCAGAGGTTCATCAACCAGTGGTATTAGAAAGCCAGAAGAGGCAAGTTTGAGGACAGTCGTAAAGGAATAGCGGAAGTCCTTGAGTATGCCAGAGAAAGGGTATTCAGGCACATGGCTAGTCATTTAGTATGGAGACCTGGCAGCACAGGACAAAAGATTACCAGAGAGACAAGGCAGTTACCTGTAACTACCTATCTGACACGGGGGTGCAGACAGGACCCTATAACCCTTTATGTAGCCAAGCTAAACAGCTGTAGTTCATGAGCATTTTCACTCATTCTGGACTCATATGTGCTTCTCCACACCCCCATGTCCTTTTTAATGCTTATTTTGAGGGGCAGTGTTGAAGACCAGTGCCTCCCAAGGTAAGTCATCTGCCACTGAGTTAAACCCTGGGTGTTTTCAGATTCCTTCTCAGGAAAATCCTGGCAATGTTTACCAAACATTAAGTTTGCACTAAATATAAAATTAACTTAACAAAACTGCCTGCATCGATTATTACCTTTAGAAGCAAGCAATGGAGGCGAGGTTTATTCGGACCCACGGTTCCGGAGAGCACGGGCCACCATGAGAAGAGGGATATGGAGAGGCTCATGGCATCAGGAGCATGAAGCTGCTGGCTCGACATCTGGCAGATTGGCAGAGCATGAGCAACGCTGGCACTTAGCTGGCTTTCTGCTTTTTCTCTGTTTTCACTCAGGCCAGGGCCGCAGCCCCTGTGAGAAGACACAGTGGGTAAAGGTCCTACTGGCCTGAGTTCAGTCCCCAGAACCTACATGGTAGAAGGAGAGAACTGATTCCTGCAAGTTGTCCTCTGACCTCCTGATATGTCTCCAATGGAACATATGCACGCACACGTATGTACTGAGAAAAGTAGCTTTTATTCTCCCTTGCTCAACTGTTGTCTGGGAAGGAGTCTTGCTGCCTCTTTCTGCTAACCTAGGCCTAGTCCTGGAAGCTTCTAGCCTCCATACAAGCTAATCTAGGCCTAGAATGCTTTCAGCCTCAGAGACTTACTGCTCACACTTGTTCTTTCTGAGCTCTGAGCTGGCTGGTTCAACTCACCTGTTCAGGCTCAAACTCCTCTCCCAGCTGATTTATTTAATCTGGCCTCTCTTGGCCCATTAATTGTTCTGCTTGGCATCAAAGTAACTCAGCAATCTGTTCTAATCTTCTGGCTTCTCATTTTCTGGCCTGTTCCATCTTCACCTGAGTTCTCTCTCTCTCTGCAACCCATCTCTCTGTTACTGTCCTGGTAAACACTACCTCCTCTCTCTGAAAAACTGCCTCTTGAGCAGCTTCTCTTTCCTCTGTCTTCTCATGAGAGTTGGGCATATCCTATTCTGTCAAATTTTCTCTGATTCATCACCTTTTCTGTCACTCAATTAGACATCACTTTCAAACATGGGTGACTCCTTCTACAAACTAACTTTACCATTGTTTGGGATTAAGGAAAAGTACCACCGCATCCGGATCTAAGCTTTTCTTTGCCTGATACTTGACCTAAACCAGACTGGACTTGAACTCAGGTCTGTTTGCCTCTGTCTCAGATCTGCTTGTATTCCAGTGAGATCCCAGACCTAGAAGATCTTTGGATGTGATCTCTTGACAGCTGGATCACATAGACTTACAAGGTCTTTGTTCGTGATCTCTTTCCAGAACAGCCATGCACTGAATTAACATTCCTCTACAGTAACTGAATTAATTAATTAACTAATGATTATAAAAGATCTTAAATATTTTTCATTTCACTATTCATTTCATTCTACTCAGTTATAGCATGCAAGCTTTGGGAATTCTATTCTTCAACAAATAACAGTAATTTGTATCATTTTTTGGTCACAAAGTTCACACACGTTGCATAAAGATCTTTGTTGGCGGTAGCAGGTCTTGAAGACTCTACTCAGTTCCGCCTTTTATAGTCTATGCATACAGCGCTATAGTAGGCAGAGTTACACCACTGTCTCAGTTCAGGATGTGTATTAGTCATTACTCTGTTCTCATGATAGGGACCGTGAGCAAAGGCAACTTGGGGAAGAAAGGCCTCACTCCATTGTATACTTCCAGGTCACGTACTGTTGATGGCTTTTCTCCCTCAGCCACATAGCTCCTCCCACCACTGTGGAGGCTCACCAAGGACAGGAAGCTTCCAGGCCAGCTCCATCTTGATTTTCTCATGTCCTCTATTCACAGTGTATGTTGTCTTTATCAATAAGGACTAATCTAGCCTAAAATGGCCTAGAACAGGCTCTGCAGTCCAGCCAGCACTTCCAATTGTTATTCCCCTGCCTCAGCCTCCTGACCACCAGGATTACAAGCTTATGCCTCAACATAAAGACTTCTATAGCATTTTTTCCTCTTCTGTCATACAGCTCCAAGGCTTTGTTGCACCTAGTGGCCATGTCTCTTTAGCTCCCTTAATCTGGCTATATTCCATTTTTAAGACATTGTTGGCACTTTTAAAGAACACTCTCTACCCTTCTTTAAAAATGCATTGTTCCGTTCTTCTTTAGGCGTCCACTGAGATGTCTTTACTACTACATAGAAGCCCTGCACTAGCCGATAGACTATCAGCTGGTTGTGTTTTCTTTCCTGAGCTGATCCTTGTTGCTCTACCCGGAAAGTGTGGGCTTGAACCTCCGGATGACCCTTCTACATTCACAATCAGCTCTCGGCATTTTGTTCCTAAACAAGAGCGCTTGTTTCTTGCCACTGGTTTATTTTCTATCAGTGTGACTCACTGACTCTTTTTTTATTTTTTCCCTTACCTCATCACTACACTTAATTAAGTAAAACAAACTTTCAATGGTAGTTATCTCCTGTGAGTGCAATGGCGGGGGAGGCTTGAAAGTGATTATAAGTGTGCACCCATCACCTCCAACTTATTTTTTCTTGTGAATCAGAAAGAAAAATAAAGAAGCTGGGTGGGGGGTGGGGGTGGGGAGGTGAGTTGGAGGGGGAGTTCTGGGCTCCAGAGTCTGAAAGTCAGGAAGCAGTATCCAGGCATTCAGCTGAGCTGAGCAAGCTCCTCAAAGCTGTTTCTCACTAAATAGGTTAGCATAGGAGAGACAACTTCAGAGTCCCATCAATGACTCAGGCCTCTAATCTTTTCGCGATCAGCAGGCCGGGTGCACAAATTAGATAAAATTAGTTCCGGAGTGAAGGCTTCAGACAGGGTAGAAACCAAATTATTTGTTGCAACACACCTCCACCTAGTATAGAACTTAGTGAGCTCAAGAGAATGTTTTGAGCAATACGAATATGAAGGCCGGCCTCTTTACAAGCTGAAATATTTATGAATGATGCCGAACTTTATTTACTTCATTCGCTGTAAACAAAATGAGATCAAATTAAAGCCTGGCATGGCAGCACACTCCTGTAATCCTCCTGTAAGAGTAAGGTAGAAGGATCGCTTCAAGTTCCTGGACAGTGTGGGCAGGACAGTGAGTTCAAAGCCAGTCTGGGATACACAGTAAATTCCAGGCCAGACTAGACTAGTGAGACCCTGCCTCAAAACTAAGCAAAATAATTAAATACACAAACTGCTTATATCCTGAGGTTCATTAAAGACAGGAAGTGTCTACGAAGAATCAAGGTCTGAGGCAGGGGACATATTGATCCTGCCGTTATTCAGATCACCATGTTGGCTCACAAGAGGGGACATTTCTTGCCCACCTCCTGCAGGAACTAAGACATTCCTGGAAATCTTTCTTTCTAAATAGTCCAAGAGTTTCCCATCCATCATGCCTCCCCAGGACAGCTCAGGATAGAACAGCCAGAACAGGCTTAGCAAGGATAGTAGAGCTTCATAAGAAACAGGAAGTTGCTCCTCTGGGCCCATTTTCAGCCTTTTGGTGTGTAGAAGCACTCGATCTCCTTTGCCCTGGCCTCTGGCTCTCTGATCACAGTCACCCATTTGGAGGGAGAGGGAGAGGGAGAAGGAGAAGATCCCACCCTCTCTCAGCACTTTCCATCCTTCTTAGTGAGAGTGCAGACAAGTTTCTCTGTCCAATTTCAGATTAATTTAATCTTTTCTAAACAATTTTCCTAGGCCCTGAAAGTGCCCTACTTGAAAGACATTACTCCCATAGAAGCTAGTTATCTTCCTACAGTCTCTGAGCACAGACCCCAGGGCTGGTCCTATTGCAATGTGTAGGGACATAGAGTCAGTCAGAAGACAGTTGAGTTTGCCTTTACGCACTTTTGTGACTCAAGGGAAGAGATGCCAACATCTCTCCACTAAGAGCTGCATCCACACCTGAAAAGTCCAAACACATGCCAGCTTATGCAGCCTAAGAACTTGTGTGTGGTTCATCATGGAACATCAGTCATCCTCAAATCACGGCAAAAGAAGGGTGATCATACACCCTATGTTCTCCAAGGCTGCCGGGCCAACGATAACAAAAGGCCGACTCTGAGCATTTGGCCGTGCCGGGTACTAATCTAAGACCCTCACTGGTACTGGCTCCTGTAAATGGCACAGCATCCTTATGAAGAGGAATCGGTACTGTCTCTACTTTGCAATGCGGAAACAGAACCCTTCCTAACTGCTTCACAATCTGTAAGATTAAAAGCCCAAGAGATGTAGCTTTACATCTCCATTCTTAGTCATCATGGATGCTGGTCAGAGAACCAGTTGTTTTTTTCAGTTCTCCCAAGTTCCAGGCTCTCTGCAGGTGCCTCAAATCACAGCCCTGCTGGCCTGGTAAAAGTCGACTTAAGTGAGGGGTGCCGGAAATCACACCTCACTAAAGCTCCGCCTCAGGTATGAAGGGGCGTTGCCACCAGTTTAGCATCCAGGGAAGATGGTCGTGCAAGCCTTGAAACAGAGCAGTCTGGGACTCCTCTGCCACATTAGCTTCCTGTGTGTTCTCCCACAGCCCCCCGCCCCTGCCCCTGCCCCTGCCCCCACCAAACCACAAAAGAAGACCCGTCTGCCTGCATGCTACAGTTCTCTGTACAACGGCTTTTCCCTCTCTGTTCTCTTTTTAACGCGCATCACGTTTTCACTTGTTTGGGGTGCCACAGTGCGTTTTGTGGAGGCCAGAGGATGGCTTGCGAACACTGGCTCTCAACTTTCCATCGTGTGGGGCCTGGGATCACACTGGGGCTATGGGGGATGGCAGCAAGCACCTTTATCCACTGAGCCATCTCTCCAGCCCACCCACCAGCTTTTCTAACTAGGAGAAATTTGAACTGGAAGGCGATAGAGCTCCTCTGAGATAAAGCTTTCAGTGAAGAAAGCTAATCGGCTTTGCTGCTGGCCCACCCCTACCTGTGCTTCAGGAGCCCTCCTGAGGCTGGGGGGCCACTGGTCCCTTGTGGCAACCTGCTAACATTTCTTTGAATACAGTCAGTTTCTGATAGCTTTCAGGGGGACACTTGAGAGGTTTGACTGAAAGAGTCTCTAGTTTTACATCCTGAAACTAGCTTTTAAATATGGTCACGAGTTAGGGAAAACACATTGCCCAAGGCCACACTGTCCACCTGGCCTGACCTTTTCACTCATTCCATGAACCACACTCTTCTCAGCATCCTACCCTCTCACTATCCCAAGACAGGAATGTCTCTTCCCTCGGGCTAGGAATTCCAGTCTGGAAAACCATTCTCAGCTTCTGGCAGGTAAGCGTGTTCATAAGACTCTGAATGGCCTCTGCTGAGCTCTGTCATGTGTCCCCGTGTGTTAAAGCCGTGTGTCAGGTGGTCGGTCCAGCATTAGGAAAGTCACAGACACCAGATGATCCTCAAGACCACTGACAACACTGGTCCTCCATCTTCAGGCAGTGACTGAAGTTTCAATTCATTCTGGAGTTTGGCCTTCATTTTTGGTAATTTGCTTTAAATTACTAATTCATAAATGACAGTTTCATGTGAGAATCTTCTCCAAGCCATTGCAGAATGAAACAACCTTGTGGTTACCTACTTTTTTCCTTCCTCCTCCTCTTCCTCCTTCATCTAGTATAAAGGGTTGCACCCAAGGTCTAGTGCATGGTAGGGCTTGTTTTTGTTTTTTGTTTTTTGTTTTTCACTGTTCCTTTTGAGACAAAGTCTCATTAGGTTACCCCAGATGCCCTGGAATTGACTATGCACCCCAGGCTGGCCGTGAACTCACAATTCTCCATCCTCAAGCTCCCAGGTGGAGCCACGTGAGCAGACACACAAACTGGACATTTGAGTCCTAGTGAAACTGGTCAGCCACCTGGTTTGCCAATATTGCTTGGACCAAGGTGTTGCCAGAAAGGGGGACTTTGTATCAAATGTTCACGTTGATTTGGCTTCAATGCTAAAATCTGTAACTACCCATGCCACTGATGTGAACCACAATGGTAGCTTTGTACTTTTGTAATCTTGGAGAGAATATAAAAGGTGTGAACCATATTGCATACATATGCTAGTTTGGGAAAGAACCATATAGTAATGGGGCACAGGCAGGCAGACAGGTGGGAGAGAAGGCAGGGAAAGAGGGGGGAGAGCAAGGCTTGGAAGGAGAAAGGTAGGAATAGAGGGAGAGAACCGAGGCACATAATAGAAGGCAATTACTTGCACAGAGTTCCTTAAAGAGGCATTGCTTGGATTCCTAATGGTGCTGAATCCCAAGGGCTGACAGTAGCAGAGTACTATTAAGGAGCCCAGGATTCAGAGAGTAAGAAGAAAGTAGTCGTCAGATCCCAGCTTGAGGGAAATTGCTACAAGAACAGCCACCAGACAAGGTCTTCTGCCTTCAGTAAAATGACCAGGACCCACAAGCCTGGGAGCAGGATCCTTGGACAGGAAATATCCCAACTCACATTGTTCCCTTCCTTTTGTTTCTTAGTGATGCTTACTAGCGGCTGGACCCAACCACAAGCCAGAGGCCATCTACAGAAGCTGTCCAAAGTGGTTACCCTCCTATGGCTCAGAACAAGAAGAAAAAAAAACAACAATGGATTTTAGGCACACGGACACACACACACACACACACACACACACACACACACACACACACGCACACACACACAGGCCTACATTCTTTTCTTTCCTCCTATGTGCCAGGCAAGCACTCACTCTAACACTGAGCAAGATCCCCAGCCCTTCTTCTACTTTTTCAGTGTTTTGATTTTTGAGACAGGATCTCACTAAGTTGCCCGGGTTAGCCTAAATTCACTCTGTAGCCCAGGCAAGTCTTCTACTTTCTTTCTTTTAACTTTTTCGAATTTAATTTTGACATATATATATATATATATGCATGCATATGTATATGCAGTGTATTGGGAACATGTCCATCCCCACTATACTCTCTTGTCCTCCTCTCACTCCTGTGAACCACCCCACCCCCGTCCTTTCTTTCCAAGTTGTCCCCTTCCTACTTTTACATCTTATTTTGAGTGTGTGCAGGTCTTGTGCAGGTGGCCACAGCTGTTGTGGGTTCACGGTTCCATCAACCAGGCCAAATCCAGAAGACGGAGTTTCACAGTGCTCCCTTCCATCCTCCAGCTCTTAACACTCTTTTGGTCCCCTTTTGGTGATATTCCCTGAGTTTGGAGAAGGAGATGTCCCATTTGAGGCCAAACACTCAACAGTCATTATTCTATGCATTTTGTCCCATTATGAGTCTCTGTATTAACCGAAACCACTCAGGCAAGGCTGAGAGTAGCACTAGTCTAAGGGCATAAACACATTTAGAAGACCCTTTGGCTGTGTGTCCATTTGGCATAGCATCAATATTAAGATCCCTCTCTAGGGCCTGTGAGCTCTGCACCCACAGGATTTTCCCCAAACTTATAACAAAATGGGAATTCTTTCCCATGGAGAAAATTAGCCATGCCTAAAGGACACCAGTAGGAACATCTTGTCTGGCAGGTAGGTAGCTGTTGCAGTCTGCCTCATTCACAACTGGGTAAGACCAACGATGCCTTTTGTCCCCTCAGCAGTCTGCATGTCACCTGCTGGTACCATGAATGCTGAGTGGGGAGGAAGCTTCTAGCTCAGTTCCAGCTTGATTTACATATGTGCTTTGTCCCAACTATACGGTGTCTTCAATAACAGGGTCTGACTACCTAGTTTTACAGTGTAGCTAAAGAGCAGTGACAACAGACTCCATTGTTTTTTATCCTCTGGAGGCTCCCTGGCCAATATCTCATAAAGAGATATCCCACACCTGGCACTGGAAATTTTGATCAAGACCTACGGATTCTGAAGACAGCTTTATTCATTAATGCAAGGTAACTTTATTATAGTTACATCTATTATTTAGCTTACAAAATAGTACGTTTTTATATGTCTTTTAACTATTTTCTAGGTTGTGGTTAGAATCTACCTAGCCTCCATTTTAACCTTTCCAGCCTAGTAATCCTTTCCTCTACTGTGATATCAGGTATGTTTTACTATCCCTTCTGCCAAGACATCTACACACACACACACACACACACACACACACACACACACACACACACCACACACACACACACACACACACACCATTTCTCCTGACATCTTTCTTGCTCCCTAGCTTTTATAGGCACTCACTCCAACACAGAAATTTAAAACTTTGAAGCTAGGATCCACACATGAGAAAAAAACATAATGGCGTTTGTCTTTCTGGGCTATGCTTACCTGGCTTGGTATAATATTTTCCATCTCTTTTCTGAAAATGGCAAATTTCCCTTTCTTTTCACTGAGAATTCTGTTGGGTATATGCACCACATTTTCATTATGTGGTCATTATGTGATGCACATCTAGGCTGATTCCGTTCCTTGGCTATTGCGAAGAGAGCTGCAATGTGCAAGTGTCTCTGTAGTAGGATGTGGAGTCCTTTGGGTATATGCCTAGCTATAGCTGGGTCATGTGGTAAGTCTATTTTTAGGTTTTATTGTGTGGGGGGGGGGTTTGGTTGGTTGGTTGGTAGGCTTTTTGAGACAATGTTTCTCTGTGTAGCCATGGCTGTCCTGGACTCACTATGTAGAACAGGCTGGCCTCAAACTTACAGCAATCTCCCTGCCTCTGCCTCCCAAGTGCTGGGATTTAAGGCATGTGCCACCACGCCCGGCTCTATTTTTAGTTTTATGAGAACCCTCCTGGCTTCCACAGTGGCTACACCAGTTTGCAGCCACACCAACAGTAAAAATGGATTTTCCTTTCCTCGCGTCCTCACCATCATTTGTTATTTGTTTTCTTGATGATAGGAATTCGTTCCCTGCTGAGATGGAATCTCAAAGTAGCCCTAATATTCATTTCCCCATGACTAAAGATGTGTTCTTTGAACTATGCTTGCTTATTAGCATCTGTACTCTTCTGTGGCCCATTTGTAAAAGTTGGATTATTTGTTTTCTCGAGGTATTTTGGGTACTTTGTATATTCTTGATATCAATCCTCTGTCAGATATATAGGCAGTAAAGATTTCTTTTCATTCTGTAGGCTGCCCCTTTACTCAGTTGAGAGTTTGCTTTGTTGTGCAGAATTTTTTTTAATTTGATGAGGTCCATCTGTCCACTGTTCCTCTTCTATCCCAGGCAACTGGAATCCCATTTAGAAAGTCTTGACCTTTGCCAATACTTCATAGAGTGTTCTCTGCCTTTTGCCCTAGCAGCTTCAGGTTTCAAGGTTAGGGCTTGATCCAGTTCAGTTGAGATATGTACAGGATGGAGGATAAGGCTCTAGTTTCATCCTTCTACATGGAGACATCCAGTTTCCCCAGTACCATCTGTTGAAACTTGTATCTGTAGAATAGCTTCAAGTCAGGCACAGTAAATTAACAAGCTCCTCCTACCTCCACCAGCCCCCAGCTCCCAACCCCCCACCCTCCCACCTCCACCAGTCCCCAGCCCCCAACCCTCCCACCTCCACCAGACCCCAGCCTCCAACTCCCAAAGCTGCAGCATATTGAAGGGTGCTTTGGCTACCTGGAATTTTTCTGTGCTTTCATATGAATTTTAAGGTTGTTTCTGGTTGTTTGTTTGTTTTTGTTTTGTTCTATTTCTGTGAAGAATGGTACGGCAGTTCTAATTGGGATTGTACTGAAATTGTGGTTTGCCTTTGGTGGAATAAGCCTGGAACTTTGTTCATCCTGTCTCAGCTTCTAAAGTATCAAGGCTTGCAGACTTGAACCACCAAGTCCAGATACATTACTTTCTCCTCTTTTCTTTTCTTCCTCTTTTCCTTCCTCTTCTTCCTCCTCCTGTCCTTCTTTTTTGAGACAAGGCCTCAGACAGCCCAGGCTGTGCTCAAACTTACTACGCAGATGAGGATGACCCTGATCTTATTGGTTCCCTGGTTCCACTCCAGGCACTCAGATTTATCGGCGTGAAGCACCATCACATGGCTTGCCTTATTGCGGTTAGCATCAAAGTAGCCTTGTGGTTGAAAGCCATCTCATTCAAGGTGATAAGATGTTCAGGGTGAGCACAACTCTGCCGGTCTTTCCCACCTCTGTCTAGCCTGTGACTGTCACAGAGAGCAAGCCCATGAGTCCACCACGGCCTGTGTTCATATCCACGCTGCCCACTTTGTGCCAGTGCCCAAGCTTAGTGCTTCCAACACTCCGCATTACAGTGATCAAACAAAATGCTTCCAAGGATGGCAGGCAATCCAAATCCACCAGCATAAAAACAAAAAAAAAAAAAGCAAAAACACAACCCTGCCCCTCACAGTCACTGCAGGAGGCACAAAAGGAGCAGACCAGAGTCCCAGTTCACCCATAGTAACTGGTTGTTCCTTTCTTAGCCTCAAGAACCTCCTAGCCTTGGATCCTGTTTTCATGTCTCTTCTCAAAGACACCAACTCTTCTCTCCTCCATCCCAAATGCCCAAGGGTAGTTTCCTTAGTGGTTTTGCATTTTCACAAAACCAAAGGCTTCTTGAGACAGATTCTGTTTTCAGCCTGCCAGCTACCAACTCCCAAAATCTCAGCTTTCTTTTGAAATAAGAAAAATAAAATAAAATCGCAGAAACAGACCCAGTTAAAAATTTCTTGGCTTTTTCTACTGTAACATAAATAAAAGGCAATTAAACTTGCATAAGTCAAATTTGGAAATGTAGATGAACTTGGAACTGCTTAGCAGATGCTACGATTGAGGCTGATTCTAGCATCTAATCGAAATACAGAAATCAGCTTATAAAAGATAGACAAGCTGAGCTGGGTATGGTGGCACATGCCCTTAATTTAAGAACTCTGGAGGTGGAGGCATGCTGATCTCTGTGAGTTCTGGTCAGCCTGCCCTGTATATTGAGCTGCAGGCTAGCAAAGGCTATACAGTGAGACCATGTCTCAAGAAGAAACAACAACAGCAACAGCAGCAACAAAAAGATAGGAAGGCACTCAGAGCCTTATCACTCATCTCACTTTGAATATATCCTCTCACCTTCTTAGGTTCCCTGTCTGAGCCTGGGAGGCTGACCAAGCTGAAAGATTGTGGGGAGACAAAGGTGGCTGCAGTCTGAAATCAGTTCCAAACACCTCTCCTTTCTAAACAAGTGCTCTCCCGGAAGAATACTAGATCTCTGGGCTTTCTGGAGATGGTGGAACCATATCATCTACATGGAGGAAAATAAAACAACAACAACAACACAAACACCAGCTCCAGCTTTAACCAACCTGAGTTTGGGGCCCAGGCCTATGATTTCCTAACCTATGGCAAAGTCATACAATACTCTGAATTTGGACATTGACGATCCGGTGGAAAGGTTAGACATAATAAACGTAAACTGGGCATGGTGACACACGCCTTTAATCCCAGCATTCAGGGAGGCAGAGGCAGGCCGATTGCTGTGAGTTTGAGGCCAACCTGATCTACTGGTCTACAGAGTGTGTTCAGGACTGCCAGGGCTACACAGAGAAACCCCGTCCTGAAACACAAAAACAAAAACAAAACAGCAAAAACAAAACAAAAGAAAAAGAAGAAAGAAATAAAACATATAAATCCCCTTTGTAGTACCATGGAAGACACCAGAAAAAGAATAGTGCCTTCTACTAATGTAAAAGTCATGTGCCATAATATCAGGCAATCTTAAAATTTTGATAGATTTGATAAACTGAACTGAACTGGGTATGGTGGCTCATATAAGGGCAGGGACTGAGGCAACCCAGCATTTTCTTGACAGTCTTTTCAGAGCATCATGGCCTATTTCTGTAGGCACATGAAGCTTGCTTAATAGTTTTAGCCATAACAAGACCAGGAGAGTGCCAAATAATCTTGAGGAACAAGAACGTGTTGAGATCAGAAACTAAGACAAAGGTGTGCCCAGTTACACCTGCTGAGCACTGTTTGTGAAGGCTATTTCCTAAGCCATGGGGGAGTTGACTGATGAAGGGAGTGTGGACAATACCCAACAATGAAATTCATCTGCTACATCTGGGTAACAGAAGAGTGACGAAACTGATCTCCATGTCTGTCTCAGAGACAGTTAAGACTGCATCCAACCAACAACTAAGCCCTGTCCATGAAGATTGTCGATATACTTTCTCTCACTCCTTCATGTCATTGCATTGAGTTTCTCCCCTTTCACACGTTATAAATAAAATTTTAGGTTAGAGCTGACAAGATGGTTCAGTGGGTAAAGGTACTTAATGCAAAGCCTAATTGGTACCCATAATCCACGTGGTCAAAGGAGAAGATTGACTCTCGTAGGTTGTCCTCTGACCACCACATCCATGTCATGACAAACACATACCTGCTTCAGCAAGTATGCATACATACATACATACACACAGAAAGTAAGAATAAAGTGTTTAAAAGTATATCATGTTACTTATTATTATGTTCACATGTGTATAATGTGTGTACGATTATAGCTATATGCATGCATATGTGTGGCTGTTGGTGGGCAACCTTCAGGAATTGGTTCTTTGTTTCCACCAAGCGTCCCAGGAAATAAACTCAGACTCGGTGACACATACTCTTCTCACATTTTGACACTACTAAACTTATAATCTTTTTTACATAATTTGTGTTATTGTTTTTCTCCTATGTAGTGCATGTAAACATGTTATTGTTTTGATCCCAAGTGTGGGATGTGAACAGACTTGTGCGAGGGCATGTGATGTTTGTCTGCTAGAAAGGGAACTGCCTCATTCCAGGCCATGATCTTTGTCAGTTGATAAACATCTGCTAAGGGGTATGAGAGAATATAAATAATCCAAATAACAAAGATTATTCGCTTTTGCATCGCTTCACATCATTGGCTGTTGGTAGCTCTGCTTCGAGGCACTCCTAGAGAGAAAGAGTCCAAAGAACACTTCAAGGTTTTGGCTGCTACAGTTGTGGTAGCTTTTGCTGTTTGCTTTTTAATGGATCTTCTAGGATCCTGACTAGGAAGATCAGAATTGCCTGAAGGAACTGAGTCTTAAAAAGGTCTACTTCTCTTGTCCCCATTAACCTTTCTCTCCTGTCTAAGGCAGGTGGATTGGAAATAAAGTAGGCTGTAGAAAAATCAAAGCCAGCCGGGTGGATGGTGGCGCACGCCTTTAACCCCAGCACTTGGGAGGCAGAGGCAGGCAGATCGCTACGAGTTTGAGGCCAGCCTGGCCTACAAAGCGAGTCTAGGACAGCCAAGGCTACAGAGAAACCCTGTCTTGAAAAAAGAAGAAAGAAAGAAAGAAACACAAAAGTCAAAGCCTACATCTGTTATAAGTAAAGCTAATTATCATTTATACATATCAGTCCAATAGCATTATTCTCTTTTCTTAGGGCTTTATTTGTTTGAGGACACCCTGTAGATATCCTGTTCTTTACTTTTGTATTAGGGAAATAGTTCACTTCATGGGAGTTATGTGATTCTTTTCTGGTTCTGGTAAGGGGGATGAGACTGGGCCTCACTCTGCAACCCAGGCTAGCTTCAAACTCTTAATCCTCCAGGCCTCAGTTTCCCAAGTTCTAGGATTATAAGTGTGGCTTAGATTAGGAGTTTTGAATGTGAATCAGCCTCATGACAACATGACATCAAGGTTGGGAATGGGCGTAGTCATAACCTGATCTGTAACCATGGCCTTACTACTGCATGCCTTCTACCTTTGCCTACCTTCTGATTTACAGTACTGGGGGTTTCTTGTTTTCTAGAATGGGCAAACATAATAGCAGTCATGGAAAAGTAATTTTATTCTCTTAGCTCAATTGTTATGTGGGAGGCTAACTGCCTCCTTCTGCTAACCTAGGCTTCTAGCCGCCATACAATCTAATCTAGGCCTAGAATGTTTTCAGCCTCTGAGACTTACTCCTTAATAAGCTTCACCCTTTCTTTTTCTTTTTTTAAATATAATTTATTCAGGTTATATCCTGATTGTTATCCCCTCACATGTATCTTCCCTTTCCCCCCACTCCCTCTTTGGCCTTATTCCCCTCCCCTAGACCTCTGACAGAAGGAGACCTCTTCTCCCACCATATGACCACAGCCTATCAGGTCTGCTCATTCTGCACAGCTGTGGAGAGAGTTGGGGCCTGCCTCTGACACGTTTCTTGTTCTTACTGAGCACTAGGCTGGCAAGTTCAATTCAGCTGTTCCGGTCAAACTCTTCTCTCAGCTGATTTATTTAATCTGCTCTCCCTCTCCCTCTCTCTCCCCCCCCCCCCCCCAGCCGCCACCCACCTACCTGGTCTGGAATTGTTCTGCTTGGCCTCAAACTAAACTACTCAGGAATCTACTATAATCTTCTCACTTCTTCTCATTTTTCAGCTTACTCCATCTTCAACTGAGTTCTCTCTCTCAGCATCCCATGTCTACATTACTGTCCTGGCAAAACTGCCTCCTCTCTCTGAAAAACTGCCTAAGTAGCTTCCCTTTCCTCTCTCTCCTCATGAGAGTTGGGAATATGCTATTCTGTCAAACCCTCTCTGTTTCATCACCTTTTCTGCCACTCAATCAGACATCACTTTCAAATGTGGTGCTTCCTTCTACAAACTAACTTTACCTTTGTTTGGGATTAAAGGCATGTACCACCACATCTGGAGCTAAGCTTTTCTTTACCTGATACTTGCTCTATACCAGGCTGTATTCTAGCAAGATCACACGGACCTAGAAGGTCTTGCCAGCTGAATCACATAGACCGACAAGGTCTTTGGATGTGATCTCTTGCCAGAACAGCCATGTTCTGAATTAACATTTTAATATACAATCACTCAATATGTCATCCCCCCAAGACAAAGCAGTGCATCCACTTGATTCTTTCAACTTTTTTTTTAATGGACTAATTTACTTAACTGATGTCTTCTTGCTTGGTATTTCTAATTTCTGTCTTTTGAAACAGGTTTCAAATTAATTTACTTCATTTTTTGTTTTATTGTTTTGGTTTTGGTTTGGTTTGGTTTTGCAGATGTATGCGTGAATTGCATGTTGGGACAGTTAGATGATAAAGGACTCAAGGAAGTTGGCTCTTTTCTTCTACTGTGTCGATCCTAGGATTGAACACAGGTCACCAGGCTTGGTAGCAAGTTCTTTTACCAACTGAGACATCTTGCCAGATCTTTTTTTTTTATAAAAATGTAATGACTTTTATGGTGTGTGTGTGTGTGTGTGTGTGTGTGTGTGTGTGTGTGTGTGTGTGTGTACATTGCAGGCTAGAGGTTGGTATTGGACGTCCTTAATCTCCACTTGATTTTAAGAGATGCTATTGCTAATCTTCTGACTCTAATGAGCTCCAGGGATCTATCTGCCTCTGTCTCCCTCAGCACTGGAGTCACAGATGCATTCCATGCTCAGCTTTTGCGTGGGTTCCAGACTCAGGTCCTCATGATAATGAGATTGGCAATTTACTGACTGAACCAATGCCTCCCTCCCTCGACCCCCACCATTTTATTTTTACGTAGGCCCTATGGATCTGATCTTACCTGAGCTACTTCACTGTTTCTCATCTATCTTGTAAAGGACCAGTAGTGATGGCTGCAAGAAAGCCCAGCAGAGGTAGAGGAAAAGAAAGAGGGCACGCAAGACTCTGCTAATGATATGGCGAGATTTCTGGAGATCTATACATTTGAAAAGGGTCCATATTACTCCATTTTTTTTTTTTTTAATTTGACACAAGGTATTGCTATGCTATGTGGATCTGGAGGGCCCATACTTCTTCTGTATACAAGACTATCCTTGTCGGGCGGTGGTGGTGTACACCTTTACTCCCAGCACTTGGGAGGCAGAGGCAGACAGATCACTGTGAGTTCGAGGCCAGCTTGGTCGACAAAGCAAGTCCAGGATAGTCAAGGCTACAAAGGGAAACCCTGACCTAAAAAAAAAAAAAAAAAAAAAAAAAGATTAGGCTCAAACCTGTGACCATTCTCCTGCCTCTCTGCCTGCCAATTGCTTTACTACCAAACTGAATACATATTGAGCCCCAAGTTGGCCAATACTGATAGTTTCGTGGTACAATTTTATGTGTATATTTACTTTAGTTTCAATGTTATATCTATCTTATGGACACTAGATGGTGTTTGAAGTAATTATTTCCCCTGACAATTTTATGAGAAATCAATATGCTTCAATTTCCTCTCCAAAATTTTACAGCTATTCAATTGGAGTTAACCTACATAGGATGATAATGCTTCTTCCAGAAGCCATAGGTTATCAAATAAAAACTGCCAGGTGTGGGATACCTCCCTTCAAATTGTTGGTCAAGAATAATCCAGAGACACTCCCCCTCAAAGAATACTACAGCATAGCACCGTTGCCTTTGATTGACTGCCTTCCAGAACGTGACTGTATGCTCCTATTGCAGAAGACGCCACAAACTTTGGTCACAGACATGGTAAGCAAAGCTGGTACTGACCTGGAAGTTGTCTTCCTGCTGGCTAGTTTTCACAGTGCTACAAGATGTTATGCCCACATCTGGGAAGGAAATACATCAAGGGTTTTAGTCCCTCACCTCATCGTGAACTCTACAAGCTATAGTCATAGCCAGTCTGGTAAAATATACCTTTTGGTGCAGTAGAGTAGCTAGTGGCATACCTGTTATGTGGGTTTCTGACTGGATTTAAAACCCACTTCACAGGAGAAAGCTCATGCTTGCCACGATAAACTTGCCCCAAGCGCTTGGCTAAGTAGATCATATGCCCTAGAAAGAAAGTGTTATTGTGCTAAATGGATATAGTAACAAGCTGCCTTCTATATACTTTATACCTTTAGATTGGTGCATCCCATCAGAGAAGTTTCTTATTACAGTAGATGGAAGTTGACAGAGACACACAGTAAGTCAGGGTGCAAGAAATTAGTTAATATGGAATACTTGAGCCCAAATCGTTTATCCTCAAGGTTCAGAGAGAATTAAAGAAGAAAGTGGTGGTGGTGGTGGTGTGGATTGTAAGAGGCAGAAGTCAAGGAGTATTGCATGAAACAGTGCCTTCTGGACAGGTCAGGACCATCACGTCCATGAACTCACATCAGCAACTGTGGCTGTTCGATATCAAGCCGGTCAGACAACATTCCAGCATGGATGGGGGACAGGCTCACTCACAGGAGGCCTCACCCTTAGCTGATAGCTATTGGCAGTTGGTGGCTGCTGGGGAGGGAGAGTCAGTTTTGTTCATGGGTGTGGCTCCTTGTAGGTTGGCCATGGGCCAGTGGATGGCCCTACACACCCATGTGCAAACCAGCAGCTCTGGTTGGACTTAGCAGGATATAAAGAAAAAGGAGGAGGAGGAGGAAGAGAAAGACAAGGAGGAGAAAGAAGAGGAAGAGGAGAATATAAAGTGAAAAGATGGGGGTGGCATCTATGTTAGAAGAGGGAGAGGGAAGGGAGTATGATCTAAGTGCATTGTGTACATGTATGAAATTCTCAATAAATAAATCAATCTACATTTCACAAAATAGGGATGGGGAGATGGCTCAGTGAGTGAAGTACCTGATGTGCAAGCCAGACAGGACAGCGATGTGGTGAAAGTCGGCCACCTCAGAGCCAGGAGTGGTGGCAAAGTTTAATTGGCTGAAGTCCCACAGGCCAGCCAATTTAGCCAAAATGGTAAGCCCTGGGTTTCTGTTCCAAAGTACAAAGTGGATAATGATGGAGGAAGACACTGTATGACATTTCTGTCCTTCACAGGGGACATTGGTCCTCCACATGCACTTGCAGGGGTAAAAGGAGCTGTACACACACACACACACACACACACACACACACACACACACACACACTCATGCACACACTAAAAAGAGAAGAATTACAATTAAAGGCTGGACATAGCTCAGTGTTTGAGTGATTACCTGTACCCACCAAGTCCTGGGTTCACTCCTCAGAACCATAAAAAAGCAGAAGAGCAAGGATGGGGTCTCATCAGTTCCAGCTCTTGGGAAACTGGGGATTGCAGAATGTTGATTTGTCAACCTGGGAGACACAGGCTAGCCTAAGCTATAGTATTAGACTTTCTAAGGAGATGAGGAAGAGGAACAGGAGGAGGAGGAAGAACAAACATCCAACTAAAACAGTTGTCTTCAAGAATAAGCTCTAAGAGACTGCTGCAGTAAGTAGTTAAGCATGCTAAAGAGAATCAGGGCAGAGGAACATTCAATTAGACATTCTTTTTCTCTTTTTTTTCTTTCTTTCTTTCTTTCTTTCTTTTTTTTTTTCCATTGTCTTTTTTTGAGACAGGGTCTCATGTCCTTGAATTGGCTGTGGAATTGAGTATCAACTTTAACTTATCATCTGTTGCCCTCCATTCCTAAACACTGGATTTACAGTCACGCACCACTAGGCCTGTTCCTCAAAAGGAACACTGTAAGGAGAAAAATAAAGAGGAGGAGGAAGAGGTGTAGTAGGAAGAAGAGGAGGAGGGAAGGAAGGAAGAAAAAGGGAATAAAAACAAGAAGAAAAGGATGAGAAAGAAACTATTAGTCTTCTGAAAGTGAGATTGTGTTTCCCAGAATTATCATGTGTAACAAAAATTGTAAGACATTACATCCTTCTAGACAGAAGTTGATGTTAGGTATACCGTAAAGCTTTCATGAAATTTAATTCCCAAAGAAATAGGGACACGAAGGTATGAAGTATGAATCCATGAAGTAACAAAGACAATTAAACAATAAGCAAAGCAGATTTAAGTAGGTTTTGTTTTTTTTTTTTAAAGGAAGAATGAAATATATATGAAAAGACAGAAGAGAGCTTTTTCAGGAAAGGGATATATTTTATTCCTTGTTTTGGAGTGTTCCAAGATGCTCTAAGGGAAAATCACACGCAGCTGTTTAGTTTCCTCTCCAGAGGTTCTAATTGGAACAATCTGTCCTTCAGTAGCCAGCAGGCTTTAGGCCTCTGCAAAGATGGTGCTTGCAGGTTCTCTGCATTTGGAGGAAAGGGCACCAGCCTGAGAGGAAGGAAACTCTCTCCCACAAAAGCTTAGGGGCAGATGCCTTCGCCTGCTGAACCATCTTCCAAACCTCCTATGTTTACTTTTATTCTTCCTTAATGCAGATTTGGGGGTCATTAAATATATTTTATAGGCTTAATCACAAGGGATAAGGCAAAGGAAAGTATTCAAAATAAAGCAACTACCAAGAGCATAGGCGCGGGTTTCTCAGAAGAGTCCCAGAAACTAATACACATCCAACAGTAGGCCCAGGATCCTCCAGGAAGATTTACTCTTTTTTTTTTTTTTTTTTTTTTTTTTGTGACCTACAAAAATTTAAAGCAGGGTGTGGTGGCTCACGGCTGTAAATTTAGCACTTTGGAGGTTGAGGCAAAGGATCATTATTAATCTAAGTTTGAGGCCAGACTGGCTACATAGTGAGCTCTATACCAGCTTAGGTTATAGAACAAAACTCTGTCACCCCAAACCAAACAAACTGTGGGATTTAGATACACACTGTGGTGGTTTATGTATGAATGGCCCCCATAGGCTTATATTTTTAAATGCTTAGTCACCAAGGAGTGAAACTGTTGGAAAAAATTAGAACGATTGGGAGAGGTGTGGCCTTGTTGGAGGAAGTGTGTCACTGGAGGTGAGCTTCGAGGTTTCAAAAGCCATGCCAGACCCTGTCTTTCTCCCTTTGCCTGTGGATTAGGATGTAGCTGCCTGCTGACAAATGCTTTCTCTTATAACAGTTGCCTTGTTCATAGTGTCTCTTCACAGCAATTGAAGAGTGACTAAGACCCACATACATACACACATATATACATAATATATATGTATGTGTTGTATACAAATATTGTTTTGTACATAATATACTTATATACATATGTATGAGCTGGGAGCTCATATGTCAAATAGCAAGCAAAAGCAGAGGGCACATTGGGAATGGCCAGAGTCTTTTTCAACCTCAAAGCTCACCTTGAATGACACACTTCTTCCATCAAAGTCACCCCTAAGATACCTCAAACAGCACTACCAACTGGGGATCAAGTTAAATGCCAGAACAGGGCGGGGGACAGTCTCACCATAGAACCATAATTAAAATAGAATTATTTATTGATGGTACATGCTCAAGTGTGGAGGTCAGAGAATAATTGATGAGGGTAGGTTCTCTCATTCCACCATGTCTTCCTCAGAATTAAACTTAAGTCAACAGTGTGTACAGAGGAAATTTTATTCAGAACATGGCTGTTCTGGCAAGATATCATATCCAAAAATCTTCTAGGTCTGTGTTATCTGGCTGGAATACAGACACACCTTTAATCCCAGGACACAGAGGCTAGCAGATCTCAGAGTTCAAGGCCACCCTGATACAGAGCAAGTTTCAGGTAAAGAAAAGCTTAGATCCAGGTGTGGTGGCACACGCCTTTCATCCCAGCATTAAGGAGACAGAGGCATGAAGATCTCTGAGATCCAGTCAGCTCTGTTTAGTCAGTTCAGTTGGGTCAATGAGTTGAGAGGCAGTTTAGTGGAGTTTAGTTCTTGGCAGTTCATTATGTGGAATTCAGAGGCAGATTGAAGAAAGAACAAGCCAGACATTGGTGAAGACAGAATGAGCCTGTTGTAACTTGCTTGAAATTGTAGCTCCTCTGTTAACACCTGCTTTCATGTTTGGCATAACAGGAACCATTTTGCTTAAAGCCTCCATTTTGATCATAAGGTGAAATTACGTTTGGATTCTCAGGCTCTATGTACCTGGGAGCTTGAATAGCCTTTTACTTACAATTCAATACTTATTAAATGTTCTGCTTGAATTAATGATATATGTTCTACTTAAACAAAACCAAAATACCCTGCTATGTTCCTTTCTCATTGGATGATGGGGAACTGGAAAGTCCCCAAACCTATCTTAGCCAAATAGCTTAAAATGATTTGTCTAGCTACCTGGATACAATGTATTTGAAACAAAATTGATTCTTCTTGTGTTTAGCTAGTAAAAATGATATAATGCTGCCCTCTTCTTGCTTCCCACTTGGTTACCTGGTTGTTACCTGGTTATGGTTTTTCTTATAAAAGGCTACCTTAGGGCTGGAGAGATGGCTCAGAGGTTAACAGCACTGATTGCTCTTCCAGAGGTCCTGAGTTCAATTCCCAGCAACCACATGGTGGCTCACAACCATCTGTAATGTAATCTGATGCCCTCTTCTGGCCTGCGGGTGTACATGCAGGTACAACACTGTATACATAATAAATAAATAAATTTAAAAAATAAATAAAAGGCTGCCTTAGAAACAGACTGATGTCACAGTTAGGATCCTGAATCCTTTTTGTGGATTGCAACCAGCCTTGCCCTGAGATGTTTCGTTCAATAAACCATCAATATCTCACTGAGATTGGTAGTTCCTGGGGCAATTCTTGTACTATAACAAGTCAGAGAATGAGAAGGAGCCAGATGATTAGGACAGATTGCTAGAGTTAGTTTGAGGCCAAGCAGAGCCATTCAGTCAGAAGCTGAGAGAAGCCAGATGGAATCAGTCAGCTTTGGAGAGGAGTTTGAGCCACAACAGCTGAGTTGAACCAACCACCCAGAATTCAGAAAAAACTATAAAGACTGTGTTTATTTGGCAGTAGGTCTCAGAGGCTGAAAACATTCTAGGACTAGACAAGGTGTATGGAAGCTAGAAGCTTCCAGGACTAGGCCTAGGTTTGCAGGCACAGGCAGTAAGCCTCTGAGACAATTACTTCAGGCAAATAACAGTTACTTTTACAAGTGTGCTACAAACACCTTTACCAGCTGAGCCATCTTTCCGGCACTTTACTTAATTTTAAGAAAGATCTCTAAATGTATTGGCTTTAAGTATCATCAAACCTGGGTATATCTGTGAAGGGCTAAGAGCTTTCCAGAGACAGCATGACCCCAGAGGGACTTGAAAGGCTGACACCTTTGGGAGTACGGCTCTGACTTGACTCTCTCCCTCAGCTTTTGCAACCCTCATGGATGTTCTGACTTCCTTCTTCCTGGGAATAGAGCAGAGTGGCATTTGTTCTCAGGACCAAGATAAGATGGACATCCAGAGCTTCCAAATGACTGCTGCCTCCATTTAGATTTTTGTATCCACTTTATCTCAGATTTAAGAAATAACAATCATGTGCTTATAAGAGAAATAACAAATGAGAGGCGTGATGACTCATCGCACAGTCTCAGCACTTGTGAGCCTGAGACAGCAGGACTGTCATGAGTTCCAGGCCAGCCTGTACCACACGGGGAGACTCTGTCTCAAAAAACGAACCTAGAAACGTCCGGAAAAGATAAGGAAAACCACTTAAATGTCACATAAAGAACTCAGAGGAAGCAGTCTCAAGCAACATCTGTTCTTTATGGTGCCACATTTTGTAGAAGACTGCTTAGCAAATGTGTGAGTGCAGGAGTGAACGAGGGCATAGGGGAGTGGGTGTCCATAAGCATTTGTATCTAAGATGGCTCCAAGTGAATATTATTAAAACGGCATAGGTCATATTTGTTCTCACTCACTCTCTGTAGACTTATCTAGCTCAGGATTAAGAACTCTCAGCTTTTGTTTTGTTTTGATGAAAATGATGAGCAGTGGAGGTGTATTCCAGCACACTTTCCAGAAAGTTCCAGTAAGAACATCTACAATTCCTTTGGGGCCCTCCAGAGATTAGGAGTTATTCTCCAACAGTGCATTTGTTTTTCTTTTTGCTAGATGTGGCACGTCTGCTATTACCAACCTCAAGAGGTGGAAGAGGAAGTTGAAGGAGGGGGCTGGGGTGGGTAATGGTGATAATATATTGTATACATATATGACCTTGCCAAAAAATAAATAAAAGATATTCTAAAAAATAAAAGAGAAGTAGAGACAGGAGTTCAAGGTCAGCCTCAGGCTCAAAAGACAAACTCACAAAACATCTTGATGGGGCTGGAGAGAAGGCTTATTCACTAAGGGTACTTGCTTCTCTTGCAGATGACTGAGATTTGAGTCCCAGAATCCACATGGCAGCTCACTAACTGCCTCTTTGTCTCCAGTTATAGGCGATCTTGTGCTTTTCTTCTGGCTTCTGTGGGCACCAGACACATATGTTGTACATATGAAGGCAAATACTTGTGCACATAAAGTAACATACACTTTTGAAGCCTTGATATTGAATCAGTTTGAAAAGTTCAACTCTTCTCTTTTTTTTTTTTTTTTTTTTTTTTTGGTAACACAATTCTGACTGATAAACAGCAATGGTAATCATCCTGTTAGGGTAAGAAAAGTAATGGACGGGGCTGGAGAGATGGCTCGGAGGTTAAGAGCACTGCCTACTTTTCCAAAGGTCCTGAATTCAATTCCCAGCAACCACATGGTGGCTCACAACCATCTGTAATGAGATCTGGTAACCTCTTCTGGCATGTAGGCATACATGCAGGCAAAATGTTGTATACAAATTAACAAATAAATCTTAATAAAAAAAGAAAGAAAGAAAAGAAAAGCAATGGCCAACCTTCACCATTATAAAGCACAACTTACCATTTAACTATAAAACCATAAATAATCCATTCTGAGAAAAAAGTAACAACAGGTGGAACAAAATGCGAGGCTTTCCAATGCAACACCAATATTTTAAAAACAGTAAATTCTTAAATGTTATTCATATTTTCATTTCCTTTCAACACAGAGCATTGAGTGATACTATTTAAAAACTGAGGATTTAATTCTAAGATAATTAATCTTTTTAATTTTAAGGATTCTTTGTTTATTTTGAGCTATATTTTTTTGTTTGGTTTCCTTATGTAGCTCAGGCTAGCCTTGAATTTATGATCTCCCTTCCTCCTCCCAAATATTGGGATTATAACCCTGTCCAGAATTTGTATTTATTTACTTTTTAACATTTTCCGTGTGTGTGTGTGTGTGTGTGTGTGTGTGTGTGTGAGAGAGAGAGAGAGAGAGAGAGAGAGAGAGAGAGAGAGAGAGAGAGAGAGAGAGAGATGCTGCCCCAGCACAGGTGTGGAAAGTCACACAGCTTTCTGTAGTCAGTTCTTCCCTTCCCCTTGTGGCGTCTGGGAACTGAACTTAGGCCACGAGGTGGGGCAAGAAGGACCTTTACCTGCTGAGCTATCTCACTTGCCCAACAATTACTTTTTAAGAAAATTTTTGTCATGGTGTATATCGACAGTGACTACATGGATAAGCACATGAGTTTGGAATAATCTAGTTTTGGCTGTTTTCATTTTGCAAACATTTATTGTGTGCAAGCAGTAGGATCTGACTTGTTATAACCAGTGGAAAAGCAAAAACTTGCACTTGAGAGCTACTATATTGATGGCAGATGTTGACTTGACCAACAAATTCCAGGGTGGGAAAGGAGGGTAAATACTTGGGGAAAGCGGGCATTTTAAAAGAAAACTTTCACTGGACTAGACACTGAAAACATGTGTAATAACTTATTCATGTGTCACAGCACCTTTGGGAAACTCTCATAAAGGACTTTGAAACAGTGAGTACCTGCCCAGTAGGAATTTGGTTGCTAAAGAGAGGCACTATTTTGTGCTATAGCGACCAAATGGCCATGTATTTTATTCCAGAGAGTCCTTGGTACAGATCTAAACCCTTTCTTTGGTCAAGTGTTCTGGTCAACTATCCAGGATCATTCTGTAAAGGATAATATGGGCTCCTCGGCTAGGAGTATTTGTGAATAATCTGCTTCTTGTATTTCTCATCCTAGAGACCAGGAGGACTCATGTTTTCTTTTCCTTAAAAATTGTTTTTTTAAGCTGGGCACTAGAGGTGGGAAGCAGAGGTAGAAGGTTCTCTCAGAGGTTAGGCTAGCCTACAGAGGGCTAACACAAAGACACCCAGGGTTAGCACAAAGAAACTTGGTTTCAAACAATTATTGTTATTATTGTTGTTGTTTTACATTTATGGGCCTGGATGGGGCATACGGTTGCCACGGCACATGTATGGAAATCAGGACAACTTGAGGGAGTTGGTTTTCTCCATCCACCAGCTAGGTCCTGGGACATGAAACTCAGGTGGTCAGGCTTGGAAGCAAGCCTTTACCTGCTGAGCCATCTTGCAGGACCTACTCTCAGTTGCTCAAGCTCTCAACAGTTTAGACCTAATTACAGCCAGTTGGAGCAAAAGTCATGTTGTGGATTTATTCCACTCTTTCAAAGTAGGTTATTAAACATGTATTAACAGCATATTATCGGTTGCTTCTAACTGGTGCAAATCCTGCATTTGCAGTAATTCTGTAAAGTCTAGATTTTATGGGATCTTAAGATTTTACAATAGTGCCTCCCCCCCCCCCCGCCCAACACACACACACACACACACACACACACACACCTTGTTTGTTTGCTTTGTTTTATTTTTGGGAATTGCTCTCGTGTGCACAGGCTCGCGCAGCTGTTTGGAGAGGGCTTCTTGCAGCCCTCAAAACTTCTTTTGCCGGTCATGACCATGCCTAGACCCAGGGTTCTGTGTCTACTTAGGTAAGCACTGGATCTCCTGAGCTACATCTCCAATTCTTTGCTTGTTTCTGTGTTACTACTTAGGAGGAGGGGTAGTAGAGGCACAGTCTCATTAGCCCAGGCTAGGCTCGAATTCACAGAGACATTCCCGCCTCTGGTATTACCAGAACCAGTCAGCCACTGCTCCGGGATTATCTAGCAGCACCTGGAATAGTTTCTGGCGTCTGCTGGGTACGCAAAAGCGAAGGGTTTTTTGAAGGCGGTGGGTGGGTGCTCCACTTCTAGGTCCAAGAAGCAGGCTCAGGTAAAAGACTTTTTGAGAGGGGGTTCGGGGTGGTGGTGACCCGCCTCTGCTTTACCGCAACCCCTACCGGCGCCCGCATCCCCGGACCTACCAGCTCTGGGAGCCCTGTGGCTTTCCGTGGGCGCCTTTAAATGCTAATGAGCAGCCGAGGCAGCTTTCCCCACCCTCTCTTTCCCCGCCCCGCGCCCGCCTGCCCGCCCGCCGCCCGCGAGCACTTGCGCGGGGCCATCTTCGGGGCCGGGAGACCCAGCGAGACCGCGAGCGCGCGCGTCCCCCGCCCTCGAGCCGCCGCCCGCCGCCGCGCCGCGCGATCCGCACCGGCCTCCCCGAGAGCGAGCCGGCCTCCGCGACAGCCACCGCGTTAACCGCCGCCAACCGCCATCGAGGTGCCCGGAGAGAGCGGAGAGGCGGCATGAGCGAGGCGGGCGAGGCCACCACCGGCGGCACCACGCTCCCGCAGGCCGCGGCCGACGCGCCCGCCGCGGCGCCCCCGGACCCCGCGCCCAAGAGCCCGGCGGCCGGCGGCGCGCCCCAGGCCTCGGCGCCCGCCGCGCTGCTCGCGGGGAGCCCCGGCGGAGACGCGGCCCCCGGGCCCGCTCCGGCCTCGTCAGCCCCCACGGGCAGCGAGGACGCGGAGAAGAAAGTTCTCGGTGAGTCCCCGGGTGCAACCCCGGATAGGCGACGGGCGAGGATGGACGTGGATGCGGGGCGGACCGGGACACGTGGGCCAGGACTTGGAGTCTGTGCTGTGGGTCTGGATAGCAGCGGGTTTCCTGGGGAGGGACGCTCCGGGGAGGCACGGGAAGGGTGAGTTGGGAAGACTATTTATTTTTTTAATTTTTTTCCTGGTCTGGGAGGGTCAGGTGTCTGTCCCTGACGCCCTTCCCTCGTGGGCTTGGGACAGCCGCCATGCTCCTGCGGGCCACATGCCGGCACAGGGATGTTGCAACGCCCCGGGAAACTTGGGGCGGGCGCCCTTCTCCACAGATGCAAAGAGCCTTCCAGTGCCCACCAATTGCTGCAAATTTCCCTCTGCCTGCACTGTGGGAACGCACGTGGTGTGGCAGCTGGCGGCGGGAGGGGGGCGGGGGGGAATTGGTCGGAAGTGGAGTAGAACATGTGTCCAAAACATGGTTGGTTACCTTGGGACTTGTAACTGGAAGGAGAACGTGAAGGTGGGGACTGGAGATTTTAGGGCTCAGAAGGTTTGCAACTGTGGCCGATGGTTTTTGTAGCAGATTTCTCTGTCCTCATCTTCCTTAAGGAACGCCCGGTGTGAGGCCTTCCACAGGCTTGCCTAGCAGGTGGGTGGTGGATAAGCTCTCCCGAAGGGTGTGTGTGTGTGCGTGCATGTGGTTCGCTCTCCGAAACAGGAAAGTTAACAGATGGTGTAGGATGCTTCCGAAATGTTCAGTGTTTCTGGGTGGGGCCGGTTGGACTCGCCTGCTCTGCAAGCTTCTTTCTCATTTAGCAAGAAAGCTGAAAGAATAAGTTGAAAGAAATATAACACCATTTGGTGTTTCCTTCCCTGCCCCCCCCCCCAGACAATCCTCCCGTTCTTGTTTTCCCAAGGCTTTAAAAACGCGGTGCCTGCCAAATTAAGCCCTTCTCTGCCGTGACTCCTATCCCTACCCGCACTAAGAAGTTCTTTAAAGGTCTTGTGAGTGTGATGCATTGTGGCACTTTGCACCAGATGTTGCTTGGACCACTTCCACACAAAATGAAAGATAGAGCCCCGTGTTGCTAGCCAAAGCAGGTTCTTAATGATAGCTTACTGAGGGCAGATGGAATCCTACAGGTTTTTACTTGAACCATGTACCTCTGAGATAAGAAAAGTAGATAATATCTTTGGAGATGGGGGGATGCGGAAAAATGAAGGTTAATTTCTGCAGTCTCCAACGGTTAGTTGTGTTTCTGCCAGATAGATGCCCGGTGATGAATCTGATGTCTTCCATCCTGCCACTCAAAAGTCTAGCCTCTCAAAATGAAGGGCAAGCCTTCCCACCTGACATTTCAGCACAGTTTGTCTTTGTCCCATGTGGTCTGCCATCTCCGGTTGCCAGGCAGACACATGGACACCCAGAATGTTCTGGATCCAGTGCTGACTGAAATGGATATCTTTGGATGCTCTCGTTCTGGTTTTTGCAGAGGGGCCTTTACTTTGGTTTATGCCGCGTAGTCCTTGAGGGAAACCAGTTTTCCTGAGTAAAAACAACTGGATAGGTGTACTCTACCAACTCCTTGTGTCCTTGAATATGTTTATCGTATTAAAATTGTGAACAAATTTGTCTGGCTATATGAAGTTGTTGGAAATATTTGTACAAAAAGCACATTTAAACAACTTTAGGAAGAAACGTCTTTAGCATTGAAACCAGACTTGAATCCTTCTTGTCTTTCCCCTTGTGTTGTTACCGTTGCCTTTTCCCCTCCTTTGTGTATTTGTTTTGGTCTTGGGCTTTTATTTCTCAAGGCTGGCTTCATGGAGTAGCAGTAGCCCAGCCTGGCTGGCCTCACGGTGTAGTTAAAGGGGGATTTTTAACTGCTTTTATCCTGCCTCAGCTTCCCAAGGGCTGGGGTCACAGGTGCACAGCAGGGCACTCAGCTTGCTCCATCAGTTTCCTTCAGAACTGCCCTGTGTGTGTCTGCAGGTACACAATTTCTGAAAGAAACAAAGTTCTCATGTGGAATCCTGACACAGAGGCCACATTGTTTATCCGCATCTGGCCTCTTCCCTATGTTGACATTTGAAACATAATTTTTTTTTCTCATTTGCTCCACAGCGCAAATTAGATTGGTTTTATGCTAAAGACTGAATAGCTTTTCAAAGAAAGCTCAGTGGCGCCTGCAAACCTGTCCTTGGGCCACACTCAGAACTGCAGCATCTCCTCACTGAGAGGCAGCTTGGTTCTAGTCTCAGTCCCTCCAGAGCTTTTAGTGTGGCCTTGCCAGGCTTTCTATTTTCACTGAGGCTTGAGGACTATTTTGTGCATTCCCTGGGCTTAGAGCTACCCATTTAGTTTAAGATTAATGTGTATCTACAAAATGTAGATTCTTAATGAATTTGCAAGTCAGGCATTGTAGAGCGCTAATCCCGCACGGCAGAGAGCATAGACGGTATCAGTTGACTCTAGAGTGTCAGGGTCCCCACACTTGGGCCTGCTGTGTCATGTCTCAGTGGTAAGTACAGAACTGGGGTGAGACCGATTCAGTTCTGTTACTGCTCTGGACTTGTGACCAGCCTTCATTTTGCCACCAGACAAGCTTCTTTGTATCTTTGTAGGTTGATTACTAAGAAGGAGCTATGCGTTGCTTATTAAAGTTTGCCAAACAATACTTGTATGAAGATGATGAGATGGGCCAGCTGTCTGTACTTTTTGTGGCTTTTTTTTTTTTGCACATAGGAAATGTCTGGGTGAATAGCTGAAATGTGCTGTATGTTTCTTTTCATCTTTTTTCCTAGTTTTTGGTTTGGTTCTGAGGCTCACACCTGTTGCCCCTTGAATGAATGCTGAATGCTGTACCACTGAGCCAAGTCCCCAGGCCTGGGCTCACGTTGGCTTCATACTCCTGATCTTACTGTTTTCGCCTCCTAGGTTTGAGTGCTCAGTTTATAGCCATACCCAGCTGCCTCTCCCTTGGAACTGAGTCTTTTCCAGCAGTTTTTTTCAACCACCTTCTTCAGTTCTAATTACTACAAGAATTGTTCAGGCTCGTGGCCACCCCTTGGCCCTTGGTAAAAAGTCTGCATGAACGAAAAATTCAGGCTGGAAAAAGCACCTTTATCACAGCTCCCCGTTCTTCCACAACTTTTTGGAATTAAGCCTTTAATGGTTTACTCAAGGGTATTTAGGCTTTGTGTAATGGTATCAGGACTCTAGTGATAGGAGTTTTATCTCTTTGTAGGTCAAGTGCTAACGTATCTGCTTAATCCCGTTTTAGCCACCAAAGTCCTTGGCACTGTCAAATGGTTCAACGTCAGAAATGGATATGGATTTATAAACCGGTATGTGTCTGCTTGTCTTGTACCTACTTTGTAGCAGTGGCAGTTACAAACAAACCCATTGTCCCACTTTGGTAATTGGCTGTATACAGTTTGAGATTTCTAAGCTATTGGCCATGGACACATTTCTAGAACATTCATATACTCTCGTGTTTAGAACAGAGAGATTAAAACTACAATCAGGAATGGGACGAACCTCGTATCGTTCATATCCATAATTTCACAGATAGAGAAAAGAGAGCCTGGTTAAGCAACTTTCCTTAAGGTCACACACACTAGTGAGTAACTGAGCTGGGGCTGTAAGCCCAGCCCTGGTCTGGTCCAAGTCCTGTGAGGAAACCAATGTTTAAACCATGGTGACTTGTGACCACATGGGAATGGAGGTAACCACAGGCTGCTTGGAGATACGGGGATATATTTTACAGAGCGTTGTCAGTTTTCCTTTTTCCTTCCTTTTTAAAACCAATTCCTCCAGTTTCCTTCTTATCTGTCTGGGTGGGGTAAAGTTAGGGTGGGGTGGTGGGAGGGCTGTTTTAAGTTTCAGTGTAAGGAGAGCCCAGTTCACAGCTGTGCCCTGTCCTTTTGACTGTCTTGCTTTTGCTGGGAGGAAAATTTAGAGCTCTGATTACATAGCATGTGATTGAGAAAGACATGAGAGCAAAGGGGTGTTTCTGTGTGTGTGGAATCCAATGCTTGGATCTCTGCATTGCAATGTGGAGCAGTGGAGGGGCATCTGGGAGAGATGAGGGCTATGGGAATTGATTCTAGGCATGTTTTGAAAAGACAAACTATTTAAAAAGGTTGTGTTTTTTAGATCTTGCTCTGCTTATAATACGTTTGTTCTTTGAAGCTTCTCTGAATGTTCAGACCCTTTAATTGGAGGTTTGTCTTTTTTTTTTTTTTTTTTTTCCTGCCTCCCAACAGAAATGACACCAAAGAAGATGTGTTTGTACACCAGGTAAGAGGGAGTCTAGCAGTGCTAGTTAACATTGAATGCCTGTGTCCTGCCAGTGATTGTAGTATCCTGAACTCCTTTGGTGTATTTTGGAATGAGAGCTCAGTTCAGTATTAAGAGTGAGTGGCAGATAAACTTTCCTGTCCCGTCATATAAACTTTTCAAGCATTCAGTTGTATCTTTCAAGTTTGAATGAATTCATATTCAGTTAAACCACTTTCTGGTTTTTACAGCCCGAGAGTCCTTAGCAAAAAAACAAAAACAAAAACTACTTCCATGCCAACTTCTTACTGGCCTGGGGGTGTGGGTCTCCTTGGTGCTTTACAAAAGCCAGCCTGGCTTTTGCCTGGCCTCTTGTTGGGTAAAACTTTGATTTGTGAATAGCACCCAGAAGAGGAGTATTAGATGTGTATCTCAGACATGAGAAATCTTCCCTTCCTTAGACGACAGTCCTCCCATTCACAGAGACATGTCTAGCACGTAAATGCAACCCCTGCCAGCTCCCTTCTGTTTAAAAAAAATAGAGCAAACGGGTGTCGTGGAATTCTCTGTCACATGTCTAAGTCCTCAGATGCTCTTTATTATTACCCTAGCTTGTTTGCTTTATAAAGTAGGTTAAGAGAAGCCACACCCATTTTTGCTGTTCCTTTGCTATATTCAATCTGAAAGAGACATGCCATTTTCAGTGTCTGGATGACAAGAAAGCATGGCAGTGGCACACTGACCTGCACTTGCTATACTTGTTCCCTTGTGTTTGGGTTTCTTTGTGTTGGGCTGGAGGTTGGCAATTGGAGATAGCCACATCTAAAACCCTCTAGCTGTATTTTCCATCCTTGACATGTCTGCCCTGTGGAATACATTTTTGTTGTCCTTTGGAAACTGGAGTAGATTTGTTGAGATACAATGACTTGTAAAGTCCTAGAAGATTGAAAAGGAATCTCATAACATGTGGAAGTTACTGGCCTTTGGGAGAAGCACTCACTGAGCTCAGTAACTGCCGGGAGGGAGAGAGGGGTTTCCCTGCCGCTGGTGGCCAGCCTCCTAGCCTGTGTGTGAGCTCATGACCCGATTCCAGCCCTATGAGTTGTGTGGTGAGTCACTTCAGTGTGTTGAGGCCTGCCCAGTTTAACAGGAAAAAGGGACGGAGCCAGCAGGGAGGGGCTGGTTTTTGTAATGGCTAAGCATTCGTGCTGTGTGCACATACATCCTGCCCTGAGCTGCCGCCTCCTCCTGGAGTGGGTGAGGTCTCTGCCCTATTGGCTCACTTTTTCCCCCTCTTCTCTCCCTCCTACTCAGAGTAGAGGAAGGCTGGATTACACTGTCTAATCGCTTTATAAAATAAGGCTGACCTAGTTCTGTAGACATTCCCAGCCCTTTAACTGTTTAGAGATGCCAGGCAGGGAAGTGGGAAGTTGTATAGGATTCTTCTCCCTGGATTTGAAAGAGAAAGGGCCTTTTCTTAAGCAGATAATGTAGGTACAGATGCCAGATGTCCGAGTGGTGCCTGCCGCCGCAGCTCCCTAAGGATTGCTAGTGTACTGGTGCGCAAGGCGGGGATGCTGTGAACTCATAAATACAGTGTAGGACTAGAAGTCCTCTACCTCCTCCATTTGAGACTCTTAGCTTTGTTACCTCAGGTAAGTCACTACCTCATGTCTCCTCATCCATAAAGTGTGATAGCTGAGGAGATTTGTATGTCATCTTCCCTGAAGTTATCTTGTTTATTATATTATCATAGTATTTTTAGTCATAAACATTTACCTCATTGATACTTTATCCCTTTTTTATTACTCTTACTTGTTCATTTATCTGTGTGAGGCAAGTTTTCACTCTGCCTACACTGGTCTTGACCTTCCTGTTGCCCAGGTTGGTCTCTAGATCCTAATGCCCCTCCTGCCTCATCTTCCCAAGTGTTGGTAATTTCAAGCATGAGGTACCCAGCCCATCTTTCTGTATTTATTTCTGAGAAAGACTCGAGTGCTGACCTTGTGATCCTCCTGCTTCTGCCTCCCAGGCAAGCACCACTATACCCAGGCTCACATACATTTTTTAAAAATTCTTTTTTATTTATGTGGGGGTGGAGGTGGTTGTGTGCACCTGAGTATAGTACCTGTGGACACCAGAATGGGGCATCAGATCCTCTGCAGTTGCAGGCAGTTATCCTCCACATAATGTGGGTGTCGGAGCCCAACTCAAGTCTTTGCAAGAGCAGTGTGTGCTCACAACTGCTGAGCCATCACTTCAGCCTGCCCAGCTCCTTGTAAAACAAGAAAGCTTTTGAGGTCAGAAGTTTCTCTTGCATACAAAACCTCTGTACCCAAACTGCTTGTATGTCTATAAAGTAAAAACATATATAAAATTTGATCTAAGGTGAAATGGATGAACATATTTCAGTATTGGAATACATCTCCAATAGAGTTTTCTGTTTCCTCGACAGACTGCCATCAAGAAGAATAATCCACGCAAGTATCTGCGCAGTGTGGGGGATGGAGAGACTGTAGAGTTTGACGTGGTTGAAGGAGAAAAGGTGAGAAGCTGATTGTCTAAGAGTGTGCCAGCACATAGCTTTCTGTAATATTTAAAATTTTTATGATAGGAAGTGGAAGCAGAAATATTTTTACCGGACGCCATTATAAATATTCAGTATGCTATATATTTTGGTTTCTTGTTTAATGAAGGAAATCTAGAATGAAGGTGAGTTTTTCAAAGTCTAAGAGATATTTTATTTTGGACGCCAATTGTCCTGGCCCAGGCATGGAGCCCAGTTAGTTGAGTGCTTGCTTACTATGTGTGAAACCCATGGTGCGCTTTAATCCCCAGCACCACAGAAACCAGGCATAGCGCACCTGCCTTCTATCCCAGCACTAGGAAGAAGCCTAAGGGAGGAGGAGTATTCCAAGTTTGAGCCCAGCCTAGACTGCATAGTAAAGCTCTGTCTCAAAAGTACATCCCTCCTGTGGCCCTGCTTTAAAAAAAAAAAAAATGACTGCAGCTAATTAAGCCGACCAGGTTCCTCTCTTGGTGGATCCTGGTGTGCAGTGTCTGCAGACAGCAGCTTCCTGGGTAGTGTATGCAGCCTGTTCCTTGTATAGGCTGCTCTAAGGGACCTAGGAGACAGTGCTTTCCAGTAGGTGTTCTGGTCTCTGATCTCACACTGGCCAGGAGTTAGGCTCCAGACAGGTAGTCAGGGTGACTTGGGGACACACGGGGCCTTGATGGCCAGATTCACACTGGCCACATCACGAGTAAGTCTACATCTAGCTGCACAGTAACAAAAAAGTGATTGATGTCCCAGCAGACCAGGCTCGACTTGCCTGGCCCCTAGAATGTCCTGTATCTCAAAGAAGTGGGGCTTTTCCGTCCAGGTTTGTTGCAGGTGAATTTGGTGGTGGCTGGGGATGTAGTCAGAGTTAGAAGGCTTGCTGCCTAGCACACTTGAGGCCTTAGCTTCAGCCCCTAGCACTTAGGGGTAGAAAAAAGAACTCTTAAGATGGTGTCAAAACATAACAGGAAAAAGGATTCTATGGAGACAATTCCTAAGTCTTTTCCTCCCTGTTTGTGCTAAGCTCACTAAGCAGTAACTCAGAGCTGGTCAGAGCAGATGGAGCTGACCAGGGTCAGGATTCCAGTGGTACCTTGGCGTACCACAAGTTTTAGCATGTGCCAAGAGATTTCATAGTATTTTGAACCTCTTCCGTTGAAATGTTTTGTATTCGCTCATTCCTGTTGTTTGGGGTATACACTGCTCCTAAACTTGGCTGGCCAGTTAAGGGGGTGGTGCTTTTCAAGTCAGGTTTGTAGTTCTAGAGGTCAGGCAACCTAATTAGGATGGTGAACACTGTTTTTGAGATCACAGTAACTGACTGTTACTGGAGGAGGATAGTTTCTTTTAAATTTGGAGACTCTGTTTTCTTCCTTAGGGTGCTGAAGCAGCAAATGTGACTGGTCCAGATGGAGTTCCTGTAGAAGGGAGTCGCTATGCTGCTGATCGGCGCCGGTACAGACGCGGCTACTATGGCAGACGCCGTGGACCTCCCCGCAATGTATGTTGTCTCTGTCCCTAACCATTGCCTGCAAATGTTCTCATATTTAAAACAGAATGAATGTAGGAGCAGAGAAATACCATATTTGAAGGTGCCGTGTCTTGGAGATATGTGGCACATATCATTTTTTTGAAGGGGAATTTTTTTATGCCCAGAATTTATTCACTGGTCCCATTGGAAAGTTGCCAGTCAGAAGTTGTATCATTTAGGGTTGAATTGGCAGCAAGTAACAGACATTCGCTGAGCTCATAACCAGGTGACTAAGATGTCAACTTGTCCAAAGGCTTTCTCTTCCTTTGGCCAGATACTCATGGTATTCACCAAGATTGGAGTTCCCATCACAGCTGTGCAGTCTGTTTCTTGTAAGTCTGCAATTGGTAGGCAAGAAAGTGGGGATATCTTTGGAGTCCTGGTCACATGGCCTCAGAAGTGTTGAGAGACTTGCCTTGGCTAAGGGCCTACTTTGCTCTTATTTCAAAGTAAAGAAGTGGTGAGGAGTTACAGATTATTTGCTCTTTGGATAATCTCAGTCCAGGTGAAAGCATTTTCAGGTAAATCTGACTAGACTACTCATAGACTTAGTTTAAAGGAATATTTTCAAGGTAAACATTATGAAGTGAGTTGTGTCATGAGGATCTTGCTAGATTTGAATTAAGAAGGTATGATAATAAAAGAGTCTATATCGTTGATGTTTGTGGAAGTAGAACTTGGTGCCAACATCGCAGACTTAACAGTCAGGGAACCCTGAACACAGTAGGGAAGTTACCTGTGTCATACAAAGAGAAACAAAATATCTTCAGGTTAGCTAGTAATGGTGGCTCATGTCTTTAATCCCAGTACTTGGGAGGCTGAGGAAGACAGATAGATCTCTGAGTTCCAGGCCAGCCAGAGCTACAAAGAAGAAGCAGAAACAAAACAAAGCAAAACAAAAAACCAAAAAAGTATTTTCCTAAGTGTTCCTGCCTTTCAAACTGTCATTTACTTCTGTTCCATGTTGATTTTATTGCATTCCTTACATCTCATCTGTTTATATTTTTCTTATTCATTTAATTACTATATTTGATTTTTTAAAAAATAACTTATGAGGGCTGGGGAAAAGGCTCAGTCAGTCAGTAAAGTGCCTGCCATACAAGCATGAATCTAGCACCCACTGGGTGCTGTGGCAGGAGCCACAGAGACAAGTGGATCGGTGTAGCTCAGCCAGCCAGCCTAGCCGAGTTGATGAGCTCCATGTTCAGTGTGAGACCCTGTTTCAAGAAAATCCAATGGAGAGTGAGTGAGAAAGACACCAAGGTCACCTTCCAGCCTGCACACGCATGCGCACACAAATGGGAACACATACACGAACCACTTCGTCTTCTGAGAGGCAGGACTGAGCAGCTTGCTTCGAGGTGGTTATCTCAAGGTCGTTCATGTCCGAGTAGGTCAGTTCAGAAGTAAAAAGTGGTTGACCTCTTCAGTAGAAAGTTTTCTTGGAGATTTTTTTTCCTCCAAGAGCTGGAAAAGATGCCTAGTTTATCACTGTGGAGGTCTTCCTTCCATTGTCCTGCCATTGTGATTGTTTCATAAAGGTCTTTATGAAAGATTTAGCTGCATGATCTTAAGAGATAATGCCTTCAGAAATTTATGTGGTGAATATTTCCTATGTAAAATATATCTTTACATAACTGTGAATCATTTATTCATACAGGTTTTATAAAGAGTAGAATGAGCCAGGCCTGGTGGCGCAGGCCTGTAATCCCAGCTACTCGGGAGGCTGAGGCAGGAGGATCGCAAGTGCAAGCCCTGTTTGGGCTACAGAGTGAGTTCAAGGCCAGCTTGAGTAACTTAGTGAGACGCAGTCTCAAAATGGAAATTAAAAAAGAGGTCTGGGATAAGGCTCAGTGGCAGAGTGCTTACATATCATGGATGGGGCCCTTGGATTAAGCTTCAGTTCCTCAGAGAACAGTGTGTTGTTGACTTAGGAAGTTAGACAAACCAGCTCTGTGGGGAGCTTAGTTGAGCATGTGGGTTTGGTGTGGAGGCTTTGAAGCTTAAGTAACCCATCCTCTAAGAGAGACTGGTCACTAGCTAATTAATTAGTTTTCAATTCATGTTTTAAAAAATTACAGGTATTTCTTGTAAGACTGGCTTTGTGATTTCATACTCTTTAAAGTGAAATTTGGGTTAATAAATTCTTCGGGGATGTTTGTTGGTTTAAAATAAAAAAGATAGGAAAAACGAGTCAGTAAGAAATCCTCTTTTAAGTTCTATATTTAGAAATTGTTAGTGGGATTTACTGCTATTGAAATATAATTAATATTTCTAGTTGTTAAAAAGGAAGGATGCCATAGCTCTTATCCCTCACATGTTTTGATTTTTGAACTACTTTTAGGCCTAGATGGTGTTAAGGATCTCAGTCACTGATGGTATGATACTGCTGTTATATTAAAAATTAAAATTAATTTAAAATAAGTCATTGCATACTGACTAAATGTTTCAATTAAAAATCTTGTGCAAATTGAGAGGGAAGACTGGCATTGTACTATGCCATTGTATGTCTCTGATGTATAGTTTAATAGAAGATAAGCTGATTCTTCGGTTTGTTTTGTGTTTGGTCCTCTGAGGGCCAGCATGTGGTTGTGTCATAGAAGATCCACCATATGCTGGTGAGAGAGGAGCATCTTAGTGGAATTGTGGGAATGCTTTGCCTTTGTTGCCTCAGGAGAGCCAAGTACTGCCTAGGTCAAATCTACTGATGACATCAGAAAGGTTTTTTTTGTTTGTTTTGTTTCATTTTTCTTTTCTTGACAGTTCTTGACTCCCCCCCCCCGCCCCCCCCCCTGGGTAAATTTGGGAGACACATTGAAAGGAGCCAAACAGTGTAACACTGCTGTTGTAATTCAGCGCTGTTAGAGTTGGTAATAGATTGATTGCTTTTGCTTTTCTGCTGCTCGGAATGATATCTGCATAGATCCATGTAGTTTGTCCCAGGCCATCACTTGACCACCTGGGCTGTGTGCGTTGTATCTGCACAGCAAATGAAGGGCCACTGCTCTGGGAGTTGGGGTGTTTCCTGGTGATAGCCATCCTAAGTGGTATTCTTTGGATCTTGCCTCGCTGTAACTTCTTCTGAAACTCTGTTTCTTTGCTTCGCTAGTACGCTGGGGAGGAGGAGGAGGAAGGGAGCGGCAGCAGTGAAGGATTTGAGCCCCCTGCCACAGATGGGCAGTTCTCTGGGGCCAGGAATCAGCTGCGCCGCCCCCAGTATCGCCCTCCATACCGGCAGCGGCGTTTCCCGCCTTACCACGTGGGACAGACCTTTGACCGTCGCTCACGGGTCTTTCCCCATCCCAACAGAATGCAGGTAAAATGCACCTGAGACTCCTCCTCAGCAGTCCTCACCCTTCATCCTTCTCTGCCTCCTCCTTCTCCTCCTCCTCCTCCAACTCCAGCTACCGGAAGTAACACATTGCTTGCAGCTTCCCATGCTACCAAAGCTGAGGCAAGGCCCACTGGCTATTGAGAGCACTCCTAAACACATTTTTGGGAGTACATCATGAGCTATGTATGCATCATATGGGACAGTGGGTAGGGTGTCTGGTTTGTAGATGTGTAACGCAAAGAAATCAGGCATGGTGATGCGTGCTGAGGCAGGAGGAGTCTGAGTTCAGGGCTAGCCTGAGCTATGTACTGAGACAGAGAAGTGAGAACTTGGACTCTGACCATAAAAAGGCCTAAATTTTCATCCTGCTTCTGCTACTGGTTATTTCACAATTTGAGGAAATCAAGTTTTAGATGAAGTTGTTCATCTGTGAAATGGAGGCATTGAATACAATGTACAGTGGAAAATATAAAATACCAAATTAAATGAGAGTGTTTTTCTTGGAAGCTAACAATAGAGATTGTTGAGTGTTGAAAAATGGATGGAGCTTTGTTGAGTCCATTAATAAGTATTACCCCAGTGTTTTAATTCCTAGGGAGCTTGGGAAGCTGGGATGGGCCCTTATTTATCACTAGCCACAGCTCTTCCCTCCTCGGTGTCCTTGGGCTTCACCAGCCCTCACCCCCCTCCACCCCTGCCCCCCCGCCTCCCGAAATGTTTTGACTGAACATTGTGTTCAGTATCTTTGCTGCCCTCCTCCATTGCCATCATGCATGACTGGTGTTTCTACAAGGCTTCTTGTTTCCCCTTCCAACAGCTGCCCCTGACACATGTGCTAAAAATAACAAGTCGTATCAGATATACGGAGATGCTGGGTACATGAGGCATAGTAAGGCATCTTGGGGGCAACACTGAGGCTTCTAGGAAATGAAAGCAAGAGCAGTCAGCTGGCTTGCGTGGCTTCCTGGGGTCATCCTACATTGGCATATATAAGGCATACTTCTGAAACCATTGTGGGGTTTTTGTTTTGTTTTTGCTTTGTTTGTTTTGTTTTTTTTAGCATGTCTGTAGACGATGTAGTTCACACTAAAGATGGGAGTAAAATGATTCCTTAGTGTCATAGAAAGAATACCACGTGACCTGACACTGACTGGCCAGCAGCTTGCTTACTCTTGGCACCACATAACTGCATGTGGCTGGAATGCACGCTGACATAGCTGTTCCGTCTTAGAAAGAAGCCATGTTAAAGATCCGCGGCCACTCCTGCGTTAGAATCGTTCACGCGTACTGCTGCATAGTGTTGGTGCACAGTGACTAAGTCTCCTCAGCAGCTCAAATAGAATACTTGGTAACATTTTTTACATGTAACTAGGCATCTTCCAGATCATCATTGTAAATTATTTTTAAAAGTGAAGGTCAATCTCTAAGATAGTAAAAAACTATTAAGTTTAGACAGAAAAGCCTTTGGCACCTACTGCAGAGCGAAATCTCCTGGAGCGGGGGGGGGGGGGGGGGGGGGGGGGGGGCAGCGTGGGAATGACACGGAGCACGCAGGCCAGTGGTGTTTGCATGACACTTAAGGGCGTTATCAATAGCCAAAAGGCCTCCGTTTCCAAGTATGGTCATGTGAATTTAAAAGTTAGAGCCCCTGAAGTTTCTTTTTTTTTTTTTTTTTTTTGAGATAGGGTTTCTCTGTGTAACAAAGCCCTGGCTGTCCTGGACTTGCTTTGTTGAGCCTTGAACCCACAGAGATCCGCCTGCCCCTACCTCCCAAGTGCAGGAATTAAAGACGTGTGCCAGCAAGCACACCCAACCCTCTGAAGCTTCTTAAGGGAGTAATTGGTGAGCGGAGGAAGCAGCACTGTGCCACCATACCAGGTGGCAAATGTTTGAAATCAGTCCTAATGTTGTCTTGTCTTTGGACTCTGAAAAATTAGCAGTGTGGCTTTCGTAGTTTTGTTGGTTTTCTTATAGATAAAGAGATTTGGTTGTTTTAAAAATGAGTAACTTGGGTGGCTGGGGCAATGGTTCTCAAAGCACTCGCCTTGCAAGCCGGAGGACCTGAGCTCAGATCCCCAGGAAGTGTGTAAAGCTGTGCAGAGCGCTGTGCATTCGCAGTTCCAGCTCCTACAGCTAGGTTGGAGACAGACACAGGAGAATCTCCAAGAGCTTAGGGGCCAGCTAGCCCGACCACCATAGTAGCCAGCAACAAAAGCCCCTGGTTCAAACTTGATGGAATGCAAGGACCCATGCCCCCGACCGTCCTCTATCCTTCATAGGGCTGCTGTTGTATTTATATGCCCAGACTACCACACCGACACATACAAGCCAGGCTCGGTGTTCCACACCTTTAATCCCAGCTTCTGAATTTGAGGCCAGCCTGGTTTTCAGAGTGAGTTCCAAGACAGCCAAGGTTACACAAATAATCTTGTGGTATAAAAAATAAAGAGGAAAGAAGGAAACCAAACACAAAGATAACGAATCAGTGACTTTTCTGCCTGTCTTATTTGGTGGTGGTGTGCTCAGGGCAGTAAACACAGGTTCATATAGTTGGCATGGAGAGTGCAGGGGAGGGAGGGATGGAGTGAGAGCTTGGAGAAACAGGGCACTGCTGCTGAAGTGCAGTGAGGACCTTTGTCTTGCTGTAAATGCCATGTAGTTAGGAAGCATTATGAAGTTACCTACGTTGGATGAGCAGACTGTAGGGCACAATCGACGAGGACAGTGACGGTGAAGAGATGTTTAAATGTGGTAGCAGGGGGAAGAGACTGTCTCTTAGTTGATGGTCCTGGTGGTTGATCGTGAGTGGGTTAGATTTTCTGAGGCCAGTGCATCTATAAAGGAGTTCAAAGAAATGTGAGATCATAGCAGGGTATTTATTTGACTCAGTTTTTACGATGCTGAGCTGCTCCTGGCTTTCCCTGCCTCATATTTAACCTATGAACAGGGCTGGAGAGATGGCTCGGAGGTTAAGAGCACTGTCTGCTCTTCCAAAGGTCGTGAATTCAATTCCCAGCAACCACATGGTGGCTCCCAACCGTCTATAATGTGATCCAGTGCTCTCTTCTGGCATGCAGGTGTACATGCAGGCAGAATATTGTATATGTAATAAAGAAATCTTTAAAAAAAAATGTGAAGAACTTACTACTGAGCTGTGTGGTGAGGCACATCAAGATAGGCAGGCACCTGGAACGTGCCTGTCTGCTTGTTTGTGTTCTGTGCGTGTGCCACTTAAAGGCCCCAGCAGTGCTGCACACTAGTCCCTAGTTGTTGGCTTCTGAGTGCAGTTCTTTGACAGAAGCCCTTTTCTAGAAACGTGCTTTCGGAGCCGAGTCAGAGAAAATACTGGTACAAGCTTTCAACATCTTGTGCCAAAAAGGCAGGAAGTACTCTAAAGAGTGTTGGAGACTTGTCAAGAAGCTGTGAGCCAGCATGCAGACTTCCTACTGGCCAAAGATGAATGGAATAGATGAGTAAAATCAAAACCTGTGAGTTATAGGGTTGTAAGTAAATACATTAACATAGGAAACATTTGAGGAATAGGACATTTATAGGACTTCCTTGCAGAGCAGTAACTGGAGACCTCAAAGGTGCAAGTCCTAGTGTTACCACCTAAGAGGGTGAGAAAATTAGACTATTCTGCTGCTTTGTGGCTTTCCTAACAGAGGTGCATGAATTAAATGTAATGAAACCCAAATTTAGGTCTCCAGAGCCAGGAATGATGGAACATCTTAGTCTAACAGAAATAGAAATAAACTTGATTTCTACGTAGATCTTGATGTAAGGGACAGTGACGTGTGGTGAACCTGTGACGCCATCTGAGGTGCACTCGGTCCATTTGTCATTGTTTTAGAAGGAGAGATGTAGCTGTGGTTTCAGGAGGCTTACATGCCTTAGTCATTGATAGAGTGGCAGTGAATAGGGTTGGTTGAGAACAGGCACGTGCTCAGGTGTGAACATGAAGCCCTCCCTCATGCAAGGTGAAATAGAGGTGACTTATAAGGCGGCAGCTGGTGGGCACACTGGCGAGTGATGGAAATGCTCATGTTCCTGTCTTCCTAAGGAAGTGAGAGGCAGTACGTGGCGCTGAGGAGAAGCGAGGAGAAGCAGGGTCTCATTATGTAGCCTAGATTGAGCTTGGACTCATGGTGATCCTCCTGCTTCAGTCCTGTCTGTGCTGAGGTTCAGGCTTGCACCACCATGCCAGGCTGGGGTGGGTTGTTGTTTGTGAATGTGAGTGTGAATATATGTGTGTGGGTGTAGAGATCAAGGACATGCGTCTTCCTCTATCTATACACCATTGTCGTCGTCGTCGTCACCATCATCATTTCTACTGATATTATAGCGGGGAATGTGCTTTTGCCTGAGTGTATGGTCTATATTATTATTGTCATATTAATTATTGTATTACTATTACTGTTAGCATCATTCCTACTGCTGTTGTTGGTGTGGGGCAGTGGGAGGGTCTGTTGCCTGAGTGTATGTCTGTTCTCTCTTATCATCATCATCATTATTTCTACTGCTGTTGTCGGGGGCGGGGATGTTCTTTTGCCTGAATGTATGACTGTTCTATATTATTATTACTATTATCCTCATCATTATTTCTACGGCTATTGTGTGTGAGGGGGTCTTTCACTTGAGTGTATGACTGTCTTATATGCATGTCTGGTGCCCTTGGAAGCCAGAACAGGACATTAACTTCCTCTAGAACTACAGTTAGAAATGGTTGTGGTCTACAGATTTGAACCCAGGTACTCTGGAGGAGTAGCCAGTGCTCTTAACCTCTAAGCCATCTCTCTGGCCCTCTCTACCTTATTTTTGAGATAGGATCTCTCCCTGAAACTGGTTAACCAGTGAGATCTAGGGATCTGCCTGTCTCTGCTTCCCAATTATGGGATTGCAGGTACATACCTGGCTTTTTACTTTAGTACTAGAGATCCAGATTCAAGGCAAGCACTTTGCTGACTGAGTGGTCTCTTTGTCATGTGGCCCTGGGTGCAAACCCAGGTCAGCATCTTAGAGGCAGGTAGGTAGGAACCTTTATCTACTCAGCTCTGTGTCCAGCCTAGGAAGTTTTAAACTGAGGGTGGCAGCTACATGTCTGTAATTCTCGCACTTGGTAAACTGAGGCAGCAGGCGCATGCATTTAAGGCTAGCCAGGGCTGCATGCATACCTTGTGTTAACCTCCCCCGAGCCCCCCCAAAAATCCAACCCATATTATACTTTAAAATTTTATACTTGACAGAGCAGATGAAAAAAGCTACAAGGAAGAGCTATAGGTAAAAGTATGCTTACGATTTGTCAGTACTGTGAACCCAGTCCTTAACTCCTCCCAGGCAAGCAATGCTCCCAGTTACCTCTGGCTATGTACCCACGGACATAACCTTGTGACAACAATGGTATGGATGAGAAATAACTGTATGTTAATTAGTTAGTATACCTGAGTTGAATTCAGCAGTTGAATATGGCCCATTGCTCAGAAATACAATGTTTCCTTTTCGTATAAATAAGTTGTTTGTTTTAGGTGCTGGGAACCATTTCTTTGCACATACATAAGTGAACTGTACTGAGCTCCTAAAATATTCTCTTTTCAGTACTGAAAGAGTCAGATTTTGTTGTGGGGAAAGCTACATGTTCTATGCTAAGGAAAGAGAAAGGCTATTACAGTAAGAATGTTTTCCTTCCTTTTTCTGTCATTCATAAAAATAACCGGTGAGTAACAGGCTGCTGTTACTGGAGCCTCAGGCTGGGTAACAAAGCCCTTGACTCAGATTTGGTTTTTAAAGCTAGTTTTCTGCACAGGTCTGTGTGCTTTGACCCTCCTTGCCTGTGCCCTGGCTCATTTCCAGCTGTTGTTGCCTTTCTAGGCTGGTGAGATTGGAGAGATGAAGGATGGCGTCCCCGAGGGAGCACAGCTCCAGGTTCATCGGAATCCGACTTACCGCCCGAGGTTCCGCAGGTAGGGCTGCTTGCCACTGATTTCTGTGAGGGACGGTGGAGTGGGTAAGGGCACTGTGGGTCTGCTTCATGCTCGTGTTATTGTTGGAAGATATGGTAGCATTGACGAGGAGCCTGAAAGTTAGTTTGTTTGTGGTGGGGATGGAGCCCAGGGCTTCACACGTGTTAAGATACTCTTTCTTGCCGGGCGTGGTGGCGCACGCCTTTAATCCCAGCACTCGGGAGGCAGAGGCAGGTGGATCGCTGTGAGTTCGAGGCCAGCCCTGGTCTGCAAAGTGAGTCCAGGATGGCCAAGGCTACACAGAGAGACCCTGTCTCGAAACCCCCCCCCCCCCCCAAAAAAAAAAAAAAAGATACTCTTTCTCCCTCTAACTGGGGCGGCTGCTCACGGCCTGCAACTTGAAGTCACATAAATTACATTGTACTTCTTTTGTTTTGACACCAGGTCTTATTGTAAAGCCAAGTCTTGCTTCATATTTATTATGTCTCTAATTTGACCTCCTCATTGCCTCACCTCTTGGCCTCCCAAGTCTGGAATTAAGGGTATTTCACACTATGTCTAGCTTAAGCCTAATTTTCAATAAAATAAACAAAATAAGCATTAACTGATGGGCAGCCTAATGTGCCAGAAATGGAGGGAAATTGAGATATTAAACATTGTAGTTACTGAGGTAGTCTACTAGGGCTGTTGAAATCTGGCTGTGGGGCATACAGCCCATGAGGAATTGAAGACTTAATAGCTCTATGTCCTTTGACGTGTTTCTAGACTCTGTTATGGTAACCAGATCTGTACATTAGACATTGTTAAAGGTTATTCAAAGCTGAATGCAGGGGCAGGTGGGTCTCTGAGTTCCAGGCTAGCCAGGGCCAAACAGGAAGACTTGTCTCAAAAAACAAAAATAGGTGGATTGTTTGAGTGGTAAGAGTTTAAATGAACAGATAACCCTTGATGGTTACCATGATGCCCTCGGTACATCCTGGCTGTCAGAATCACTGGCATTCTTGTCAGGGAAGGGTGGGCCATTTTAATGTGCTATGCCTCATTTCGATTAGACTCTCTGAACCTTAGGTCCTTTGGGTGGGGGTTGGTTTAGTTTCGTCCTTAAGCATTACTTGTGTGTGTGCCTCAGCATGTATGGGGTGGTCAGAGGATGCGTCTCTCCACGGGTTCCAGCGATGGAAACTATGCCTCTGGTAATGCATTCGGAGCACAGGTGCTCTTAGCCACAGAGCCATCTCTCTGTGGAAGCTTCATAAGAGAGGCTTGTCTCAGTTCCCTCTCACCCTTGAAGTGAAGGGAACAAATGGGACCTCCTAGTCATATGTGTTGCCCCTCCCTCATCTAAAAATGTTGGTACCAGAGAACTGGTCCCACTCAGACTTTGGAACATTTGAATGTGTTTTACTGGTTGACTATGTTAGCCAATTTAGCAATAAGAATTTATTAAAACAGAAATAAAATATATTGGGAAGGGATTTGTACCACGACCTCTATGTAGTTGGTTCCAGTTTTGGCGGTAATTGTTAAAAGACTTCTTGCTAAGCAGTTTCACAGTGTTGGTCTCTTCTGGGTCATCTTTTGTGGAGGTTACGTCCTGGGCTATGCTTATTTCTCCATTTTCCTTGGGGCCTGTCAAAGTGCCTGGTAGGACCCTATGAATTTACCCTGTTGACTACAACTACATAAACAAGTGAAGGAGGAAAATAATGGAGAAATAAGGTTTTTCACCAAAGCTTCAGCTCATCTGCATCTCCTGGTCCGTGGGTGATTCGACAAGATCTCCATCACTTGACTCAACAGGAAGCCAACCCTGTGCCCCCCAATCCAGCCCACTCCATCCCACCTCCCTGCACCTCCCACCCCCCACCCACCCGCTGGCACATTGCCTTCTGCCACACTGTGTGTTCTCACGGACCTTCTGTTCCCTCTGTAGGGGACCTGCCCGCCCACGTCCTGCCCCTGCTATTGGAGAGGCTGAAGATAAAGAGAACCAGCAAGCGGCCAATGGTCCAAACCAGCCGACTGCCCGCCGTGGATTCCGACGCCCCTACAACTATAGGCGCCGTCCCCGTCCCCTGAATGCTGTTTCACAAGATGGCAAAGAGGTAAAACCTGGGATACGGCCAAATCATCCTTAGCTGTGCCACTCTTCCTGATAGCCCTAAGGATGGTCGCGCTGGGTGTGAAGCCGGACACACTCACCAAGCACAGCATTTTGCTTAGGATCCACCTGCAGAGAGTACTCTCTGCCTGTAACATGAGCTGGGCGTGTGACTTGGGCTTGTTAAACATTCTCTGGAGGAATTCCAAGAGCAGGGGTTGGGAGCTCAGGGTGAAGGACAACAGTTAATAGAGGATCCCTGGTGAGTGAGCATAGCTTGACAGCAGTTATGTGCTGTGAACTCCAGGGGAAAAGGTATTTATTGGCCAACTAGAAGCCACTTAGTTTCTGACTTAGGCATAAAAAAAAAAATGAAAAGCTGCATTGTCATTTTTCTTTCTAGGTGAGGAAATTCACTTTTGAGACATTTTACCATTAAATGCTGCTCATTCTTCTGAAGGAGTTTACTTGTGGTTTTGCTTTGTTTCAGACCAAGGCAGGTGAAGCACCAGCTGAGAACCCCACTCCAGCCACCGAGCAGAGCAGTGCCGAGTGACCCTGGCTCCCAGGCACCTTCACCACCAGCAGGGTGAGGCTCGTCTCCTCAGTAGCACACTGTGATTCCACTGTGCCCACTCCTGGTCTCCATTACACTGGGGTGGTTATAGGGTGGGATGGAGGGCTGCTCAGCACATAGTACTCTCTAGTTGAGTGAGTTGAGGTAATACGGAGGCAGGTTAAATGGTTGCCACTATTGGTAAGATACCCTTTATTCTGATTCTTATTTGTGTGGTTGTGGGTGCGTGTACCACGTGTGGGGGTCAGAGCACAACTTTGAGAACATGCTTCTTTGGGCCATAGAATCTGGGGGTGTAACTCAGAAGGTTTGCGCAGCAAGCACACTTATCTACTGAGCCAGCTCGCCTGCGCAGTTTTTGTTTTGTTTATTTTGGCAATGCTTTTATTTTTTAAGTTAGCGTATATGTGTTTTGTCAGTATGGGGATACGTGCATGGGAGTGCCAGTGCCCACTGAGTCAGAAGAGGTTATCAGACCCTCTGGAGCTGGAATAGGCACTTAGGAACCACCCAGTGTTGGTAATGGAAACTAAAGTCCTCTGGGCGAACAGCAAACACTCTTAACCACTGAGCCTTCTCTCCCACCCTACAACCTGGTTTTTATGCATGTGTTTGCTAGTGGTGGTTTGTGGCATCGGCTTGCTTTGTAAACATGGCTAGCCTGGCTGATACTTGCCCCCTTTGAACCTGAGGCTGTCCTGTTCGGTTGCAGACAGCTTTTGTGTGTTTGTGTGGTGAGCAGAGCTTGCTTTCCATGTTATTGTGGAGACAGGGTCTCACTGAGCCCATTGGCTAGACTGGCTAGCCAGCAAGCTCCAGAGAGCCTCACTATCTCCCATGGGGCACTGCGGTTGCAAACAGGCCACTGCTACTCACTTCCTGTGAGTGCTGAGCATCTCACTTGTCCTCATCCTTGTGTGGCAGGCACTTTAACAAGCCATTTCCCTAGCAAGGACATCTGGGGAATACTAAGGCTGTTCTGGCACCTACTAGCCAATGTCAATTGTAGTTTGTTTGTTTGTTTGTTTGTTAGTTAGTTAGTAGCCAGGTGTGATGGCGTGTACTTTTATTCCCAGGAATTGGAGGACAGAGGCAGATGGATGTCTGTGAGCTCAAGACCAGCCAGGTTTAACTAGCAAGTTTCAAGAGCTATGACATAGAGAGGCCCTGTCAAGAAGAACAAAGAGACAGTCTTACTTAATGTAGCCTATGCTCTCTGAACTCAATGATCTTTTTAAGTGCTAGGATTGCAATCATGCACCACCATGCTGGGCTCAATTTGACAATTTAAAAGTTTCTGACCAGGGCGTGGTTCTAAATTTTAGGAAAGTGTTATTTGCATCATAAACTTGAGTATGTTTTGTTGTTGTTGTTGTGTTTTGTTATTTGCCTTTCTTTCAATCCAATTAGCATTACTTGCTTTGTGGGCATGCAGAGTGTGGAGTGATTAGTGAGGCCTCTGCGGCTCTGGCCTGCGTGGGGATTAGGGACTGAGCAGTTTACCTGCTGCATTGACACCCACTGCTGTTCCAGAGAGCAAACTGCTGACGGAGGATGTCATAGAGGTATTCGAAATAACAGTGAGGTATTCAAATGGGGAAGGGAGAAGAACAGCCTTTCTCTCTGTCTTACTAGATTGAGGTATAGTCAGGGAGGTGCAGCTGTCAGAGGGTCTGGCTCAGAGTTTATTCCATACATGATTTTGGTTCTGGGTTTTCTTTGGGGCAGGGCCAGGCAGACAGACCAGGACTCATTCTGTAGCTCCAGGTAGCCTACAACTCAGTGTGCAGTCTTGAACTTTGGCCTGAGTATTCAAATAGCAGGCATGTGGCACCACACCTGGCTGATTCCCACCCAGGGTTTTACCTGCCGCCCTTCTAACTGGTTCTTATGTATTTCTTGCTGCCCTTGGGCATTGTGAAACCTACTCTGCTGGTACCATTTTTGAGAGTACAGTTTAGGGTTTGTGATGAACTTTCCTATGCAGTACTGTGGGGTTGGAGGTGCTGCTCTGTAGCGCACACTGCTGGGCTGGCTGGCACACTCACTGTTCCTTGTTTCTGTAGGCAGAATGGACACAGTCCTCATTGAGAGCCTACACTAACCCCTCCGCTGTGTAGAGTTAGGCTAATAGCCAGCAAGCCCGACAGGCCCCCTGGTTCTACCTTTCACAATGCTTGGTTACAGTGGTTGTCATCATGCAAGGTTTTTTATGTGCATAATTACTAATTTTTTTCTTCCTTATGCATGTATTTTATTAAAAAGTTAGAATATTCTTCTCATAATACCTTTGTGAGATATATACTTGGTTTACAGCCTTGTAAACAATTTTGAATTGTATAAAAATAATTTTTGCCTGTTGTCCTAACTTTTAATTATTGTATACTAAATTTGATTTTAATTTCTTCCAGGTGACCTTAAGAATTAATGACCATTCAAAAACAAGGCAAAAAGCACACCCACGACCTTACCAACACCAAAGAAACATCTAAGCAATAAAACGGAAGACTAACCAAGATTTGGACATTCGAATGTTTACTGCTATTCTCTACGAAACTAACAGCTACAAAGGGAATGAGCCAGCCAGTGTCCACCAAGCTGCATCCCAGGAACCTGCACAGGCGCAGGAGAGCGGCCTCCCCAGTTTCAGCAACCACTAGCTTTATATTTTTTTCCTGGTTTTTACTGTTTTGGTAATATGAATTAAAAGAAGAAATACTAATACCACATGGGGATTGCCCCAACCAAAGAAATCTGAAATATATAGTAAATGCTCTTTTTCTTTTGTTGTTCATTTTGGATGCTGGTGCTAAACTTCCAAGTGTCATGATTTAAGAAGAAATTTTATGCCCTTATTTATTCCTAGGATGAGGGGAGAACATTTTTGCTTTCTTACCTAGCTCTCTCTGAAATGTGCAGTAACAAGTTCCTCAAAAATAAAATTTTTACCTTCAAAGGAAAAGCTATGTAACTGGTGTATGTATTTCCCTCTTTTTTCTTTTCTTCTTTTTTTATAGTGTGTATGGGTGGTTTTGCCTGTATGTATGCTGGTGTGCCACATGAAGGCCTGGTGCCTTTCGAGGCCTGAAGAAGGTGTTAAATCTTCTAGAAGTAAAGGAGTTACAGATGGCTGTGAGCTGCTATGTGAGTGCTGGGAATCACACTGACCCCTGGAAGAAAGGTCTGTGCTGCTGCTGTGTGTGTGTGTGTGTGTGTGTGTGTGTGTGTGTCTCAGTGTCTCAGATTCCTTGGAACTGGAATCGAAACAGTTGTGGGCTCTCCTGTGGGTCCTGGGAATTGAACAGCTGAGCTATCTGTTTAGCCTCTCAGCCTGTACTCTTACCACCATCTCCTGAGCCTCATATTTTCCTGTCTGCTGTGTATTTTTCCTACATCTTTCAGGTCAATGGTTAATGTTAAGTGTTGAGCCAAACACATATGAGTTAGTGTTTTGTATGTTTTTTCATGAGTTTGAGATCATAGGCATTGGGTGGGTATCTTTGAAATGTGCACTTCAGAGATAAGTTCATTTCTGGTAGGGAGTGGGTAGGCATGAGGTGGTGTGAGCTGAATTTCAGGCCAGCAGCTAGATGGCCTTAAGGTAAACAGTTCTATATCCACTGGTAGTTTGCTATAGACTTAATGACATACTCTTTATGCCTGAGGCTTTTGACACCAAACTGCTATGTCCTATGTGTGTGCACCTGTCTCTGGCTGTTGACTCAGCCCCTGAATGCCTATAGCCTTCAACTAAAGCAGAATAGTGCCTCGCCTGCTGTCTTGTCATATACACCTAGGTTGCCCTCAGACAAGGTAAATGCCCTGTAAATACTTCTCTGGCTGCATTTACATTGTTTGAGTGATAGTGACAAGAAGAGGTCCCCTCTGAATATTTTTCTTTTGGGGTGGGGCCTGTATCTGATTTTCATACAGAAAGTTTTCTTTTTACATGGACTCTTAAATCTTAAAGATCATTACTATGCCCAGTGCATAAGTAGGGTGAGTAATGGGATTAAGAGGCAGTAAAGTGGACCAAAGTGCCCGTAAGAGATGGGAGGTAGACACAACAACACAACAGATGCCAGCAAGGGGAAAAACAATTTGCATGTTTTAGGAGAACAAACATGCATATAAAAATACACATATATAACACTGTCCAAAGAGTTACCAGTTTTGGTGGGTAGAGAAATAAAAAGAAGCTGTCTCAGATGGATGTTTTCCATGGGTTGAGTGACATAGATAGCCCATTCTGGTTAATTATGCTATCCACAGCACTCTGTAGGACAGTGTCAGCCAGACAAGGAGACACTGCAGCCCTTTGCTTTTCTCACATCCCTAGAGTACTTCAAGATTAGGAGATGGTGGTCGTGATGGATCAAAAGACAGCAGGGTCTCTACACAGTGCTTTACACTGAGCTCCACTGTTCGACTCCCCTACTTGCCAGCGGAGAAGTATCTGCTTTCTGTGTGCCACCTCAGCAACTTTTCCACACATCCAAGTAGATAGTTTGGTCAATAACGTGGTGTGGACAAAGATAGCATGGCCCCGCTGGCTTAGACAGGGCTAGCTGCTGACTAGGATTGATGAGCTGTTCCTGAAACAATTGCTTCTCTGGGCTTAATAAAACGAATGATTTTATTTAGTCAGGACGATGACTGAGTAGGGTGTGGAGTGGAGTATGGCTAGAACATAGTAAAACTGCAGTTCTGTTTTTAATAAGTATATTTTACATTCTCCCTTCTTCCAACTCCTGATCCCTTTTCTCTTGAATACATTTTTTTTTTCCTTGTGTGTATGTGTGATATTTTGAGTTTCATGTGGGTAGTAGGGCTGGTCTCAGGAACACTGGCAAATTGACAGTAGGTTTTATATGACTGAGGACTGTATCCTCAGCACATTAACTGGCCTTCCGCCAATCACTATAAAAAATAACTTATTAATGTATATTTGTAAGCTTGCATGTGAGTGCTGACACATAACAGTTAAGAGGATCACTCTCCTTCTTTGAGGATGCAGGTTTAGGATTTTGTGGCCAGCACCCTTAAACACCTTTAAACCATGTCATGATCCCTTCTTGTTGTTGTTAAAAACAGAAGCAAAAAAAAAAACAAAACAAACAAGCCTCTGTGTGTGTGTGTACATGCCACAGTGTATGTGGAGATCAGAGAACAAGTACAGTTGATTCTGCCCTTCCACCATGTGGTTTGAGGGATTGAACTATCAGGCTTTGCAGGAAGACCCCTAAAAAGTGCATGTGCGCTCTCTCTCTCTCTCTCTCTCTCTCTCTCTCTCTCTCTCTCTCTCTCTCTCTCTCTCTCTCTCCTCTCTCTCTCTCTCTCTCTCTCTCTCTCTCTCTCTCTCTCTCTCTCTCTCTCTCTCTCGTTGCCCCCTCCCAAATTCGTGATCTCTTAGTTATTACTGCAGATGTGTGTGCATACAACTTCTCAGGTCTATTCAGCATTGCTCATGCGCACATGTGTCCAGGCCTGACCTTTTTGGATTGGACATCTAAACTGATTTTCCTATTCTCACACCCCAGCAGCCACTGACAGTCTGTTGGATTGAGACCATGCGCAGTTTTCCCTGTTCCCACTGGCCTGTCCGCTAGTTTTGTCATTGTGTGGGTCTTGTTCCGGCAGCCGTGGTGTACAGGTCCAGGTTCCATGCCACATCTCGGGGCACTAAGTGGACAGCCTGGGCCTCTGGCTTTTACAGTCTTTCAGACCCTTGTGCAGTTTCCCCTGGGGCTTTAGGTGTAGGAGTTGTATCGCATATGTATCAGCTGAGCTTGGGCATCCCAGTCACGTGTTCTTTTCACTTTAGCCAGTTGTCTGTCTCTCTAATAGTTTCCATGTGCTGCAGAAGGAAGCTTTGATGAGGTGTGAGTGTCAGTCGGCCGTCCTGTCTTTCTATAATGTGACCAAACCTACTAAATTACTGGAGGGAAGACTCTTCAAAGAAAAACAGCAAAATCCAAACAACAAACCTAGCCTGTCAGGAAACCCTGCTGCTAAGGTCACAGTCTGCCATGACTAAAGTTCAGAGAACCCCCTTTGTGAATGAGGCTTCTTCTTCTTCTTGGCCCAGAGAGCCTGGATCCCCAACACCCTCTACCTGAGAAATGTCATATAGTCCTTGGGGAAATTACAGGTCCAACTCCCCCGACCCCTCCCTGCCTCAAGAACCTGTTCAGCAAGCACCTGGGATTCCTGGAATGCTTCTCCATGTAAGTGAGGCATCTCAGTACTTTCACCCTGCAGCCTGCCATCTATACCCACCCTGGATATCCCAAGCCCCGCTCCCAAAAGTTCTATAGAACCCTTCACGCCAAACCAAATGGAACTGTCTCCCTGAAGCTAATCTTCACACATCATTTCCCTTCGTGCTCATGGGCCACCAGTTCCTCAATACTGCTCCCTTGTCCCTGGAGGACCAGTGGCCAGCAAGGCAAGAGCCACAGCCGCCCTCAGTGAGAGTATGGGCCAGGCTTCTACTTCCCCACTATACTCTGTCAAGGTTTTTTATTATGTGTGTGTTTGCTTACCCCCCAATTAAAAACTCCCCCACCCCCCACCCCCGCAGAAGAGTTCATCTGAGCCCCAGCTTGTGAGAATGGAAGAATCTTAGCTCCTTGTCTGCTTTGAAATTCACCTGTGGGCTCACTTTGGCCTAATATAAGTATATCTTAAGTGGAAAGGTCAAGGAACTGGGTGGGATGGGAAGAACTGGCGATGTTAGCTCGGGTCTATAATGCCAGCGGCTGGAAGGTAGAAGTGAACTCAAGGCCAAGCTCAGCTACTAGCGAGACTGAGGCCTGTCTCAAAAAGACAAAAGCAGCCAGATCTTGAGGTAGGATGTGTGTCGAGAGGAGGAAGCTGTGTAAGGAGTGAGCGACGATAAATCAGAAGTAGATTCTCCTAGTCACCTCATGACACCTTACCCAGCTGCTGGAATTGAAAGCCAAAGTGCTAATTCTTCATCAGCAAGCAGCTGTTAAAGGCAATGTGCTCCTCACCCATTCAAGGCAAAGGCCCCTCATTTAAAAAAATGTTCTTTCGGGCTGGGGAGATGGCTCAGTGGTTAAGAGCACTGCCTGCTCTTCCAAAGGACCTGGGTTCAATTCCCAATAACAACATAGCAGCTCACGACTGTCTGTAACTCCAAAGATCTGACGCCCTTACACCAATGCACATACATTTAAATTAAATTAAAAAAAAAAATGTTCTTTGACCTACATGAACAGACCAACTCCTCCAGTGACTCATCCCTACAACCAAGACCATTGACTTTAAAAGCTATCTGTGAAAGGAGACGTAAAAACTACCATGAAGGGGATGACTGGAAGGAAATCAAAACACCAGAAGACAAAGGAAAATGGAAGAAACTGTTGCCATGGAGGGAAGTTTTAACTACTGAGCTTCTTGGGAGGAGATTTTCTTGACCACACTGAGAAGCTGAAGGTATCACCCAAAGGAATCCTTGAGGCAAACAGATACTGGCAAAGAAAGACCTCCTTGGTCTCACAGGCCTGTGGATAAGGGTGGGGCCATACCCACCTGAAGATGTATTGTCAGAAGATGGGAAGGTGGTACAACTGGGATGTGGCCAATGTAAGGTCCTAATAAACCCTGACTTCCTGAAGAAGGAATGCATGTAAACAAGAAAATAGCAACAAAGTAGTGACAATGTCTAAAAAAAAAAAAACCCAAGAACTTCTGGGCCCAAAAATACTGCCCAGAAACAGAAAGGCCTGGGAGGTTAGTGAGCACGCAAATGTTAAAGAAGGTGATGAATGCGCAAAAGGAGCTGAGAGATGATATTGTCAATCCTGAGATACACTAGAGAAAGACCACTTCCACAATTCTGAGCCAAATCTGAAGCAAGCATTAATTAAATACTGGCCAGATTGATGGACTCTGGCCAGGTCCACCCCTGGGCTCTCGGAGAAGGGCCAGGAGTCATGTTTTGCAGGGACTTAAGAAGGGAAGACCCATAACCCATTGGATTTCCCATCAGGTCCAATCTGGGCCAAGCGTGCATCCTGACGCATTTCCTGCCCACGTATCTCCAGTGTACATCCAATCAAGCACATCAGGTGTAAGCAAACCTGTTTAGGGGATTCAAAACATGCGGCCTGGTATTTTCTAAGATCTACAACTCCCAGCATTCCAAAAAGTGATCGTGTCCTTGGGTAAGTGGGGCTTTACGGGTTACCTTTGCCTCTTACAAAGAAGACTGGCTGCTCTTGCAGAGGACCCTGGTTTGAATTCCAGCATGTACATAGCAGAGCACAACTACTATCTATAACTACAGTCCCAGAGGATGTGATGCCATCATCTGGCCTTTTCTGGGACAAGGCATGCACATGGTATGAATATATATATATGTATGTATGTATGTATATATATATATATATATATATATATATATATATATATATATATATATACATACATATACAGGCAAAATGCTTATACACATGACATAAATAAATCTAAAAAAAAAAACCATTTTAAAAAAGAGAACACAGGAAAAGTGACTCAACAGGAAGATGTGTGTGTGGGTTTACATGCCAACCCAGGGGATGAAGAAATTCTTAAACAAGGACCTCCTACAGAGAAAACTGAAAATAATCCGAACCAATTCATGAAAAGAATTTCTAAATAGTTTTAAAAACACTGTTGTCAGCCTGCGTACATTTCCTGAGTAAACAAAACCTCAGCTGTTGCTAAAAGGAAACTTTTATTAAGTGGGTTTGGATGCACATGTGCTTGTGAAGGCTGGACCCCCAGGAGCTGGAGTGACGGGCAGTTGTGAGCCTGCATCAGTCATATCCCTGTACCTCACTGTAGGTGACGGTTTGTAGATGTTATTCATTCAAGCCATACTGTTTCTCTTTAGAATAAGTGTGCATTTAAGCCACGATACCATGGTGCCAGGTCCTTTATGGCAGGCACAGTATAAGATAGCCCTAAAATCAGAAGTAAAGTGTGCTCATCCGGAAGAAGAATACCTGAAGACATTTCCTAGACACATTGAAATTTTCTGGCCCTTGTGCTCCTCTTGCCTCTTCCTTCTGAGTCCAAAACTGCCTAACTTTCATTTTTAGATGAAATTATCACTCTGCTAGTACCGTGCAAACTTGGAATCATTTTTATTTTCTCCAACAAGGAGCAACTATTGAATTCCAGAATATGAGGCCAGTGGGTGTTTTCATGGATATGACAGTTGTTGGGAAGTTGTGAATTAAGTACAAGCGTCTCTGGCTGCAAAACACCTCGATTAAACATCGATTAGGGGCATGCATATGATCAAGCACATTTTTCGAAAATGTTGGATTTTTAAATTTTATTGTATTATTTATTTATTCATTTGTTTGGTTTTATTGTTTGTTTTTGCTTGTTTTGAACAGGCCTTATGTAGTCAGCCTGATCTCAAAATTCTCCCTCTCTCTCTCTCTCTCTCTCTCTCTCTCTCTGAAGGGGGATTTTTCTAAGAAAGAGTCTCTGTAGATTAAAACTCTCTATGTAGACCAGACTGGCCTTGAACCAGAGGTCCATGTGCTTCTGCCTCCCAGTGCTAGCATTAAAGGCATGCACTACTATGCCCAGCTATCCTTGAACTCCAGATCTTCCTACCTTAGCTTTCCAAGTGCTCGGGATGCAGGCACACTTCTGACTGTTGGGATTTGAGTTGTTAAAACATCACTTTTCGCTTAAGACCATTTTTTTTCCAGAACTGTTTACCAGCACAATATACTTTTCTTAGTAATTATGGCAATAAAATTAGCAAAGTGCAGGCTCGTCTTCATTCATATAAATGGAAAAGAAGACATAATTTAAGTAGGAGAGCTAGATATTTGGCACGTGATAGCAGAAAGCTTCTCTGTAGGGTGAATTAATTACCACAAACTTCTCATTCCAAGGTACAGTCTATCCTTCTAAAACGTAGTTTACCAGGATGCCACTTCTTACACGTCATTTACATAAACACAGCATTTAAAAAAACCCTTAATAACCTAAGAGTCGTTATAACTCATAAAGGAATAATCATGGAACTCAGTGCCTGTGCCCCCATGACTGCACCCTTACTGACAGGCAGCTGAGCTCCCATGCCCTCCCAGTCTTGTTCTAGCTAGGCCACATGACTTGGGAAGGAAGAAGTATATAGCAGAAACAGCATATTTGAAACTAGGTCTTTGCATGTTGTGCCTTGCAGTTGTGGTGGAGTGTTTCACATCAGTTTATCTGACCCAGCCTTTTGGCTTTTCGTTTTGTTTTGTTCAGGTGCGCTTAGGCAGTTTTTTTTTCCAGCCCGTGATGATGTTGTAAGCAGCATTTACTTACACACCATTAGCAGCAGGGATGTGTGTGTGTACTCCTTGTCTGAAGCTAAATGGCTCCCTGGTGGGCCTGTGTAGTGGCTGGATGCCAGCTAAGACAGAATCCACATTTTAAAGGTGACAGAGCCACAGCATGAAGAAACCCTCATTCTCAATAACCACTGGGAATAACACAGAAGTCTCTCAATCTTCCAGAAATTGTGACCTGCCTAGAGCTTTTCAGAGAGAGGTGTTTTAGCCTTTTAACCCCTGTCTCAAGTCCGTCATGGGATGTTGATGGTCCAGACTTAGGAGGCCATACATTCTGTGAGCTTTAGAGTAAAAGATATTACACAAAACTGCCGCTGAGCTTCTGATCTGGCTGCCCCCAGCTCCCAAGTGATGGCATTGCAGCCGTGTGTCATCTCCCATCCCATCCACACATGCACCCCCAACTTCCCTCGTTATTTACATCTTTGTACTTGACTCATTTCTAAGTTTTAAGTTAATTACTTGAGATATCGCTGATTCCTTTCTCATGCAAATATCCACAGATGTAAACTTTTCTTTTAGAATTTATTTATTTATTTATTTATTTTGCTTGTATCCTACAGATCTGGTAAATTGTGTGTTCATTTTTGTTTGCTTCTAAAGTTTTTAAATTTTCATTCTCAATAGTTGGTTTTTTTTTGTTGTTTTTTTTTGTTTTTTCCCCATGACCTATTCGTCATTTAAGAATGTGGTGTTTGGGGCTGGAGAGATGGCTCAGAGGTTAAGAGCACTGTCTACTCTTCCAGAGGTCCTGAGTTCAATTCCCAGCAACCACATGGTGGTTCACAGCTATCCATAATGTGATCTGGTGCCCCCTTCTGGCCTGCAGGTGTACATGCAGGCATAACACTGTATACATAATAATAAATAAATCTTAAAAAAAAAAAAAGAATGTGGTGTTCAGTCCATACATATTTGTAAGGCTGTTGTTCTTTTGCTTCTTGTTGACATTTTTTATGTTTGTCTGCTATGATTTGATAAGGTACATGAGTTATTTTGATCATTTTTTTTGTATTGATTTTTTTTATTAATTTATTCTTGTTACATCTCAATGTTTATCCCATCCCTTGTATCCTCCCATTCCTCCCTCCCCGCCCCGCCCCCCGCCATTTTTTAAAAATAATTTACAAACATTTTAATGTCATTAATTTTTTCTTTTTTTAAAGATTTATTTATTTATTACATATACAGTGTTCTGCCTACATATACACCTGCAAGCCAGAATAGGACATTAGATCACATTATAGATGGTTTTGAGCCCACCCAGCCTACCTCAAAGAGGATGATAAGCATCACAGAACCTCCTTATAGAGATGGCTTCAAATGTGGCAAACAAGCCACTGGGAAAAATGTGCTTATTTCTACCACAGATAGAATTCTGTCTAAAAGGGGCAAGCTTGGACGCAGGCAGAGCTGATGGCCAAACTCTTTCAAGACAGGGTAAGCAAGTCCTCAACGGTTCCTGCCTCACAAATATGTCTGTCAGATATATTGGGCCACAAAACTGAAGAAGATGCTCCAACATTATAGAGAGTTTTGGGTGACTATTCAGGAAGAAAACTGTCTCTGTCATCTTCTCATTTGGAAAGCTGCTAACATGCACTCCCGGCATACTCAGGTAATCAAGTTTATTCCTTCTCAAGTCTCTGATGGAGTTGAAGGCCAGGTAGCTTAGTTTTACAATGAACCTTAGTTGTTTATGGGTTAAGATGTTCTTAGGTCTAGATAAATGTTTTAAGTTGATAATGACAAGATGTGATGGAGATTGATCTACATTCAGAATTTTAGATGCATCAAGATAGGAAAGATGTTTTCTTCAAAGCTGTCAAATACAAATGGCCAAAACACTAAGAATATAACATTTATATAATTCTGATTGTGTTGTGGTTATTCTTGCTATAGGTAGTTTATTGTATATATGTGTAATAATATAAATGTATATGTAAAAAAATAAAAATAAATAAATAAGATGGTTGTGAGCCACCATGTGGTTGCTGAGAATTGAACTCAGGACCACCGGGAGAGCAGTCAATGCTCTTAACCTTTGAGCCATCTCTCTAGTCCCTGTTATTTTCTTATTTGTGTAACTGTGTGTGTGTGAGAGAGAGTGTGTGTTTGTATATGTGTGTGTGTGTGTATGTATGTGTGTGTGCCTGTGCAGGGTATGCATGCAAAGGTCAGAGGACAACTTATGGGAGTTGTTTCTCTCCTTCAGTGTGGGAGCTGAGACTGAACTCAGGTCATTGGTTTTGGCAGCAAACATCTTTACCTACAGAACAATTTCAATCTTTTGTTTTTGTTAAGTCATGTTTTGTTTTTTCTCTCTTAGCAATTCATAACAATCAAAGAAAGGTCAAACATAGATATGGCAGGTGTGGTTGTGCACTCCTGTGACACCAATACTCAGGATGCTGAGGCAGGAGAGTCACAAGAATAGTCCAGTGTGAGTTCCCCATAATTTCAAGGGCACCGATAATGAGACTTTGTCACCACATGGAGAAAAATCATCTGGTCGGTCTTTGGAGGAGGCAGCCTTGTCCAGACAGGAACTAGCTGGACATCAGTAAAAAGGTTAAGAAAACTTTGAATGAAAACCGGAATCCAGGGGGGAACAATAGTAGTCCTTGCCAGAAGGCAAGACAGGGCAACTGGGACTTACAAAGAACAGGTGCAGCAGCAGACTTTTGCTTTCTTCGGGCTAGCATAAAACCTGTTTTCTGCCTCGGACCTTGTGACCCTCCACCTCCTCAGCCCTATACAAGAATAAATAAACACATTTCATTTTTGTTGATCTAATCTTGCAGTCAATTAAAGGCTGTTCTGTGTAACCCAAGCCTCGGGATAGGTCTATGAGACAGGAGATCACAACTGAGCAGATGTACTACCGTGAACTTAACTTTCTAGCTCTTTTTTATTTTATTTATTTATTTATTTATTTTTGGTGTCAGGCCAGGAAGGCACATCAGCTATTTTAATTTCTGTCACCCGGGCCAGGTTAGAGCCCCAAACTGTTCATCGGGTCCATTCTCAACTAACCAGTATAAGCATTTTGAGTGTTGTTTGCTGAAATGTCTGTCTTGAAATCATTACGCGGCCTCATCTCTCCTTCCGCCCAATTCTCTAATTCATGGCTCACCCAGCAACTTTCTCCCCAAAGGGAACTAGGCCTCGGGGTGTAGTTCATTGGTAAAGAACTTCCTAGTATGTGTGAGGCCCTGGGTTCATAGCACTGAAAAAAAAATGTGAAAGGACTCTACCTGTTATTGCCTGGCTAGCTTTGATGGTGGAAGGGTCGTGGAGTAAGCCGTCTGGTGGCAGGTCCTCAGCGCTGAGAAAGCCCAGAGTTGGATGTTCACCCAGCAGAGATGTTCTACCGTGGACAGTGGCCACAGTAGGCAGGAGTTTGGACCAAACCAATGAGTGTGTGGGATGTCTTAGATGTTGGAAAGGCAAGGAAACCCATCTTTCCTAAGGTTCCGCAGAAAGGAATACACACAGCCAGTCATTTTAGTGCAAGGAGCCCTTTGTTGGACTTCTGGCGTGCAGAGCTATGAGATAATGACTGTGTTAGGCAAGCAACTGCATTCGTGTAATTTGTTAAATCAGCAAAGAAAAGTAACATAGAACCTGAGCTAGCACAGAATATAAAGCTAACATAACTCATATATGGGTGTTTACTCATGATCAACACTCTCTGTGCTGTACCAACACGGTGTCACTTTATGAACAACAGCTCACACATACTTTCCTGCCTTTAGTTGATTGCAAATACTTTTTCCTCCTTCGTTTTGTTTTTCTTATAACACCTTCCCTCCACGTCCTCAGGAATCCTTGGTGTGGTAACGGGCCTCATAAACCACCTGCCTAAATTCTACTCCTACGTGGGTCCTGTGGTTTCCCTCGCTTTCCTTACATTTCTTGGATGCCTACCGTTCCTCAGTACCCGAGGAGTCCTGTGTAAGGTGCCAGGCACCACTGCAGGGATTCCAGATCTGACCATGGAGCTCCTCTGGTGTTTTTTTTTTTTTGCCAGGGAAGGTTTTGAACAGCTTGGGCATGGTTAGGTGTTGCTACCTCTCTTGGGGTCTCTGTGCTTTCAGATAAAGTAAGAAGAATCATTTGCCTCATTTTATGTTTAAATGTCTTTGAAACAGTTTCAAAGCAGTGTGACCCTGGATTTACTTTTTTTTTTGGGTGGGGGGGGGGGGAGAGCTAAAAATGAATTTAAAAAATGAAATAACTCTACCAGGTGAATTGTAATGCCCACACACACTAAGGTTCAATTGTCGGTCAAGAAGGCTTAGAGGAGTGTAGGATATCTCCACTTTCACACACGCTTTCCCCTAAGGAGGAAGGAGTCCAGTACATAATGAATTTCTAAAACTTCATACTAAATATATGATGCCCTATTTCTAAGGACTTCCTTTTGCATTTATTACTCTCAGGTTTCTTCGTGTCGTGGTGATGGTCCTTATTGTAACATCTGGCAAAGTCTCCATGTAGGTGTTGTGCCTGGGGTCTCCCTGACAATTACAAGTTCCCGGGGAAACCGCTGATACAGGATCTGTCGGGTGGTGGCGCTGTTGGCATTCATCGTGACTCTGTGTCTCCCTGAACTGACTTCTCCCTTTGCACTCAGAGTTCACCACGCAATAGAAAATGAGGGCGTCGCTCGGGTAACAAGTCCAAGTTTTACAGTTTCGGGCCGAGGTTTCCTGCTGGCTGCTGTGTGGTGAGTTCCGGAAACCTCAGGGCCCGCAGACTTCCCTTTGTGGGGCGCCTGCCCAGGCTTCATCCTCTGCGGGCAGCCACGCCCCACTCGGGGAAGGAAATTGAAGCTGGAAAGCCTTTCCTAGAGGCTGGCACACACCTTGCTGTGCCTCACCTGTTCCTTCCAGTCCCCTGACTGGCCAGCTCCATCTGAAACCCGAGTGACCGGAGGAGGAGGGGGACAAGGTAGCAGCTGGCTTCTAGGGTCAGGGTGAGGAAGAGGTACAAGGGTTGCATCTCATCTGGGGTGGGTTTGAAATTTGGGGAGAAGAGTCGTGAAGGAGGGAAGCTAATGGTGCAATGGCTAGGCTGGCTGTAGGAGAACCGATGTAGTTACAAGGTGTGTTGATCAGTATTTCTCTGGAGCAAGTGTCTTGTTTGCTTTTGTCTGTTGGATTTCTATGACAAGAAAAAAAAGTTCAGTTTTGGCAAAGAGAACAGTAAGATGAAATTCTCAGGGAGGAGTCAGCCAGAACCTAGAGGGTATAGAATGGGGGTACAGGAATTACTTATCCAGGGGCCCATAGCCCTTCAGATAAATACTTGGAGTTCAGCATGCACAGCCTTGGGATTTGGCATTGCAGGTGCAGTTACTGCACAAGGCTATGGGCACTTTAAATGAAATAATATTTGTATTATCTCGTATTTCAAAGGTCCATGGCCCCTTTGTTGGGTCAAACCTGTTTCTTCCTTAATCTGTTACCTTTAAAATCAGTCTCTCAATCTCGTTACTCTCTCTTCTCTTCCCCCCCCCATTCTCTCTCTCTCTCTCTCTCTCTCTCTCTCTCTCTCTCTCTCTCTCTCTCTCTCTCTCTCTCCCCCTCCCTCCCTCCCTCCCTCTCGGTCTCATTTGTGTTGCTTCCTTCCCTAACGTGCCTTTTACCCATGTGAGTTTCTTCTGTATGTGAGACCACGCCTTTCCCCCTCTACTTAGTAAGTCACCAATGGATGTAGGAAAGAAGCAAGGTGCTGCTGGTAGACAGCAGCGGACTTTGCTAACCGCCTCCATCAGCATCTCCACTCACAGGCACCTAGAGACTGATCCTTTCACTGAGAAATCACGAAGTATTAGTGTCACTTCATTATCACACTTTTCTCCCATGCCTTCATTATTGCCCCAGACGGATAGGGATCAGGATTTAAGAAACAAAAACTCTAGTTTCAGGCTGTAGAAGTTACAAGTGCAAAGTCCATATGTCTACAGGACTGTGGCTTCCGAGCACCGTGGGAAGGATCTATTCTGAGCCTCTCTCTGGGGCTGGTAGATGGCTGTCTTCATAGTATGACGCCCCTCACCCCAGTGTTTGCCCACCTCTGTGTTTTTCATTTTATAAGCACGTCAGTCATATAGGCTAAGGCTAATCCTGCTTATCTCATCTTTTAAAACATTCTTTTTTTTATTGAAAAATAAAATCATTCATATTACATCTCAATTGCTATCCCATCCCGTGCCTCCTCCCATTCCTCCCTCCCTCCCGCTTTCACCCCATTCCCCTTCCCTATGACTGTGACTGATGGGGACCTCCTCCCCTTGAATAGGATGCTAGGGTATCAAGTCTCTTCTTGGCAGTCTGCTATCCTTTCTCCAAATGCCATTGGGCCTCCCCATCAAGGGGACATGGCCAAATATGGGGGCACCGAGTTCATGTTAAAGTCAGTCCCCAGTCTCCACTTAACTGTGGAGAATGTCCGGTCCCTTGGCTATGTCTGGGTAGGAGTTTGATGATGACTGCATGTATTGTCCTTGGTTGGTGCCTTAGATAGAGCAAACCCTTGGGCCCAGATCTGCCCATCATAGTGTTCTTCTTGTAGGTTTCTAGGACCCTCTGGATCCATCTATTTCCCTATCTCCTATATTTCTCTCATCTTATGATGTCTTCACCTCTATCCCACTTTACTGGTAAGTGAAGACTTTCAAGAGACATACCCCTTGGGCTAGTGTCCAGTTATAAGTGAGTATATACTATTTGAGTCTTTCTGCTTCTGGGTTTACTCACTCATTATGATCATTTCTAGTTCCATCCATTTGTCCACAAATTTCAGAAATTCCTTGTTTTTAGTAGCTGAGTAGTATTCCATAGTGTAAATGTACCACAGTTTCTGTATCCATTCTTCTACTGAGGGACATTTAGGCTGTTTCCATGTTCTGGCTATTATGAATAAGGCTGCTATGAACATGGTTGAACATATGTCCCTGTTGTGTGCTAGAGCATCTTCTGGGTATATTCCAAGGAGTGGAATAGCTGGGTCTCGAGGAAGCCCTATTCCCAGTTTTCTGAGATAGCGCCAGACAGATTTCCAAAGTGGCTGTACTAGTTTGCATTCCCACCAGAAATGAAGAGGTGTTCCTCTCTCTCCACATCCTCACCAGCATGAGGTGTCGCTTGAATTTTTGGTCTTAGCCATTCTGATGGGTGTAAGATGGAATCTCAGAGTTGTTTTGATTTGCATTTCTCTGATGACTAAAGACGTTGAGCATTTCTTTTAAAGAATTCTTTCCCCATATAATGTCAAATTGGGGGTAGGAGGTGCCACCATGTCAACATGTGAATGGCCTCACAACTCAACCCGTGACAAGAGTTTAGCATTTACCTGGCTGCTCAAATACGGTCCATCGTGAGTGCACTCAGAGAGTCAGGATATCTTAAGCACTGCTCAGCTGTGCGCTGCTGACTCTTCTTCTCACCTGCCCCACCGCTGGCTGTTGCCTCAACAACAGTGGGCTCTGAAGCTGGGATCCTACAATTCTGTTTTGTTTTAGCATGAGATCTCACCTGTGCTGTGGCTGCTGTAACCAATGACCACACACACAAACACACACACACACATATAGACACACACATGCATGCACACACACGCACACACAGACACACATGCATACACAGACACACACATATAGACACACATGCACATGCGCGCACACACACACGCATTATGAAACAAAACTGGTAGCATAAAACACACAGTCAAACATGAGTAGGATGGTTTTCTCTCTTTCCCTGGAGACTCTAAAGGAAAATAAATTCCCTGTAGAGCTTCTAACACATTTCTGCGTTCATGCCCCTTTGCCCCTTTGTCCACTTTCAAAGCCCTCGCCACCTGGGCTTAGTTTCTTCAGTTCTTCACACTGCTGCTTCCCTCTCTTCCTGACCATTCAAGCATCTTCGTGACACACGAGGCCTGTTCTTCAGGGTAATCTCCCTCTTTCAAAGTCAGTTGATTAACTCCATCTGCAATGTTAGTTCTCACTTTCTATTTTAATACTAACAAAAACAACACATTAATAGGTTCCAGAGATTTAGGGCCATGGGCACTGTAAGAAAAGGGAAGCACTTTTCTCAGGCCTGTACCAAATATTTTTCTGATTCTTTGCTGAATTTATTATCATCTCCCCCCCCCCCCTATTCCCCGCCCTGTCTTTTTTTCTCATTGCTGGAGAGATGGAAATCAGCACCCTGTCACTATATTCTCGGCCTTTTTTCTTTTTCTTTTCTTTCTTTCTTTTTTTTTAACAGATTTTGTTTCATTAATTTTTATATTGTGTTTGTGTCTGCATATGTAATTAATGTATACAAACACAGACATAACACAGTTACATCCACAAACACCTACACCATAGTGTGGGCATGTGTCCATGAGTGCAGCCAAGAGGCACTGGATCCTCCGGAGATGGAGCACGGGCAGCTGTGCGCCACTGGAGTTGGGTGTGGGAATTGAACTTGAGTCCTCTCCAAAAGCAGTAATTCTCTTAACCACTGAGCCATCTCTCCAGCCCATCTTAGCCCTCTTTTGTTTTCTACTTTTCAGCAGGGTTTTGGTTGTTCAACCTGGCCTTGAACTGGCTCGATAGCCCAGTCAGGTCTTTGAACCTTCTATTTTCCTGCCTCAACTTTCACAGTAATTATTAGTATCCATTTTTTACTACGAGATGAGTGTTTGCTTGCGGTATATACCAAGGATGTTTAAATCCCCTTTATGGGGGGTGGGGATCAGCTTGTCAAATACAGACTGAAAAAATGTGTGATCAGTGGGCAGCAATTGGTAATGTGATACATTCTGTACAACACCGTTTAAAGGAATTCCTTGGGATGGTAAAATGGCTCAGTAGGTAAGATGCTTGTCACACAGGCTGTCAACCCAATATGAGCCCCCAAACCCATGTAACAGTGGGAAAAGAGAACCAAGTCCTCTGACCTCCACACAATGAGCTGTGGCATGTCCATGTATACATGCACAGATACAAACACAGGCACACACGTACGCACAGGTGCACATGCACGCACACACACACAAATTATAAATAAAACAAAATAAGTGAAGAACGCAGTCCTTTCATGATTGGTATTCCAATTTGATTCCATATGCTCAAGCAGTTTGTGTAGTTATTTCTTTATAAGGATTACTTGCAGCCAGAAATACTTTTGTAGATGAATTTACTTACTCAGCAAGCCTCTGTTCTGAGGAGTTAGCAATGAAAAGGATTACCACAGCACCTACGTCTTTGTGCTCATGGAAGTTTCTTCTGTTCCTCTTGTCTGTCCTTATCAGTGCAGGTCAGTCAGTCTGGGTCCCCGCATGCTCTCTGTGTCTTGCACGCTCTCAGTGTCTACGTCTGTGCTGATGCAGGCCCCAGAGAGTCTGACTGTGGTGCCCTGAAGGAAAATGGCTGTCTGAAGGGAGGGAACAGGTAATAACAATAGAAAACTCAGAATGAAGTGTGGAATAGGGAGTGTGGATGCTGACTGTTGTCTACTGGTTAGATCATGTCCTGGACAGTTTCCAAATGGGGAAAATGAGCAAAGAAATGAATTTCCTGAAGGAAAAACTGCAAGGTGCTGAGAGTGCTTAAAGTCCTGTTTTGGGTCTGGGTCCTGAATTATTTTTTTATTATTATTATTATTATTATTATTATTATTATTATTATTATTATTATTATTATTGTTGTTGTTGTTGTTGTGATTTGTGCTTTTTGTTGTTATTAGCTTTTTCTTTTTCTTTTCTTTTCTTTCTTTCTTTTTTTTTTTTTTTTTTTTTTTTTTTTGAGGTAAGGTGTCTCTGGCTGTTCTCAAATTTACTGTGCAGCCGAAGATGACCTTGAACTTCTGGCCTCCTTCCTTTACCTCCCTAAGTGCTAGAATGCCAATGTGATATGAACCACCCTGCCTGACTCTGAGATTTATTTAAAGTCTGTGACCAAACAACAAAGCACTTAGCTCTCTGTCTTTGATTGCTTTGTTATCTTTTTTCTTTATAGAAATGAAAGGTCGATGTGGGCAGGGAAGTGGCTAGGGATACTCCATGTTCAGAGATTGGATGGAGCCTTTTATTCTTGAACTTATAAGACTTTCTTTGAGTTCTCTACCTGAAATAATGATGAGAGGACAGGTTACTATATAGTTGGGGACAGTTGCTTTTGGATAATGAAAGAAGTTGGAGGAAATCAGGGCCACGTGTCTGTCTTGCCATTGCCTCTTTCCTGGCTGTGCTGATACCTGTATCAACTCATGACAGATGGCCTCCTGTGGTAGTTCCCGCCCATTGTTCCAACTGAGTTACGTGCTATGGCTAAAAACTCAACAAAAAGCAAATTAGGAGAAGAAGGATTTGGTAGGTTCAGGATTTGAGGGTGCAGTCTATCAAGGTGCAGCACAGCATGGCTATGGGAGCAACTTGTGGTTCTGACAGCAAAAGTGGAAGGATTTTCACTGAAATCAGGAACCAAAATAGGGAATGTGCCCCCACCCCCAACCCCCATCTGTCTCACGTAGCTCAGCCTGGCTTTGAACCCAGGCAGCCCTTGAATTCCTTGATGCTGGGATTACAGGATGTGCCATGATACTTGGCTTGGCTTCATCCTATTTATTCAGTCTGGGATGGAGTCCTAAGACTGTGCCTCCCACACTTACGGTGCATCTTCTCTCTCCAGTCAAACTTTTCTGGAAACAACCTCAAGGACACTGCGTGAGTTGTCTCCTGGGTGAGAGTCATAGATGAAGACACCAGCTGACTGCAGCATGTGCATCAGACACATCCACATAAGTGTGAGCAACATACACCACACCACACACACACTATACACACCACACACACACACTCACACACACACACACACACACACACACACACACACACATGCTTAGGATCCGGCTCTGTGAGCTTGGTTGGGTTGGCTATTTTGACTCCTGCTGACCCTCACTGAAATGCCCAATGGGTCTTTGTTTTTGTTCGTCTTGGTCCTGAGTTTAGCGCCACTTAGTGGTGTTTAGTGGTCAGGTACTGGGCACAGCAGCAGGATTTGTTGGTAGGAGAAGCAGAAGTGGGGTACTTTGGGACTCTCGGGGCACTGCAAAGGCTAAGGGGAGGCTGAAAATCTTAACTTGGACACTGTGGTCGTGTGAATGCAATTGCCCCCCCCCCCAGGCCTCTAGGGAGTGGCACCATTAGGAGTGGCCTTGTGGGAGGAAGTGTGCCACTGTGGAGGTGGGCTTTGAGGCCTCATATATGCTTAAGCCACTCCCAGTGACACACTCTCCTGCTGCCTGTGGACCAAGATGTAAAACTTTCATCTTTTTCTCCAGCTCCATGTCTGCTTAGATGCTGCCATCCTCCCCACTGTGATGATAACAGACTGAATGTCTGAAACTATGAGCCAGCCCCAATTACATGCTTTTGTTTGTAAAAGTAGCCTTCTCATAGCAAGAGAAACCGTAACTATGACAGGCCTTGTGTCTTCTATCTGATTTATAGTCACATTCCACAAATCCAGTCAGTGTGGCTGGAACCTGCGTGGGCCTAGCTGGCCTCTTACCTTTTGAATTTCCCACCAGGCCTCAATGTCTGACCCCTTCAATGTTCCCTGGGGCTGACATCTTGGTATGAACAAGCATGAGTTCTGGTAGAAGAAAGGAGAGGAGTGCTAGAATATTCTTGTAGTCTTAGCAATAAGAACACTGGCAAGTGGTAAATCCCATGTGTGTGCAGGGGTGGGTTCAGAAGCCTGCTTGTCCCAAGTCTTGGTGGCTGCAGAAGACACTGTGACAGTATATGGGCATGGCGAATTCCAAGCCCCAGGATCTCCCATCTCATTCTCAACTATATAAAACTCAGCTAAATGAAAAACAAACAAACAAAACAAAAAACAGAAACAACCCCCCCCAAAAAAAAAACAAAATAAAAAACCCCAAAATGACTAAATATCATCAAGTTTCTGAGTGGTGAAAAGTTGTCCTGGGAGGAGCATTAGGTGGGGACTTGAAACACCCAATGCCAGCCTTACTATCAGTGCCAGTTAGCTGCTGGGTAGACATTAGTAGTTCAGATTGCTTTCAAAGGGTCCATTTTTCCATTAGTTGTAATTTGTGCACATTAATGATACAGGGTAATGGATCCCATGGTGACACTTCCACACCACCCTGCCTTACTCTTTCTCCCACTATCTTCGTCCTCATCTCAAACAATTTCCTTCAGAGACTTCTTGTTGTTTCACAGCTAGAACTCTGTGGCCTTTGTGCTGCATGTGCTGTATTTCCTAGTGTGCTCGTGAGGGGATCAATACATGAATGAGCCAGGCCCAAATGGTGTATACCTTTAATCCCATTACTTGAGAGGCAAAGAAAGGTGGATCTCTGTGACCGGCCTGGTCTACATAGCAAGCTCCAGGACAAGAAATGCTACATAGTGTGACCCTCTCTCAAAACTAAATAAATGAATAAACGAAGAAAGACAGGAAAAAAAGGATGGAGGGTAAGGAGGAAGGGAGGGAGTAAGATGGCTTAGCAAGTACTATCTGAATTCTATCCCCAGACGGAAATAACCCACTGGCCTCCACATGTACAGTGGCACAAGCTCATGCCCATGTGCAACTAATACTCTCTCTCTCTCTCTCTCTCTCTCTCTCTCTCATACACACACACACACACACACACACACACACACACACACACACACTGGCAGGGAACATGGCATGGAACGTAGAGGTAGTCAGTATATTATCAGTGTGCTATCAGAATGGCTTTCTGATGGATGCTGAGGGTGGGCCCACTGTGTTTGCATCACTCCTTGAAATCCAGGTTGCTCCTCCTGACCCTATGTAACCTCAGTTTCACCCTTTCCTCACTCATAATCCAGACTCAGGATGTCCTAATAATCCTCCCAGGATCAAGAAGTTGCAGGTCATTGGATGAGATCTCTGCTTTTTTTTTTCCCTCCTGACCTCTGGCAATGCATTTTTATTTTATTTACTTATTTTGTTGGTTTGGTTTGGTTTGGCTTTTAAAGACAGGGTTTCTCTGTATTGCTTTGGCTGTTCTGGATTCACTTTATAGACCAGGCTGGCCTTGAACTCACAGAGACCCACCTGCCTCTGCTTCCCCCAGTACTGAGATCACTAGCATGTGCCACCACAACCAGTTTAGTTTTTTTTTTTTTTTTTTTTTTTTTTTTTTGATGCGCTTTGGTGTTTTGCATGCAGTTATGTCTGTGTGAGAATGTTGGATCCTGGAACTAGAATAATGTGAGCTGCCATGTTGGTGCTAAGAATTGAACCCAGATCCTTTAGAAAAGCAACCAGTGCGCTTAACCGCCGAGCCATCTCTCTAGCCCCAAGCAAGGCATTTAAAACTTAAAACTTACACTGTAGTTTCCACGCAAATTAGTACAACAGCAATGAGGTGTTCTGACATGATTTTCTACTATAAGAATGAAGGAAAACTTGAAGAGTACCCTGACAATTTAATATCGCGTGAGAGAAATGTAGATAACCCAGATACTATTTGTAATGATCGGTGCCCAACTTTCATCGTCACACTGATCCTTCTCCTTTCTTTGACCAAAATGAAAATAGGTAATTTTTAATCTTCCGGATTGCTAACAAGTAAAGAATGGAGGCAGCCTAACCTGAAAGTGAAAGCTGGAGTGTAAATGATCTACAGCTGGTAGGTCAGTAGATACCAGACGGTATCTGCAGGGCCCTAACTGCAGGTATTCAGATAGTGTGACATAAATTCCTTACAAAAGGAAAGGTCTTTGATGGTTGGGATAGAATTGAAGATAATGCACTTTGAGTATCTTCATGTGTGAGTGAATGGTTTAGCAGCAATGTGGGGGCTACAGCTTTGTGGGCCTGAGTGAAGATGTAGCTCAGTGTTGGAGGGACTTGCTTGACATAGAGAAGGCCTGAGGCTTGATTGTTTTTTTTTTTAGCGTGGACAAAAAACTGACCTGAAAACCTAACAGAATGGTGGGGCAGTATAACAGAGATCTTCTGAGAAATATCTGAGTCACAAGGAAGCCGAGGATTCTGCTGGAGGATGGATTGATGGAAGTCAAGGTGGAGATAGAAGCTGGGAACATGGATTGTGTGGATGCCTTTTTGGCCATGAATGGAAGCAAGATCATCGCAGGGCTGTCAGCATAAGTGACCTTGGTTCAAATACCAACAGAGCTATAGATAGCATATTTGTTTCTATTTGTCCAGCCGTGGCAGAGTGACTTGTGGCCCCATTTCACACTACAGTGCTTGACACAGATAGCATTCTGGCCAGTATCTAGGAGGCCCTGATGGTCAGATGTTTATGCATGGATTCTCCATGAGACAGAACTTCTGTGGTCTCAGCAGATCGCATGTGAATTAATTTATTCATCTTTAGGTTTACATGCAAAGCAATAGTTTTCATTATGGCTTTTTCATACATATGTGTCATTATAATTTTTCTCATTTATTCCCCTCTTAGTTAGGGTTTATTTTTTGCAATTACACTTTAATGTACTTATTATGTGGCTTGGATGTATGTGTGTGGGCATAAATGCTACAGCACATATAGAACAGAGGTCAAAGGAGGACTTGTTGGTTTTAGTTCTTTCCTTCCGAAGTACAGGTCCTGGGGATTGAACTCATTTCCTCAGGCATGGCAGTAAGTACCTTTGCAGGCGGAGCCATCTCAATGGCCCTTAGTTACTGTTTCTACTACTGTGATAAACACCATGGCCAAAAAGCAACCTAGGGAAAAAAGAGTTTAATTCAGCTTATACTTACACTTCATAGTCCATCACTCAAGGAAGTCGGGGCAGGGACTAAAGGTAGGAACCTGGAGGCAGGAGCTGAAACAGAAGCCCAGGAGGAACCCTGCTCCCTGAGTTGCTTTTCATGGCTTACAAGACCTGCATTTGTATAGCACCCAGCCAGAACCATTAGCCTGGGCATGGCACCATCCACAGAGAACTGAGGATCAGTTCTACATCAATCATCAATCAAGAAAATGTACCACAGGCTTGCTCACAGGCCAATCTGGTTAGGACACTTTTCTATTGAGATTCTCTTTTCTAAGATGACTCTACATTGTGTCAATTGATAAACCAGACAGCATACCCTCCATCTGTGTTCTCCCTTAATCCAAGCTTGCTAGCCTTCTAGGTTTTTCCTTCCATCCTGAAACAGTCACTGTTCGGCCTATCATAGGCACTCCATTATCCTGTTTCCCCTCTCTTTCCCTCTCTTCGTGATTCCCCTTCTAGCTCCGTGAACCTCCACTCTCACTTTTTAACTTAGGTTCTGCATATAAGAGAAAATATGTAGTGCTTGGGTTTCTAAGTGTGACTTACTTCCTTAAACAATTATGTCCAGCTCCATACGTTTTAATGGCACTCTCATTTTTTAAAATAAAATTGCCTGTATGTGTGTATCACATATTCTTTAGCCATTCCTGTATTGATGGGTATCATTCCCTGGCTACAGAGAGTAGCTGTAAATGTGCGTGAGTAAGCGTTGTCTATATGAATCCTTAGGGTATATTACCCAAGAACAGTATAGCTGGTTTGTGTGGCATTTCCATTTTGGTTTTGAGAAATTGTCACATTGATTTCCATAGTGTTTGCAGAAGCTCACCTTGCTTGAGGACATCCTCATTAAAATTTGTTGTCATTTGTTTTCTGGATTCTTACTAGGGTGAGATGGAAACTCTTAGTGTCTTGCATGCATTTACTTGACATGCTTATTGGCCATTTGTGTTTTTTCTTTTAAGAAGTGTCACTTGAGTCCATTAGCATATTTGTTAACTGGATTATTGATTGTTGTGATTGTTGTGTGCATTTAATTTTTGCAGTTTATACATCCTAGATATTAATCTCCTGTTGGATGTGTAGTTAGGAAATATTTTTTTTCTCATTTTGTAAGTTACCTCTTCATCCTGTTATTAAGAAGGTTCTTAATTTCATTGTAATCAACTCATCAGTAAGATGCTTTCCCCCACGGACACGAATAAAGCTTGTATCACCAGCGCCCACAGAAATGCCAGGTAGATGTAGTGGCCCATCTATAATTGGAGCTCTTGAGAGGCAGAGACTGGAGCAAAGCTGCTGGCTAGACTAGCCAAATATCTGGGCTTTGGGTTTAAGTGAGAGATCCTGATTTAGTACAGGTGATTGAAGAAGACAAGCAGTTTCCGCTTCTGGCATCCACAGATATGCATTCATACATACACATGTGTACACTCGCACACACACACACACATAAACCTGCATGCATGTCCATGCACATCAGATAGTGTTTTGTAGGGATAATGTACACATTATCCAGGGGAAATATGAACAAATGTCTTCTCACCGTAGATAGTGAACTGACAACAGATCAATGTAAGGATATCATCACACTTCTGTTTTGTCATCCAGTGAATTTTATCAAGGTTACTTACAGGAATATGAGTGAGGGGTTACTTACAAAAGCAGAAATAGCTCAAAGACTGCTGCACCACCAAAGCCCACCTCAGTGTGGGTGGCAGTTCACAAAAGCTAGAGATCTGAATCACACTCCACAGCCTGTAGACAGCTCAAAAGGTTAGCGAGTGTCCTTTCTAGGCAGTTCAGTTGGCCCAAGTCTCTTAGAGGCAGCTTGGCGAGTATTACCTTCTTTTAGGAAGTCCAGCTTGTCAGAAAGTATGTCTGAGCACTCCTTACTGCTTATAGAATGTTGGGGAAGGAGCCTAATGAAGCTGGTCAGTTTCAAGAACTTCTGAAGACTCTGAGTTGCTTCTTTCCTGAGCTTAAGCAGCTTCCTTGTGGGATGGAATCCTTCACTCACCTCCCCTTTAAATAATCCTCTTTCTTAACAAGCTTCCTTCCAAGATGGAGGTTTATCTTAGAGGAATTTGCCACACACACACACACACACACACACACACACACAGACATGTGAAAAAGAAAACGAAGAAATGTAACGAAACCTTGTAAAATTAAAACTATTAAAAGTTCATGTTGGAGTTTATTTGAAAATCCTTATGTATTTTATAGCAAAACAAAATCCATTAAAAAAAATGCTGTGGTTATGACCACCTATGTTGGACACTGCCACCAGATCTTTAGGATATGATATGAGTGCTTGAAATTGGAGGAGCTTTGGGGAAAAGTTTAAGAGCTCTGTGGCATAGTCTGTTTCTTTATTTCCATACTTAAGAAGGAGAGATGAAGAAACTGACTAAGTTTGATCAGAGTGACCCAACTTATTGGCAAAAGTTCTCAGCTTCTGGGTGCCTCTGACAGATTTCCTGCTAGCGTAAACAGTAAATGAGGAACTGAACCGTGGGACCAATCCATGTCTGTCTCCTTCTAAACTGGTAGGGGAATGAATTTTTGGGTAGAGAATAAAACGTATTCAGTGTTACAGATTAGGAGGAGAAGTCTCAGTTTTATACAGAAGCAGCTCTCTGGTTTTTAAGTTTGCATTTGGAGCATGCTGAAGTAGTGAGATTTATGCCAGTGTGCATGCAGTCGTGTGTGCTAAATGCATGCTTAACTAATGAGGTTTGTTTGTTTGTTTGTTTCTTTTTTGGTTTTTTGAGACAAGGTTTCTCTGTGTAGCCTTGGCTGTCCTGAACTCACTTTGTAGACCAAGCTGGCCTCGAACTCACAGTAATCGCCTGCCTCTGCCTCCCAAGTGCTGGGATTAAAGGCGTGCACCACCACATCCGGCTAACTAAGGAGTTTTTAAAAATATTTAGGTTTGTTTCTTGCACTATAGTAGGGAAAAAACCTATTCTGTGCATGTCTTTATTCTCAACTGGAAAATGTTTGAGAAAGTTAGGAGAGAAAAGAAGCAAGGCCAGTACTCTAGACACCTTTAATCACCCTGAAACGAATGCCAACACAGTGCCTGTTCTGTGTGCAATGCAGAAAGCACTGCTCATCATCTTCAGGCCACATACAACAAAGCACTCGTGAACACAAAACAAACACTGGGAGCAGGTTATTTTCCCTTGCGAATTACATAGTATTTCTAACCCAGCCACCTGAAATTTTCATGAATGTTCTGTATGATCTTTACAATTCTTCTTTAAGAACTGTTCCCTTTCCTTGGTCCTGAGAGACATGAGGAGCACAGAGCTTTCTTTTGAGTGATAAAATTGTGTTGATACTAGACGGAATCACAAGTAGCTGCTCAAACAAAGTGAATGCACTAAATGACACTGCATTATGTACTTTAAAATGACCAGGGGCTGATGAGAAGTGAGGGGTCTTGCTTTGCAAATCTGACAAGCAGAGTTAGATCCTGGGAACTCAGTGTGGAAAGAGAAAATTGGCCCCTTCAAATTGTTTCTGGCATGTGTACAGATGGTCACACACATACACACACTCACAAAGATCAATAAATAAAATGCAAAAAAAAAAAAAAATACAGACAAGCTGGAGGCACGGCACGTAGGTTTCTGATTCAAGGCCAGCCTGGCCTACAGAATTCTGGGCCAGCCACATTTACACAGTGAGAACTTGTCTCAAAAAAAAAAAAAAAAAAAAAAGACTATGTTTATGCTAAGTAAATTTTATGTCAATAAAACATTTGAAAAGATGTAAAATATTTTGTAGGTCACTATTCGTAGTAACATTTATAATGGTGAAAACTAGAAATTATCATGGTAAATGGTATTCAAAGTCAAATATATTCATACAATTCAATGATTCAGCCTCAGAAGGGGATGGAGTATTGACTCCGGCCTAGAAAACATTACACTCGGTGAAGGAAGCCAGACAAAGAAGGCCACTACATTATTCAATTAATATGAAATTTCCAGGATAGGATGATAATCCATAGACAGAAAATGGGTAGTGAGTGCCCTGGGTTAGGGGGTGGGCACCCTGGGCAGTCACTGCTACTGATTAGGATTTCCATTAGCTATTTTATTTTATTTTATCTTAGAGACAGGATCTCACTCTGTAGCCCAGGATGGCACTACAACTCTTGATCCTTGCTCCTTCTTCTTCAGCCTCCTGTGTGCACGTCCACACCCAGCTCTTACACATGACTTATCTCCTTTGTCCCCTTCGGTCAGAAGGTCTCTGATTATGCGATGATTCACAATGCTATAGGTTAGGACTTAGTGTTGTGATTCTCCATCTCATAGATTAGGAATTAAAATGCAGAGAAGGAATAACACTTGTTAAAACTTACATAGAGCCGGGCGTGGTGGCGCACACCTTTAGTTCCAGCACTCGGGAGGCCGAGGCAGGCAGATCGCTGTGAGTTCGAGGCCAGCCTGGTCTACAAAGTGAGTCCAGGATGGCCAAGGCTACACAGAGAAACCCTGTCTCGAAAAACCAAAAACAAAACAAAACAAAACAAAACAAACAAACAAACAAAAAAAAAAACCAAAACCAAACCAAAACAAACAAACAAAAAACAACTTACATAGAAAACTAGGGAAGGCAGGAAGTAGGGAAGCAGATGTGTGTGATACTAGAATGATGGCTGGGTGCTAATACAAAACCTTGTCTAGTGAATTAGAACCTAGTGAATTTTCTCTGGATTACTTAAGGAAGTGAGAGATAAGCAGAGTTTACCAGTGGAGGGCTGATCGAACTTGACTTTCATACTATACTTACCCAGACGATTTTAAATACCTCATAATGCTTGGTTCTTTCTCATTTGCACAAAGTCTTATTCCCCTTAAAATCAACTCAAGACGCATTCTAAGGAATGACTTTCTTGCCTTCTTTCGCTTTCACGGTTTTTGAAAAGCTCAAAGAGAACCACTGGTTTGAGCTTCGGAATTATTGTCTAGAAAAGGAAGGCTGAAATTTGCTACGCCACTTTCATAAGTACATGATATTTACATCAGAAACCAGGAAGCATTTCACACAGAAGAATTAAAACTTGACGATGTGGCGGGCAAGCTGGTGTACCCATAGCGGTTCAGAGACAGAGACAGGAGGAGCAAGAGGCCAAGGCCATTCTTGGCTACAGAGCAGTGGAGGTCAGCCTGGGCTCCAAGAAAACCTGTCACGAAACAATAAACAAACACAAATCGCCAAACCAAGCCAAAACAGAAACCCTGAGATAATAGGAGCTAGACATGTTGTAGAAGAGGGCTGAGAAAATTGTACCAGATACGCGGGCAAGCTCTCCTGCAAGACACGTTAAACCTGCATGTGGGGAAATAAGCGTCCTACTTGTGGTCTTATGTTTTGATATCAGTGCTGCATAGAATGAAAGGAACAACCATTTCAAGATCTTATAATTTGCTATGTAGTAATAGCAATTATTGTAAGATAATGCGTATCCGTATAAGAATCAGTAACAGCAGCTAGCTAATACATAGTCTTTAAAAGGGGTTTGTATTATTTATTTGTTTGTTTGTTTGTTTGTTTATTCACTTTATAGCCTGATTGCAGTTCCTCTCCTTCCTTTCCTCCCAGCCCCACTCTCACACCCCCACGTGCTAAGTGTTTTGTATGTGGTGTCTCCTAAATATTACAGTGATACTTTGATAACATCGAAAACCTAGTAAGGGAACGAGAAAACCGAGCACACAGCCAGTGAGCACTAGAGACTATATTTGATTTCAGAAATGGGATGTATTTACTATACTTCTGAGACTTAACACAAAAATTAAAAGTGAACTGACGCCAATGTATGGCTGACGGATGAGCCAGATAAACGTGCTGTAAACAAGCAGCTATAAAAGACGGTAAGGAAAGGGGGCAGAGGGAGTAAGGCACACAAGTTCAACAGGGCGGCAACAGCTATCCAGCTAGCTGCTGTACTATAGTGCGGTTGCTTAGGTAACAAAGCAGCTGTATCACCACCCCCAACACCCACACCCACACCTGTGCACACACGGCTTTACACTTCTGTTTCTTAGATTATTTCCCAACTGTTCTTTCTTAACATCTAGGGAGCTTTAACCTCCTTAAGAGGAGAAGGGACTGGATTAATGTTTAGGTCGGAGCTTTGAAGGGGAGCTTATTTTCCTGAAAGCATGGCAGCGAAGCAGTAGCAGCCACAAGGAACTTCAGGTTCTGTGATTCTGTGATACCTCAGAAACACAAAGTCAGAATCCTTTGTCTGAGAAGTACTTATAGAAACGAATTTCTTGATTTGATAAGTTGTTGGTGAGTGAATGAAATCATTACTTATGTGCACTGGAGGATCTGCAGATGCTAACTACCCGATCTCTCCCTCTCCCTGTCTGTCTCTGTCTCTCTCTGTCTCTGTCTCTCTGTCACTGTCTCTGTCTCTCTCTCTCTCTCTCTCTCTCTCTCTCTCTCTCTCCCAACATGAAGAACATGAAGGTCAGAGAATAACTTGAAATCATCTATTCTTTCCTCCATGGGAAGTCACTTCAGCTTGATGGCAATCACTGGTAACTGCTGAGTTATTTTGACACCATTTATTTATTTATTTATTTATATTTTATTATCAGTTTTCTGAGACAGGGTTTCACATGTAACAGTTCTGGCTATCAGGGAACTCACTCTGTAGAGCAGGGTGGCCTCAAACTTAGAGATCTGCCTGCCTCTGCCACCCAAGTGTTGGGATCAAACGCATGCACCACCACCTCCCGGCTTATTTACTTGTTTTAAGGCAGGGTCTTATGCAACCTAGTCTGGTCTCACACTAGACATTTGAGGTCGACCCTGACCTCCTGCCTCTGCCTTTCACAAGCAGTGCCACTGTGCCCAGTTTATGTGGGAAATGCCAGGCTCAGGCATGCACTCCACTAACTAAGCTACATCTCTAAACTTCCAGCCAGCACTTTAAGAACAATTTTTATTTTTAAGGCTGTGCCAATGGCTTGGAGGTAGAGCATTTTCCTAGTCTAAATGAAGCTCTGCTTTCTATTTCTAGCAACACACACACACACACACACACACACACACACACACACACACACACACATACACAAAAGTAAAATAAAGAATCACATCATGGTTATCAGGAAGAATTCTTGCTGGAACAGCCACTTGCAACCACCATTACTGTTGATTCTCACACTCTCATCGACTCTCCGAAGGATTCTCCTTAGCATGAAGAATGAGTTCAGCTGTATAGATTAGGAAATGCAACCTTCAGTGAGTGGAGATAAGTCTACTCCAGGAATGTGATTCTTATCCTTGAGTTCTTTCTGCTATTGGGAAGAGACAATACATTAACAAGATTCTGTGGACTTGGCTGTCCTCCAGACTGGGCCGGAGAGGGCCCTTAACAAGTACCAGGAAGAGCTCATTAAACTCAGGACTGCACCCTGACTGTAGTTCAGGAGAGCAATTCGGAAGCTTCATTGAAACAGGCAAAAATAATTATATCCGATCCCATTTCAAAAAAATGCTTTTGACACAGGCATGCACTGTGTAGATCAGGCTAACCCTGAACACACAGAACTCCTCTGGCTTCTGTCTCGCAAGTTCTGGGATTTTAGGCATGTGTTTAAATGCATTTTCAAAAATTCCTAATTAAGCTTGGCATGGTGGTGCACACCTTCAATCCAGGTACTTAGGAGGCAGAGGCAGGTGCATCTCCGTGAGTCTGTGGCCAGTGCAGACTACATAAAGACTTCCAGGCCAGCCAGGGCTTCATAGTGAGATCCTCTCTCCAAGAAAAAAAATATATAATTATTAATGCATACACAAGTCATTCTTTGTCTATATTTGTTAAACATTTAGACTTAATGAACTTGCCTCCTTCCATCCTTAGCTATTTATTTATCAGTTTTCTTTTTATCATAAAATCATTGCATTTCCATGTTTAGTGATTGGCTTCTTTATTGTGGTTTCTTTCTATGGGGAACTATACTATATTTGAAGTTTCTGAAGTAATAATCACCATCCCATATAACCTATAATGTGAACTTATGGTTCTCAGAAAGATGTGTACTTTATCAATGATGTAAATTATTTCTGATCACATGGGTAACCCACTGCCTGAACTTTAGAAGTTCTCAACAGTTGCTCTTTTCAGCATCTACTGGGAAGCATTTCCACTGTTGAGTGCTGCTCTGTGGAGTCATAATCTAGAGCCCCTTACCATCCGCATCTCTGGGAACAGTGGGGAACGAGCAGCGGGGCAATATCTCCCCAAAGCTCCTGGGAGTGCAGTGATGCAGGCGGGTGTGAGGACCACTCACCTGCTAGAGCCCTGAGGGGCTAAACAAGTCAACTTTGAAAGCCCTCATAGGCCCATCCCAGGCTTCTTATTCACAATCTCTCAAGGACCTTGGGGAGATGACTGGACAGTTTTCTCACATCCTCACACCTGTTCATTCCTGGAGACACTCATCCTGGCCCTGCCTGCACTAGTCTATGCTCACATCCCTTTGGTCTGTGTCCACTAGCTGTGTGCTTGTGACGCTCCCATGTTGTTGGGTTATCGGCTATGCTGATGTAGACTCCCCTCCTCCTTCAGCCTCCCTAATGCCAGTTCCTCATTCTCCTCCTTCTCCCGCTTACTCCTTCACAAGGTCTTTGTACGTTTCCTCTTTGAGTGCAATTCATTTCCTTTATGTTTTCTAAATGTCCCAACACTCGCGTCATGCACAAATCCTTCTTTTCTTCCTCTCTTCCTTTTATTTTTCCTTCTATCTTTCCTTTCCACTTCCAAAACCTACAGTATCATCTAACAGTTCCTAGGCTGGAGAGATGGCTTAACAATTAAGAGCACTAGCTGCTCTTCCAGAGGACCTAGGTTCAATTCCTAGCACACACATGGTGGCTCACAATCATCTACATCTTCAGTTCCAAAGGACCTGAGTTCCTCTCCTGGCTTAAGTTGGCACTAGGCACACAAGTGGTGCACAAATATATGTGCAAGCAATAGATATATATGCATAAAATTAAAAATGAATGCTGTGATTAAAGGTGTGTACCACCACTGCCCGGTGAGCCTGCATTATTCTTTGTTTTTAGTTGGTCCTTTTCCCTTGCGCTTCCTACAGCTCCTGAGTGCTCCTGGTTCAATCTCCTCAACATCTCCAGTCTTTATTTTTTACTGTTAGTATTGTAACCCTAGAGCTCATTGCGATACAACTGGCTTCTCATGGCCTTTCTTACCTCTGACTTACTATTCAACCTTTACCAAAATAACATTATGTTTACCTTTTAAGTTTGAAGGAATCGCATGGTCATGAGGAAGAAGCGAGGAGGACAACCGGTAACCACCCAAGCCTGACCCTTCTGTCACTGATTCATTTCCTCCTGCTCTGTGTTTCTCCACTGCCCCCAGGACAGGGAGGTGGGTTTCCTAATTGCTGAAGGAAGAAGAAAAGGACTGTCAGGGTGGGATGCTCCTATGCCTTTAGGTGCTTCGGGAAGTCACCCACCAAACCAGAGTTCAAATTGCAAACCTCTGTTATCACAAAACCAAGTCAGGGATGCCTCCGCCTCTCCCAGCTTGTAAACAGCTCACAGCTGCCACTGACACCTCCTCAGGAGGGGACACCCTCTTTGCCCTGGCTTCCAGCTCTGCAGAAGGAAGTAATAATGCACTCCAGGGGACACACTTTCAGTCTGGCCAGATAGCTGTCACTGTTTGCATGGGATTGTGTTCTGTGTACAAAATCTTTACTGGGCCACACCCTGAGTGACACTTGACTGAGGTAAAGGCAGCTAAGTGGACTTCCTGATTGTTGGATGGACCTGAGAGAATGAGAGAGAAGGAGGGGGTGGAGAGGGAAGAAGGAAGAGAGGAAGGAGGAGGAGGAAGTGAAGGAAAGGAGGAGGGCAGTGTATGCCCTTGTGAGCACATGCATGATCTCCAGTCTTTTTTTGACTGTTGCTTGAGCCTTTCTGTTTACTTGAGGGAGAGAACAGATGAGAAGAGTGTCCAGAAACCAAAACGTTTTCCTTACTTATGGAGGAAACTGCGAGGAGATTGTGTCTGTCTATCTGTCTATTTGTCTGTTTGTCTGCATCTCTTGGTCTCTGTCTCTATCTCTCTGTTAGTTTTTGTTGTTGTTGTTGTTGTTTTCTTAGTAGAAGGTCTCATTGTGTAGCTCCGGCTGTTCTGGAACTTATTATATAGATCAAGCTCATCTGGACTCAAACTCACACAGATCCTCCTGAGTCCTGGGATTGAACGTGTGTACCAACATCCCAATCAGCTGTGAAGAGATTTAGAAAGACTCAGAATCACCTGCTTAGTGGGCAAAGGCCAGTGGGATAAATGAAAGATAGGAACCAAACCTTGAGAGCTCACTGTGGTGGGGAATGGTGTGAAGGAAGCACCTGGAAGAAAGCCTCAACAGCCGCTGCAGGTATCAGAAGGAGCTGAGGTAACAGTTGGGTGGGGGGTGGCGCTGAGGTAGCTGTTGGGGGATGACAGTTGTGTGGTCTTGTGTCTTCCCTCTTTCAGGAGCCCTTATTGTAGATGAAGGAAACCGAGGACCTTGGGAAACTGTTAGTGAGTAACCCAGAAGGAGAGTGATCAGCAAGAACATTTCAGATACATTACTTCTGAGCTTTTAAGGTTTCAAAGTAGTAGAAGGTGGGTCATGGAATTGTGAACATAAAACAAAACAAAAAAGAAAAGAAAAAAAGAATGAAAATCTGACAAGAATCAGTTACTTTGAATGTGTAGAAATGCCTCGTAGGGATGATACAACTGATGGGATAACAATCGAGTTGTAATCTGAATAAATTAATAAAATAGAAAAATGCCTTGTAGGAAATCAGATGTGCACACTGTTGTCACTCTTTGTGAACTCTGATGCTGTTGGTTCTATGAGCTTACCTCAATACTTTACAGATTATCTGACTTCAAAAGCCCTTTGCTGCTTTCCAAGGCCAACTGTCCTGAGGCACCAGATTGCAAATCAGGCCTTCTGTTCTCTGCCTTACATCACAGGTCTTCAGGTTTTTGAAAAGTTGATAACAAGCTTTCTATCAAAAAATTATCGCTCAAACAGGCTTTTTTGCAGCGTGTTGTTCAGGACCCAGATGTCTGGAAAGTGGAATGTGGAGAATGTCAGAACAATCCTAGCCTCAATTCCAGACAAGAGCAGGCCACGAGCCCCTCATCTGTCATCCCCTTACAGCACTGGATAGGGTCTGCATAAGGCTGCCTTTCTGGGTGATCTCTGCCATTGTCTTTTTGTCTTGTGTCTCCCAGGTTTGTGTCAGGAGAAAGGTTGAGCCTGAGCTTGAGAGAAGTGTCTGGGGGATTTCAAGTCCTCAACCAATGCCCTGTCCCTTTGGATAATGATCCCTTCTTGGCTAGCATGCACACTAAAAAACTGCTATTCCTGAGAACTAAGTTGTTACACTCAAAATGCAGAGGGTAGAAATAGAAGAGTATGCATGTGTGCATGCATGTGTGTGTGCACATACATAGACACATATAAAAGCACACATACATACAATAGTTTAAAGAACATTTGATTTATAAGTAAGAGATCTAGGTCTGGATATGAAACCTTGCTCTGCCATTTATTCAAGAGGCTAATTAAAGACTTCATCACTCCTAAGATGACACCACACTCTCTGCTTTTCTTTCCTCTTTGGCATGGGAGAGAATACCATGACTGGCATACTGTATTAACTCGGTATGTATGATCTGAAATGAGGAAGGATAGCTTGTTTTTTTCAGGTTGTTGGACATAAGTCATATCGAATTCTTCCAGATCTGAGCAGTTCTCACTTCTACTGCTACAGCTAATGCAATGTGTTCACGCCAGCAAGTGAGCTTTCTTGTTGGAATATCTTGGGAGGAGAAAGGAGAGAAGAGTAGTCAGTGATTCGGGAAAGAAAGTAGACCTTTGTTGCCTGGACTCCTTCCTCACTTAAAATAATCGAGTCTTCTGCCCCATAGGCCATAACCACTAATAACTTTTTTGACCCTGTTGTATTTATTGGGGGTTGTTTCACTTGGATCTCTGAAAACCATCTTGCTGGCAGATCCACAAGGGCTGTTATGCAGATGCTTGGCTTTGGAATGAAGCCGCAAGCAGACAGACTCAATACCTCAGTGAGCAGGATCAGATATCATTCCAGGGAAGTGTCCACCATGCACACAGAGGCTTTGTTCCAGCTGGGCAAGTTTGATTTCAAAGTCCTGTATGTGGCTGTGCTTTGGTGGGAAGACTTCCTTCTGGAAACTTGTGAGTAGATTGGGGATTGTGTCTTGGGGGTGACACTGTGATAACTGAATGGAAAAGTCAGGAACAAGGGTTGTGTGATTGTTGCAGATAGACCTACCTGATGCATTGACAAAGGTGCAGAAACTCCTTGTGGTTTGTCATTGTGCTGTGAATCGTTGTAGCAGTTTTAGAGTTACTATCGATAGTTAGTTAAAGTCTAATTATCACTAACTTCTATAGCCTCCAGAATGTTCTCTTGCCACTAATTATGGCTTTCCTTCACCTTTCATTCTCATCCTTTTGTGTCTCCTTTGTCACCGGGTGATGGATTCTCAATGCAAGTGGGGGAATTAAACCTTTTATTGGAAAATCAAGACACTGAAGTAGCTGAGAGGAGAGAAATCAAGGAATAACAACCCACTGGTGAAGCAATACTATTTATTGTTTCAAGTGGAACCCCGCCTGGAGAGATTTGGCAGGTCCAGATGCATGCGAACTGTAGGCAAGCTGTATGCAAACATATTTTGCCACTGTCAAATGAGAATCCAAAGAAAGAACGTCACAGCTCCAAGAGCCCCATGATTCCAATGCATGCATATTGCTATTCATGGCACTAGCTCTGGAGTAAGGTTTTACATTCTTAACTATTTTGCAGTTCATATAAAAGAAGGTGTAGCCATGCTACATTTTTTTAACAAGGTAGCAAAATTATGTAAGTATTAATATAGTGTTGTTATAAATACGGTTTAATATATTTATAATTTCAATTATATTACTAATCCCTTAATATTTCTCAGGCACTTGAGTGACCTACCTTCCCCTGTAGATAGATGGCACATGGGATCTTAGGAGTTATTAGTGATTGTGGGCTATGGGATTTGGGACTCCAACACTTAAGAATATTATGCCAGGATTTATTGGTATTATGAAATAATTTAATATTTTATCATATTTATAAGAATAAATATTGGCTATAGTATTGCTCCCGATAAGCCGGATTTTAACCCTTGAGAAGAGACATCCCAGAGATTTGGGCATTGAGGCATGCCTTTCCTCAGCCTGATACAGACCAACAGACAAAGCCATTTGCTAATGGATTAAGAATTTCAGGAGGAACATGGCATAGCAAATAATCTAACTGTTACAAGCAAACGTGAACATTTTCTGCTATATTGTCTTGAAGTAATACGGGGCAAGGTTTCCTGCATATTTTATGGCTATGTGGATAGGTCTAGTGAATATGTGTGGTGTGTGTATTTTAAAAATCCTAGACTCATTGCTTATATGACACATAACCTTTTGGTAAACTGTAACCATTGGAAAAGGCTTATTACAGTTATCTTTCTCTTTTTTTCTTTGTGTGCTTGCGTGCGCGTGCGTGCGCGTGCGTGCGTGCGTGCGTGCACACACACACGCACACGCGCACGCACACACACACACACGCACACGCGCACACACACACGCGCACGCACACTCGACTTGACATTATGCCTGTGTCGAAGTTGAGACAGCTTTTGGGAGTTCTCATTCTCACCATGTGAGTCCTCGGGATTGAACTCAGGTACTCAGGCTAGCACAGCAAGTACCTTTAGCCTTAACTTGTCTCCTCAGCCCGTGTGAGGATATTGGAAGCAGCCTCACAGAGTGCGTTTGCCTTCCCACTCTAGCTAGCATCCAGGTTATTGGCTGGCTGAGTGTTAATAATCCTAGTTTCCTTAAACTACCAGAGCCGAGAAGTCAAGCTGAGAACATAGCTCAGGAAGCATACATGAAGTCCATATGGTGTCTTAAGGTGGATTTCTGTATATCCTGGCTTGGGGAAAGAAGGATGAGTTTGGGTCACTGAGCGAAGGTATATCTGGCCATGGGCAGTTCAGCGTGGGGTCTGCGCACACAGTTTTCAGGTTACTTCCTTCAGTATGTGCTAGTGGGCGTGGTTTGGTTTCTGGGCAGAGCTCACAGTCTGAGCTGGCTGCTGACTGACTTTATTTTTCCACTTGTACTGTGTAGAGAGATTGTGTTCCTAGCACCTACTCACTAGAGAGCCAAACTCGTTCAACTGGCTGCTCCCTGAATGAAAATAATTACTTACATCTGATAAGGGCCTGAAGGGAAGCAAGAGGAAATGAGAACAAGAAATCCCAGGCCTTGAGACGGTTTCAAACGGGCTCCAAGCACCCGGCTGAGCCCAGGGTTAGTTTAAGGGCCTTCTTCGTTGCTCTCCCTGCTGGGTGCTGTTTCTCCTAATGTCACCAGGACCTTTCCTGCCCTGTGGTCTCAGAAGAGTGAGAGCTTTTTGAACAGCTTTTCTCTTTGCTGTCTGTTTGCTGCCTTCCTAAATGGCTTGGTGTATACAAACTCACCAACAAAAACATCCCTCCACCTTGCTTCTCTGCTTTTTTGGCACAGAGTCTCTTTATGTAGTCCTGACTGTCCTATAACTCTCTATGTAGAACAAGATGGCCTCAAACTCACAGAGATCCTCCTGAATCTATCTCCCGAGTGCTGGGATTGCCTGGCCAATTTCTCTCTCTTTTGTGCAATTTTTCACCATCTGCCCACTGGCCACACATGTGTCTCCACTCTGAGTTGTTTAATTGTCATCCACAATATCTGCTCATGGAACAGGGAAAAGTGAAAATGTGTTAGGCTGGAGCTGGGAGATATCTTTGCTTAAGATTTTTTGGGCAGAGTCTGTGCTTCAACAAGCAGGGCTTTGATCATTAGCAACAACACTAAAACTCAGTGTGTAACCCTAGGAGACTTAGAGTGGATAAAGGACATTTTAGGGGAATCACTGTGCTTGGGTTCAGACTAGTCAGAATTAAAGCAGTTGGCTGCAACAATGGCAGAGCCCCCACATCTCTGAGCAAGGGCATGGGGTAAGTTGCTAGACATGTGGACGGGTGAGAACTATGGTTTCTGTTCCGAAAGAAGCAGGTTGGGAGGTGTCACTTAAAAGATGTGTGGGTTATCAGGAGTTGCTGAAGGAGGCTGAATGGCAAGTGTGCGCGGTCACAGCAGCTGTGCCTGCCAGCAGTAGCACTAGGCTCACATAGTGGGGCCCTTCTGACTAGTCAGCTATGGAGAGAGAAAGGGCTCCCTGAGCCCTACCACTTACTTCAGATCTATGGTCAATTAACAGAGTTTTAGCAGAGTGGGAGGCAAAGCATCCAGTTGTCCACCTTCTGGTGATTCAGGGTCACACAGGTGGCCCTAGTTAAACCTGGTGAGGCACTAAAAACTAAAAGCAAACAAGCAGAAAACCCAATAAATTAATAAGAAAGAGTTTTGTAAGGAAGATAGGGTGCTGGCAGGGGCAGGAGGGAAATAAGAGGGTGAGTTTGTGTGTGTGTGTGTGTGTGTATGTGTGTGTGTGTGTGTGTGTGTGTGTGTGTGTGTGCATGTAGAGAATGTTATATCTGTGTATGAAATTTTCTTTTAAAAAAATACTTATTTTGGTTTTTTTGAAACAGGTTTTTCCTGTGTAGCCTTGTCTGTCCTGGACTCATTTTGTAGACCAGGCTGGCCTCGAACTCACAGAGATCTGCCTGCCTCTGGCTCCCAGAGTGCTGGTATTACAGGCATGCACCATGCCTCCTGGCTTTGTGTGAAAATTTCAAAGAACAAACTGTGTTAAGAAGAAGAAGAATCTCCAACAGCAAACAAGAAACTAGTAGCTGTAATCTATTTGGGAACTTGGTAGCTGGAGTGGGAAACATTTTTATGCTATAGCATTTTATGTTATGATTTTCTCTTTGTGTGTGAGTGCCTGCGTGCTACCACATTAGTGTGGAGGACATCCTCTGGGGTCAGGCCTTTTGTTTCAGGCTCTGCTTGTTATTTTTTCTGCAGTGTGCACTACGTTCAGAAGCCTGCAAGCTTTAGAGGCTCTCCTTTCTCTGCCTCTTATCTAGAAGTGCTGGGATTTCAGAAACAAACTGAAATATTCAGATACAAACACAGTTCCCGGGATTCAAACTCAGGTCCCAAGGCACTCACAGTTAAGCACTTTACATATTGGGTCACCTTCACAGCTCTATGTGTGAAACACATTTACATACAAGTGCATTTCCTTTCTATTTAGAGGAATGAGAAAAATAAAAAGTGACTCTTTCTGTAGTGACATTTTCTATGGTCTATGGCATCTGGTGGGTGTGGGGGAGGTCCACACAAGCTTTGAAAGTTGAGGGATTAAATAGCTTTCATTGATAAATGATGTCTACTTATTTCTTCTGAGGGTGCAGGTGTCTGTCTCAGACTAGGTAAGCAAAAGCGTGAATCATCTCTCCTGATATTTGCTAAATATTTATTCATTGTCTGAATAAGGGTAGAATGAAATATTATGCATACAAATGTGATATGTAGCTGAAAGGAATTTAACATGCTTCAGGACTCTAGCAGGGGTAGATATTTTACCAGTGGTTAGGATCATGGCTTGGGTCCCTACTTCAGCATGGTCACAGAAGTCTAGGGTGCTTTAAAATAATTTCAGTAACAATGAAATGAAGGGATCAAGGCTGGAAAACTGTGTAAGAGAGAAGGCAAAATGCCTCAGGAGAAGAATAAATGTTCTGTCAGCCTAAATTCCAGACCAAGGAGCAGAGAAAAGTGGGTGGTTCAGAAAGACACTGTGCATAGTAGCGAGAGACTCATGGTGTGTTTAAATTTCTATATGTTCTTTTTCTTTTTCTTTTTTCCTAGAATACCACTCACAATTCTTGGGAGGACCACACCGCTGTGGCTGTGTTCCTTGCATCCTTTGTGGGCCCAGCAGAGGAGGCTGGCCCTGAGGCTATGGGAGAGAAAGGTCACCTGAGCCGGGGGCTGTTGGAATGCGGTCTCAGCGACAAGCTGTGTGGTAAATACAGACACCACAACTGCCTGTGGCCTAATGTTAGAACAATGGAGACTGAGTTCTGGATGGGTCTAGAGGAGGGCTGGTTTCATTTCTAGTAGAAATAAATGTAGTGGTGAAAATGAATAGGGACTAGCAGGCATTATTTTTCACAGGTCAGAGATCAAGATAGAAAAACTGATCCTTGATGGTCTAAAACACTGTGTTGGTTTCTGGTTCAAAGTTGCTCTCCATGGGTCTCTGTTGAAGTGAATGGAGGAAAAGCAGGAGTACTGAGGCATGGTGGGTAGGGGCAACTATGGCAGGCTTCTTAGAGTTTTTTTTTCGTGTTTATGGCCTATGCAGTTGTCCGGGAACAGCAGTATGAAATAATCATTGTTCCAGCTCTTCTGGTTGGGACCTTCCTCATCCTTCTTGCAATCATCCTGTGGCTTTTTATCAGAGGACAGAGATCCCAAAGACAGCGCCCTGGACCCCGAGGTAAGGCTTAAACGCTAGGGCTAGGCATGCGTTCAGGGAAGATCAGTTTTAAGAAAACCACAGGCCAGGTTTTCAATAGGCCCAACCTATAGTAAGATCCTACAAATTATAAACCCAAGTCACTCAACATCTTTCACTCCCTACGGTTTTCTCTGTTACTTACCCTAACTCTCTGGTGATCTAGTTCCCCCTTGGCAACCAAGATAATTCATGAAGGTCTTGATTGGCCTCTCAGCTCATATGGTTTAAAACCCTCCAATAGCTTGTTGTGTTCCACAGACCAGACAATAGAAAGGTTCTTCCCGTGGCCTTGTATAACCGCTCTGGCCTGTCTCCTACATCGGGCTACCCATCTCACTTGGCTCCTTCTGCACTGCCTTCCTTGCTGCTTCTTAAACATCCTACATGCACCCGTCTCTTGGTGCCTTCATATACCTCCTTTCATCTGTCACAGTGTCGTCATGGTTTGCTCTGTAACAGCTTCCAAGCCTTTATTAAATGTTACCACATGTGAAAGGTTGTTTTTGACCCCTATAGATAAAATAGTATCTCCTTTTGCTATTTTCTCCCACAATACACTGCCTCATTCATTCTTAATATTATATGTTCTAGGATTGGAAACTAATCTTAGGCAGCTCTGAACTGTGCCTATCTTCAACTCAGACAGTGCATGGTATATGGTGATATGTACTGAAGAGATTGACTAATTAACAAATGATTTAAATCTAAGAAGGAAACTTTTTTAGCCAGTTGGAAAGGTAGCTATGGGTGAAATAGTCTCAGAAGACCTTTTGACTAATATTCATAGAAATATAGAATGATTTCACTTTTGATGGCAACCTCAAGGAAGAAAAACTATAGCTTATGGCTGAGTATATACCTATACCCCTCTTTCAATTCTGGAAGTCATGTGACTGACTTAATGTGTTGGCTCTGTTTCTTAACAATCAGACTTTATTATACAACCCAACTATCCTATACAGGAGGGAAAAAGGTTAAAGGGAAACAAGAATAAACCTTCTAGGTATCAGTTCCATGGGATGGATCCCTATGTGTCTCTAGGCCTGCACACTGATCTGCACCCTTGTGGTCTGAACTTGCAGCCTTTTCTCCTCTTCATCTGTGACTCTCTTGGGCACAATGTCCTATCTCTCCTCCAGCTCCCTCCCATCGATAAACATAATAGCTTGGCTGGAGTTCCACCCCCTATCCCCCCATCCCCCCACCCTTGTCTGTTTCCTGAATTCTGGACCGAGGATGGCTCTTCTCAGTCTATCCTTATGTCAGTCTCACTGAGGTATCTGTGCTGTTTCCAAGGGGCAAAGCCAGGGGCAAAACCCACCATCTTTCCACACATCACCCTTTCTTTTAAAAAATAATTAGCCACTTATTGTTTTTAAATTATAGGTACTATTAGTATTATCATTATGATCAGTATGCCCAGCTAGCAATCAATCAAGACACAGACACTTGTTATATTTTAAAATAGCCTTAGTTAACCTGGGGCAGGGCAGACATTAATCCTCTCAACTACTTCCTATAGTGAGGGAGGTATTTGATACCTGTCTCAATCCCATGCCCTCTGCTTCCAATAACTTCTATCAAGCTACCTCCCATCCACAATCCCAAATACTTGTTAATGTTCTTCATCTGGGCCTAATCTCCATCCACACCTGCCACGTGCTTCTCCTCCATCTAACCCATGGTGGCTTTCCTCTCCTCCTCAGTCTTTCTTCCTCTCTCCTTGTGGTGATATTTCTTCTTCTTCCCAGGATTCCTCTCTTTTTCTCTCACTTTCTCCCAGCCCCACCTATCTCCTCTGCCCTGCCCAGGTAGGATGGCTTTTTATTAATCAAAAGGTGGACCACAGAGACAGCAAGCAGTAATTAGCATCAAAAGACATTAGACCATCCCCCAACATAATAGCTATCTCTGCTGACAGTGACTACCAGATTTTGGTACTCATGGTATGGATTTCTTTTCAGAACTGTCTAGTCTCTGTCATACACTCCTAGGGAACCCTAAAGGTAATCCTGAGTATGATTAAAAAAAAAAGAAGAAAGAAAGAAGACCACTTTCAAGGGTTTCATCTTTAGTTTTTCTATAAGTAATGAAATTATTATGACCGCTGTAAAGGCTCAGTATTGGTATTCATTCATTGGGAGGCATCGGAAGATGCTTTTGTTTTCGTCAGAGAAATCTTTCTGGCCAGTTCGTTCAGTCTGTTCTATTGGTGTCCCAGGGCAGGGGACAGCTGGTGAACATTATCTCTTTGTCCTAGGCACTGCCTCTGTACCTGCATCTAGGGGCTCAAGCCAGGAGGCAACAGGGCAAGGAGCAAAAGTGCTGGTGCCACTTAAGGAGACCTCGGTGGAGAGCTTTCTACAAGCAGTCACGCCTTCCTTGGCTAAGCTGCAGGTGCCCAGGGAACAACTCTTGGACATTCTGGAGCAGATCCACAATGGCAGTTGTGGGACCCTCTATCGTACCAGGATGACCATGGGGGACCACTCTAAGCCAAAAAGTGTTGTGCTCAAGGCTTTGGAAGGTAAAGCAAGAAGATCAACGTCTCTCCCTTTTCACTTCTCTGCTGCGAGCTGGTACCTGTGAATATTAACTGAACCTGCGAACATTAAGATATGTATTAGCACATGTGCTAATAATTGTATATAAGGAGTGTTTGATGCAGAGTTATTCTTCCCGTGTCTTTAGATCTCTAGCTCACCCTTACCCACTCACCGAAGCCTATAAAGTAGATATTTCCGTAGTAGATGCTACTTGGCCTAGAATTACGAGATACTTTCTTCATTATTCTTTACTGTTTGATACCTTTTCTCTTTTAATCAATTAATTATTAGTGTCTATGTGTATGTGTGTGCATGCTACACAAATATGAGGTCAGAGGTTAACTTTCAGGTGTTGGTTCTCTCCTAATGTGACTGAAAAGTCATCAGGCTTGCATGTCACTGGACACCTGCTTTCACCATCTGAGCCATCTCTGTGGATCTTAGACACTTTCTTGATATCTTGTCTCTTTCCCTCCTTCCCCCTTCTCTCAGCATATACGCAACTAGAAGTGGATACATAGAATATAAAACAAGGAAGAGCTAAGCATAAGCAACAATGTCCATCAAAACGCCCAGACAGTGGTGGTGTATTATGAACAGAGCACTGTCCATTCAGGAAGGTGAAAACCTGTCCAGTTGTAAGAACCCTGACTCAGTTATTTCTGCTTAAGGACCAATGCCTGAGCATCATTCTCTTTGAGGTGGCTCCCCTCTGCCCCCTTTCTGACTGTACTTCTTCCAGTGTTGGTACCTTTTCCAGAAGGGGCCTTGAGTGTCACCATCTGCACATGTCTTTTGCTCCTTGCCTTCCTACATATCAGCTGTACTTAACCGTTCACTGACTCTATTCTTCTGTTTTTCATAGAACCAGCTGGACTCCAGGAGGCCCAGGAGTTCATAGGGCGAATCCAATTCTATCAGTACCTGGGGAAGCACAAGAACCTGGTACAGATGGAAGGCTGTTGCACAGAAAGGCTTCCGCTCTACATGGTGCTGGAGGATGTGGTGCCAGGGGACCTGCTCAGCTTTCTCTGGACCTGTCGCAGGGTGAGCAGTAAGGAAGTTGCATTAATACAGGAAAGCTTATGATTAGCTCTTCCCAGGCTGATTAACATCACAAGTGACAAAATATGCAGACAATATAAAGGTGAAACAAACACCACTTTCGAATGGTGCTATGACAATGTCAAGTGTGGAACAATGATCACATTGCTGGGGACTGTGTATGTCTCAGTTGGTAGAACACTTGTCTAGCTTGAAGCCCTGGGTTTGATCACCAGCACAGGATAAAGCTGAATGTGGTGGCATCTACCTATAATTCCAGCACTGGGAAAGATCCTGATTTAAAGGTCATTCTCAATTATATATCTATTATAAGGCCAACCTCAGCTCTGTGAGACCCAGACTAAAAATATTAACATTTCATATCTGTTCTGTGCACAATTAGCCACAAGTCACATGTGACTATTAAGCACCTGACATGTGGCAGGAGAAACAGAAAATGAACATTTTGTGCAATTTTACACACTTTGAGTTGAAATAGGTAAATGTGGCTGGTCACTGTCTTGTTGGGCAGTGTATGTTTAAAGACTGGTTCTTGCCTCTACCACCTAACTTTGACTTTGACAAGTTTTTTGGTTTTGTTTTTGCTATTATTTGAGACAGTTTCTCTATGTAGCCTTGGCTATTCTGGAACTTGCTATGTAGACCAGACTGGCACTGAACTCACAGATCTCTGCCTCTCAAATGCTGGGACTACAAGCACATGCCATCACGTCTGGCTTGGAAGAGTCATTCTATCCTGAGTTTTATAAATAAAGTATCATGAGCTGTCAGAGACATTATGTATGTAAAACAAACAGCAACTGTTTCTTACTAAGCAATAAAACTGGTAGCTGTTAAAATGGTAATGACATAACGATACACTACTCTCAGTAATAATGGTTATTCTGTTGTTACTGTTAAGAGTATTTTGCATTCTGTAAGAGAACTCTAGTATGCCACAGCTGACAGAAGAAAAAGTCAGCTGTAAGAGTTTGTGTGTCAAAATCTTTTTTAAAAAATGCTCAGACACCGGGTGTGGTGGCACACGTCTTTAATCCCAGGACTCGGGAGGCAGAGGCAGGTGGGTTGCTGTGAGTTCCAGGCCAGCCTGGTTTACAAAGTGAATCCAGGACAGTCAAGGCTACACAGAGAAACCCTGTTTTGAAAAACCACCACCACTACCACCACCACCAACAAAAAATGCTCAGAAGTTTCTAGATTCTAATGGACTTTCTTTTTTAAAAATGTAATAAAGGAAGAACTTATCAATTGGTTATCCATTACCAAATGGCCAGCCCTGAAAATGTACACATTCAAGTAACATATAGACCAAGCAGGTTGTATGCATATATTTATGAATATATATGTATACAAACATAAAAATGTACACATATAACAATAATTAAAGAATAACGGTAATGAACTTGAATGAGAGCAAGGGGGAGGTAAAAATGGGAAGGTTTATAAGGAGGTAAGGGGATGGGCAAATAGTGTAACTATATTATAATTACAAAAGTAACAAGCTATTAAAAAATTTAAAAATTATATCCTTAGTTCTCTAAATGGTCCTCTCTGAAGAGCTGAAGAAACTAGTGTCCCTGGTTTCTCACTTGGCTGTGAGCCGCCAGCTCAAGATTACCCAAACTCTCAGATAGGCTGATCCTCTCACAACGGGAAGTATGTGGAAAGCTGCCTGTTACTGAAGCCTTTTACCCTGTGATGGGAATAAGAGAACATTTCATTTTAAGCCTTTCAAGAGATTACTCATCTGCCCCTTGTTCTGTGTTCTCACCAACTAGCAACTTTCTGCTCTCCAGAGCCGCAGTCTTCTCTACTTCAGCTCATTTGCATCTGCTTTTTTTTTACTACATGAAACTTCATGCAGCTTATGTCCACATATGCTTCATCTTCCCATCATCCTCTACCCATGAGGTGGCTCTCTTCTTCCATCTACCGTCACATGGTCTCATAGATTTTGTACATTTCCTTTATGGCACTTACCGTTTATTATTTGTGGTTTCTTGACTTTAGTTCATACATCTGGGATTCCGTTAAGTCTCGAAAGCAGCAGCTATCCGCACAGATAAGAAATTGCATATAGTGAATTTTCTCAATTTCTTTCCTTTTCCTTTTTTTTTTTGTTTGTTATTTGAACTTTTTCTTTTTAAAAATTTATATATATTTTTTCATTTTGAATGCCAAGTTTTTAACAGGGAAATTGGCACATGTAGGTCTTCTGTATGGCTGTATGAATCATGTGCATAATTGTACACACAGCCCCAGTGTGCATTATCAGTGGAGAGCGGCATCCTGCTTGTTTTTATTGCCTGCTGTCAACAGCTTTCTGTAGCATGTCTATAATTCAGTGAATGTCATTCCACTACATATCTGAACATATCTAATATTTGTCTCTCACTTATATATTTATATCTCAGGGTGTAGAAAGGTGGCTCCACAACTACAAGTACCCCCTGATCTTGCAGAGGACCAAGGTTCAGTTCCCAATACCTTCATGGAGGCTCATATGATTTTCAACTCTAGTTCCAGGGGATCCGATGCCATTTTCTGGCCTCCAAGAAATGCATTAGCGATACATAGATACATGCAGGCAAACACTCACACACATAAAGGAAACATTTCTCTCTCTCTCTCTCTCTCCCTCCCTCTCCCTCTCTCTCTCTCTCTCTCTCTCTCTCTCTCTCTCTCTCTCTCTCTCTCTCTCTGTGTGTGTGTGTGGTGTGTAAAAGAAGGGGGAAGAAGTGGGGAAGGAGAGAGGTACATGAAAGCCAGCAGACAACTTGTTGGGGGTCAATTCTGTGCTTCCACCATGTGGATCATGGAATGAAACTCAGATCCTCAGGTTTGGGGACAAGCACCTTCACCCTCTGAGCCATCTCTCTACTCCCCATCTTATTGAATCCCTGTATTTTTATGTTGTTCTCAGCTTTAATATCAGCATTTCAGAGTTCCTCTACCACAACTTTAGAAAGGAAATATATTTAAGAGTTTTACATGTTTTTCTTTCCTCCTTAGGATGTGATGACCATGGAAGGCCTGCTGTATGATCTCACAGAAAAACAAATATATCACATTGCAAAGCAGGTGCTTTTGGCCCTGGTAAGACCCGCATAAATGGAAACTGAGGGTGGGATTTTCTTATCAGCCTAGTATTTATGCTGCATTTTCCACACTGGCAATTCAAAATGAGGAATATATTTTAAATATAGTTACATAAAATTAGGGGAAGACTATTCACTGATAGTTCTTCAGTCCCTTATTTATGAAATTTAGGTAATACAGTGGAATATCAGGCATTCCAGGCAGAAGACAGCTAATGGAGGATTGATACAATGAACTAGAAGGATTATGAAAGTTAACTTAGCTTACATTTCAAAAGCCAGTTTGGTGTTTGAACCTGTGTAGATGTAAGAGAGGGAACAAGGGAAACAAGATGAAGGAGATATGTAGAGAGAAAGTAAATAGGCATACCTGAAAAACAAGACTAACGAGCTTACATTGTATTTAGTGGGAGACTCCTTTGACGACAGGTATGATATAATATATATGTGATTTTATATGTGATATAATATATATGTATATATATTCTTGTATTTTGTTACCACAATATGTGAACTGTATCAGGGTCTAAAGGGATTCTTTTTGTGCGTGCGGTGGTAGTACTGGGAATTGAACTCATAGCCTCTTTCTAGGCAAGAGCCGCATGCTTGGCCTATCAGGTATCTAAAGGGAACTAGGAAAAACAGAGTCAAAAGGAAGTGGTGGGAGAAAAGAGAAGTAGTTCTGGTTGAAGCTCCCATGGGATGGGGAGAGAGCGCATCACACACAGCACTTACCTGTGCTTCTTGGATGGTGTGGTACCTGTGTTGCTGAACTATGGGCTCCAGCCTACCTTGCCTGTGGAATCATAAGTGCAGAGGTGTCCTACACTAACTACACGAGTGTACTGAACAAGCTGCTGCACCCATCCGGCACTGTGTCCCCTGTCATGGTGCAAGGCCATGGCTTTTGTTACCTTTAATGACCTTAAATTTAGTACATTCTTAAATTCTTCTCACTTTACTGTAATTTCCTTATTTATTCCTTTATTCTGCTCATCATATTTAATTTCTGTTTTAACATTTTCCAAGAGACAGACACTTGTAGTCATAGTCTCCTTCTTTATCAGTGACTGGGAACTATCACTTTAACCCTCTAAATTTCCTCCTTTACCTGTGTTTGGTAATTGGAGCCCCAGATCTCTGCACAGGTTCCCCATTTTCCACACAGCTTGAGTGACTTCATGTCAGGGGGAGTGACCCAGCACACGCCAACAGCCACCTTGACTTTCACTTGTTTTTCTACCGACACCAAAATCCTTTGATTCTTTATAATACACGTCACACCCTCTCCCTCCCTAGATGATGGCTCAGTAAATCTGGGCTAAAAGTCTTAAAGTTTATTTTTAGAACTTATCAGAGAACTTTGACCTGGAGCCCAGCTTAAGGATGATTAGTGGATCGGAAGGGTCTGTACCACTTCCTGAGTTAAGAGACCTGCACTGGTCACAATCACCCGATGAGTGTGAGGCCTTCTGTGATCCTTTGGATTCCCCTTAAAGATACTTGCTTAACCTCATCTAGTCAGAAGGGCAGAATGAGATGATGTGAGCCTTTGTATAAATTTATGACAAGGCATTCAGCTTTACTGCTGCCCTGCTCTGTGTTCCAGAATCTACCTGAGTACCATCTGAGGGGAAAGTACAATCAAGAGAGGCTAGGTTTGACACAAAGCATGTGATTATGCTTTCAGAGTCTAGTGCTAGGGCTGGGCATGTGGCAGAGAGCTCACCTAGCATGCAGGAAACACTGGGATTCACCCTAAGCACCAGAGTGGAAATCCTGTGTGAGTGCCATTTGGATTATTCACTGAGTATGGCTATCCTAAACACCAGCTTTGGAAGTAATGAGAGCGCTTGGAGCAGAGAAGACCCTTGTCTTCTGGAGGCCACCTAGGACTGTCTTATCTGTGAACTTTGACCTTCAGAAGGCTAATTACTTTTGCTCATCTGCTGATAGGAATTCCTGCAGGATAAGCATCTGTTTCATGGGGATGTGGCCGCCAGGAACATCTTGATCCAAAGTGACTTGACTATCAAACTCTGCCGACTGGGCCTGGCTTATGAAGTCCATGCTCATGGGGCCATCTCCTCTGCTCGCTCTAGCACCATCCCTCTCAAGTGGCTTGCTCCGGAACGGCTTCTCCTGAGACCTGCAAGCATCAGAGGAGACATGTATGTTGTTCCTGCGTTCCTGCTCTTTCAATTCTTCTCTTTGTGGCCTGGAGTTTCCTCCAGAATATTATTGAGCTTGCAGCCAACTATGTCTGCAAATGAGATCTCTACTTGAAGTCAGACATACTCTCAAGCAAAAATGTTTGTCATTTGCCCTGTCTTTTTTTTTTCTTTCAAGACAGGGTTTCCCTGTGTAATCTTGGCTGTTCTAGACTTGCTTTGTAGACCAGACTGATATTTGTCTGCCTCTGCCTCCCCAAGTACTGGGAATACAGGCGTGTGGCACCGTGCCTGTTCAATACTTTTATCTTATACGTTAGATTTACAGCTTTCACTAGAAAAAAAGGTGAAAATATTATTCAAATCAGTATTGGAGGACTTACCTGAGTAGGCTTGTTTTAATCTTTAGGGTATGGGTCCACTAAAGACCCAAGAAATGAAGACCTTGAAACAAAATATTCATACCGATTCAAGTCACTTCTTTTTAAAAATATTCACTCATTTATGTGCATATGCCTGCATGAGTTTATGTGCACAAGATCTCTTGGTAGCCAGAAAAGTGTCAAATCCCCATAACCCGAGTTATAGAAAGCTATGAGCCAACATTTATGTGCTAGCAACTGAACACAGGTCCTGTTTAGGAGTAGTAAGTGCCCTTAACCACTGTGCTATCTCTAGAGAAATTTTAATTCAGCATCATGGCTTCTCTGGCAAGGGATCGTATCGAAAGACCTTCTAAGTCTATGTGATCTACTTGAATGCAGACCCAATCTAGATTATAGCATGATCTAGCTGGAATATAGACATGATCATAATATACACGATTTAATCCCAAACAATGAAGGTAAAGGTTAGTTTAGAGAAGGAAGCAGCCAGGTTTGATAGTGACATCTAATTGAGGGGCAAAGTGATGAGTCAGAGAAAGAGTAGACAGAATGAGTCAGAGATAGGATGTGCCTAACTCAAAGGAGAATAGACGGGAAAGAGAGGCTACCTAAGAACAACAAAAGGAGAGAGAGGGACTTTGTTTTTGTTTTTGTTTGTTTGTTTTTCTAGTATAGTTTTACAGAGACAAGCTGCAGAGAGAACAATCTAGATACAGCTGAAGACAGAATAATCCAGAGAGAGAGAAAGAAGGAGCCAGAATATTAAAGAATATTGCCAGAATTAGTTTGAGGCCAGGCAGAGTAATTCAGGAAGAAGCCAAGAGAAGCCAGTTTGAGTCAGTCAGCTTGGAGAGGAGTTTGGGCCAGAACAGCTGAGTTGAACCAGCCAGCAAGAGTTCAGAAAGAGCTAGAAAGGCTTGGGAATGGGTCTCATCTCATCCCCTCATTTGAGAAAACAAACAAACATTTAAAGCTATCTCTTCACTCCCAAATCACTTGAAGTAAAAACTTTTGCATGAATATTTATCAGACTTTTGAAGGAGGAAAATCTACATTTTGTGATAGGTCTTAAACATGCAACTACAGTACATAAGCCATGATATTTCTGCCTTCACATCCCAAATGCAGTGGCTATATATATATGCCATCATGCCTAGATGCCCAGATATAAACTGTATTTCTTGTTTGAATAGCAGCTGTACTGATGACTAATGACTGCATGCCATTTTGAAATGGTTCTTAGTATAGTAAGAGACCTGAGAATATTTATGCAAAGTATGAGATTTTATTGTTTCTTTCTTCATTTTTTTGTTTGTTTTTGTTTTTTGAGACAGGGTTTCTTTGTGTAGTCTTGGCTGTCCTAAACTGTCTCTGTAGACCAAGCTGCCCTTGAACTCACAGAGATCCTTCTGTCTGCTGCGGCCTCCCGAGTGCTAGGATTAAAGGTGTCTACCACCACTGTCTGGTCCCCCCCCCCCCCGCCGTTCCTTTTGCAGTTGACTCATCTATACAATTTTATAACACTTTATGTGCCTAAGTTTTTACTTATTTAGGGTGGGGGAGGAGTCAGGGTCTTTTTACATAGCCCTTGCTATCCTGGAACTTGCTATGTAAAAATGGCTGACTTTGAGCTCACAAAAATCTGCTTGTTTCTGCATCCCATGTGCTGCAATTAAAATCATGCTCCACCATATTGAGCTAAAAAAAAAGAAAAAAGAAAAAGACAAAGTCTCCATGTGTAGCCAGATTGCCCTTAAATTGGTGATCCCCCTTCATCCATTTCTCAAGTGTTAGCATTATAAGTATGTAATACCATTCTAGCACATTTTCTTCTTAGCAACATACTCTTATAGACTAGTTTTAAAACATTTAATTTATTTTAAATATATGTTTTATGCAAATATTTTCATGGCATCTATAGCATTTATTTTTAAATCTTGAGATAGGGTTTCTCTGTGTAACCTTTGGCTGTCCTGGACTCACTTTGTAGACCAGGCTGGCCTTTAACTCACAGCAATCCACCTGCTTCTGCCTCCCAAGTGCTGGGATTACAGGCATGCGCCACCATGCCCGGTCATCTATAGCATTTAAATGATTACGCAACATAACTAGAATTACATACACAATTGTTGTAATCAGAATTGAAATTGATCCTTGGAAATCATATACTCCAGCTGTTTGAAGAAGCACACAAACTCAACACAGAAATACTCTATTTGGTGTCCTTATCACAGGAGGCAGCGGGAATTTAAACATCAGTACGATGAATCAATTAGGATGCTTTCACTGATGTGTCACTGATACCTACTTTTCAACAGAGTGTGGGCAATTTTACTTACAAAATGTCACTTACTGAATGACACTATTATCAGTGAGGTGTGCACCTCTCAAGTCATATTGATTAGCCAACTCCCTGTTCAAGTGTATAAAGTTTACTTCATTAATACTTTTCCTATGTTTGAATATATAGATCTACTAAGAAAGTATGGCTAAGTGAAGAATCTCTCTTTGTACTGAGTAAAGGCTAGAGTTTGGGCACAGAGAGAAGGAAAAGAGGAGAAAGCAAAGAAGGGCATTCTGTTTTAGTGACCGGACTTTTGATTTCACACTCACACGTATGGTACTAACAATAGCAAATATGTATTAAGAAGAGGGGACACAGACACAACCCTTAAAGGGATTCGAATCTGAAGAACATGGCCAGGAATATCCTCTAATAGCTCTGTTAAATAATTCAGCTCTCTCTGAGTCCTTCATATCCTTTCTGATGTTAAAGTAAACTCTCTTTAGTAAAGATAAAGGTAGAAATTAACTGGGCGGCTTTGTTTCTTTTACAGTTGGTCCTTTGGGATCCTGCTTTATGAGATGGTGACTCTAGGTAAGAACGACATCATGGCGAACATGCAAGCTTGCTTATGTAGAAGGGGGATGTTGTAGGCCTGAGAAAGGGTTTTCAGGACAGGATGGAAGACTGCACTGGGCTGACGTGGATAGCGAGCCTCATTTCTCTAAAGTCTACTAAAGTGAGGATCCCTTTTCTTTTCTCTCCCCCTCCAAGACCTCCTTTTATGTTCTATAGCTCTCCCCCACCCCCACTTTTATCCTCAAACCATACCAACTCTATGGGATGTTTTCAAACCCAGAGGAACAGTTCCCATAGCAACCTCATATAAACATAAAAGTATTTTCTTCCAAGTTTATTAATCCGTTCAATTTCCTGGTTTGCCCCATTTTATTACTTTCCTTAAAACTCAGATCTCCCAACATTACCTTTCTTCTCCAAAACCCCCTTTCTGCAATTTATTCCATCCTTACACAATCAACAGGAATAACTGTACACTGTATATTCCCCATGGCCATGTTTTAGAGGCTGTTGTCTCAGGTCAATGGAGATTGGTGTTACTTTCATTTCACATTTGGAAGGTCTCTTACTGCTCCCATGTTTTCCATATTGACAGGGGCACCGCCGTACCCTGAAGTACCCCCCAACAGCATCCTACAGTATCTCCAGAGAAGGAAAATCATGAAGAGACCCAGCAGCTGCACACATGCCATGTAAGAGGCCCTTAAAGGCTGGAGCTTCTGTACTTCCAAATCATAGTTTGCTCCCTATTAACCACACCCTTTTCAATGTACCTCGTCCTTATGTGCTGATGCTCAGCCATAAAACGAAGCATGAGGAGAAGCAAAACCACTGCTGCTCAACAACTCTGTCAGTCACTTTTCAAACTGTTGTGACCAGAGAGCCAACAGAAGTGGCTTCAGGGAGGAAAGGGTGACTTTGTTTCACAGTTCCGTTATGGTGGGGGAAGTCAGAGCAGAGGTGACCAGTCTGTGGCTTGCAGGAGCACATAGATAGATAGATTGTTCACATGCCTGGCGGCAGTGAACAGAGGCTGGAGTTAGGATGGCTGTAACTTTCCAAAGCAACAAGCTGGGGATCAGCACTTGAGACATGGCCTGTGGGGGACAGTTCAGGCTCAAGCCATAAATGTGTCACGTATGTATACTTACCATATATGAATACAGATACATACACATCTGCACATACAGTCCTGAGCGCACCACTGAAGACTCTATTAGGAACCTAATTTTTGCTTCCAGAAGAAGCCTTCAGACAAAGTGCCTGGCCTTAAGGAACCCAACACTCTGATGAAAAGATAATTCAAACATGAGATGATTAAAAGCTCTGCCTCTCATGCCATAGAATGGAACGGACAACAGACTCCTAGCTTTGTTAGTCAATTGTATTGTATGGTGAAAAAGGCTCTTCTGTCAAATTGTAGTCTGAAAAGATCTCCAGCATTATATTATAAAAAGAAATCACACTGATAGGATGTTGAGAGATTTGATATAAAGAGAATGGCAGAGTACCAGTCTCTGTAAATACCGTGGGAGACAGGGTAGAAGGAGCGAAGAACTGAAGGCTTTTATTTTGTTGTTGAAGGGGAGCTATGTTCCTTTCCCATTTGTCTGTTGTTCCCACCTCAGGTACAATATCATGAAGTGCTGTTGGCGCTGGAATGAGGACAGCCGTCCCTCTCTTGGAGAGCTGCGCTTGCGCCTAGAAGCTGCCTCTAGATCTGCAAATGACAAGGCTGTGTTGCAAGTGCCAGAGTTAGTAGTGCCTGAACTCTATGCAGACGTGGCTGGCATCAGTGCAGAGAGCCTTTCCTACACCTATAGTGTCCTTTGAATATGTCCCAGACAAGGGACTATATCTGCTTGGAATGAGGTCCTTCAAGAACAGAGGGAAGGGACATTCTATGGGCCACACACGGAGAAAAGGGACATGGTTCCAACATCTTTCCATATATATTTTACTAGAAATATGAAATGCTGCTGGATGAGGCTCTACCTCTACACACCATGAACTCTGGAGCTGAGCATCACCACCAATCTCAGTTTGCTTTTCATTCCTAAGGGCCTGGGTATAAGTGGTGAACAGTGGCATTCTGAAGGAGGTTTTTATCTTATTTTATTATTATTTTGTATTCAAATACTGTATAATTTTGTCTCCCTACCATCACTATTACTATGTCCTATCATAACATTCCATACATACTTAAAACCAAGTAAAGGGTGGAGGTCCATCTTTGAAAACGAAACCAGCATTTTGGACAACACATTCTTGGCAATTGAATCTGGACCTTTATCAAACACAGAAAGGAAAGTTCTCACTTTGAATTATAAGAAGGACAACCAGATATCAACTGTTACAGAAATGAAGACAGCATATTTCAAACTGTTTAAACCATTTTCTTTTTCTTTCTTTTATTTTTATTAATTTATTCAGATTACAACTCAATTGTTATCCCATCACTTGTACCTCCCATTCCTCCCTCCCTCCTGCTTTCACCCTATTCCCCTCCCCTAGGTCTATGACCCAGGGGGACCTCCTCCCCTACTCTATGTTAAACCATTTTCTTAAAGAGATTTCCTACACTGCCCGAGATCCAGCCCAAAGGAGGTTTTGAAACTCTGCCATGATTATTTGGGGGACAGGGCAAATGGGCTGGTCCCACCCATCCCAGGCTGGTTTACTATGGAAACTTTTTCTTAAATCTAAACTATTATGCAGTAAAAATAAATCAGAATGGAATGAATGAATAGAAACCCAACATAGGACTTGATGAGAATGTATATCCAAGGCTCTCTTTGCTGAACTGTGTAAGGTGGATCATGACCTCCTTCAAGGAGAGGTCTTGTCTCTTCTGTGTTGACGGTACATAAAACTTTTTCAGCCCTAGTTCCTTCATGAAAAGCTGGAGAACTAACTATAAGAAATAATACTGATTTTTTTCCCTTGAGTTTAGATAGAAGAATCTTTTTTGATTGTACCCTGAGACAGGTGGACCCTGTTTGATACTAAGTTTAATTAGAAGCAGGAGGAGTCATTTCATGATTAAGAACATTGGTCATTACATTTGCTTGGTAGTTGCTGTAATACTAAGAATAAACCTAAAGAACCAAAGTTAGAACCAGTGATGAAGTGTCTGTAAGAAACCGGAAACATGGAAACCAAGAAGACTTGGTAACCCAGGTGATCATTAAGAGATGCAGAGAAGAAGGTATCTGATGGGCATGGGTAGCAGCTTCTAATTTTCAACCATCCATTGAAACACTGTGAAACAGCTCATTAAATTAGTATTTATTGACTAGAAGTAGACTTTAATGGTGTATAGCTGCCAAAATCTCTACACTAGGGAGGGTAAGAGAAAATGAAAATTTTTATAGGAAAATTAAAAAATTTACATTGTTCAAAAACAGGCTCTTTATATGCAAAATGAGAGGACTATCTACCTCACAGTGTTGGTGTGAGGGCCAATGAGACTATGTATTTGGATAATGTGTTGCATATAATATGCTTTCAATAAATGTTAATTTCTTACTTTTCCCTCCTTTCTAACTCAGAACATTTATTTTCTTATTTTTTCTTTTTAAAAACATAACATCTACTGTGGCCAAGAAGAGAGCGCTGGCCTGTGATAATACAGGGTGGACATGTCTAAATGACAGTGTCAAGGTATGATTAATTTGTCACCAGGTTTTGCTTATTTTCCAACACTGAGATCTGAACCCAGGACCTTGCACACACAGGGAAGCTCTCTACACTGGGCTTGAGAACGTTTGTGTGAGGTTTTCGCTCATGACAATCCTCTATGATTTCAAAATACTCTATCACAGTGAGGGCAAGTCTGTTTAACAAAATGATGGGCGACTTTGTAAGAACATCCTGGTACCTTGGGAAGGACAAGGAGAGCTATTGTAGAGTAGATGATTGGCAGCTGAAAACTGACACAACTGCATCAACTAAAATGTTAATGAGGTCACAATGAGTTAAGCTAAGGATGTGTCCTGTTGCTGTGGGAATACCATAGTGAGTAGTCAGGATTTAAGTGGGCTGGAGAAAGAAGGAAGGGTGGGATCCTATTGCCTCCCATCTGTTAATTGGAGCCAATTTTACAAAGTACTTCCTTCTTTAAATATTTATTTATTTAGTTTTCAAGACAGGGTTTCTCTGTGTAGCCTTGGCTGTCCTGGACTCGCTTTGTAGACCAGGCTGGCCTTGAACTCACAGCGATCCGCCTGCCTCTGCCTCCCGAGTGCTGGGATTAAAGGTGTGCGCCACCACGCCCGGCTCCCTTATTTAAATATTTAAATAATGATAATTGTCAAAGCTTGCTGTGCCAGACAGTGGGCAATGTGTTAAAGAAAGCGGGAGCTTTGCATACAGTCAGGCAAGATGTGTTTATGTGTGGCCCTCTGCTAATGAGAACCTTGTGTTAAATGTTATGAATGAAACCTTTCGGACAGTAGAAGGGAATTCAGGGTGAAGACCTCTCTGAATATATGGCATTGAAGCTGTGACCCTAGGGAAGGGTACAAAGAACACTGCAGGCGAGGGACTCGTATGACAACTTTGACCTGAGAAGAACTGGTGTGGGGCTGGGGAGATAGTTCAGCAGGTAAAACGCTTGCTATGCAAGTTTGCAGAATGGATTTTGCATCCCCAGAACGTATGTAAGACATCCATGTGGCTGCAGCACATATCTGTATTACCAGCACACCCTTGACAAGATGGGAGGTGGAGGCAGGAATCCGCAAGAGCTTACAGCCTGGCTACCTGGCATGCTCTGGCCAACCATAAAAGACCCAAACCCAAGCAAGATGGAAGACACGGATGAACACCCAAAGTTGTCCTGTGACCTCTATATAGCATGCACTTGACAAATTTGCCATGTACTGAACACATACATACTAAAACATTAACATATAAAACCCATAATCATAACCAGAAAAAGCAAACACAGGCAAGGGACTGAATGGCTGTCTCCAGGATTGCAGCATGTGTTAAAGGCGAGGAGATACATGATGATATGGAGGAGGGTGGCTTGTTCTTTCTTTCTTGGGTATGTGCACATGGATTTAGGTGGCCATAATGTTGGATTCCTTGGAGATGTGGGTTGTCTGACGTAGGTGCTGGGAACCAAACCCAGGTCCTCTGTATGTAGCCTTAACCACTGAGCCAACTCTCCAGGTCCGTTTTAAATGAAGATAAAATTGGTTAATAAAATTATTAGTGTACATTAATAGAACTTTCTCAACCTTACTATAGTAATTTGTAAAATGTTTTACCATACTCAATGAAGTAAGAAAAACACGTAGAAACGTAGAAAACTGGAGGCTAGCCTATTATTTTATTTTAGTTTGTGCTTATTTGTTTCAACATAAATTACAAATTCTGCTATAGTTTTTAAATCATACGGTGCCCTTGTCACATACTCGAAAAGTTTCAGACCTAATAATCCAATTAACTCTATCATATATCATGGTAATTTATGTTCTTGCCCGTTAACCGGTGGTTGACAGGGGCTTGATGCTCGCACATGGTGGGCATTACTATCAAGTGGCAGAAGACATGATTAAAACCGTAAGGAAATCTAAGATGGAATAAAAGAGAAAGGTGAGTAGATGGATATGGACAGAGACAGGCGGCCACACTTCGGCTTTTCCTTCTTAAAATGTACCAGCCTCAGACTGTTCTACTAGACTACATACTGCTATTGCTACACAGATTTATTCTACTAAAGGAGACAGCTCCGAGATTTGGTTCTGTAAATGTAACACAGTCACTGCCAATGTAAACACAAGAAGGCCAGGCATTTAAGTCTAGAAGAGGTCACGTAGGGGAGTTTAAGGCCAGATGGGCTCTATGAGATCCTGCCTCAACAAAAAATCAAGGCAAACCCAAAAGTGAAAGAACTTGTCCCCGCACAACTGAAAGCTTAGTGGAAAAGCATTATCAGCAAACATTGTACATTAAGCCACCAAGCACACCTGTTGCAGCAGCTGGGAAGCTTGGTTCTTTTTTTTTTTTTTTAAAGATTATTTATTATGTATACAGTGCTCTGCCTGCATGTGTGCCTGTCCACCAGAAGAGGGTGCCAGATCTCACTATAGATGGTTGTGAACCATCATGTGGTTTCTAGGAATTAAACTCAGAACCTCTGGACGAGCAGCCAGTGCTCTTAACCTCTGAGCCATCTCTCCAGCCCCTTCTTAAGTGCTTCAGAACATTTTCACACGGTGCTGTGAAACTGACCACAGTGCTGGCAAACGCAGAAGTCGTCCTTTAGTTTCACGTAGGCAATATAAAAGCATTTATTTTCACAAGCAAACTGGCAATGTAATTAGACCCTAATTTGGAACCTACAGTAATGGTGAAAGGAAAATGTTGTTCACAGTATATTTTCACTATTTCCAGTACAATTGAGGATATCTGAAACTCTTACATCACTGTGCTAACTAAATGAGAAACACTAGCTATATGCCATATTTAAATGTTAATGTATACTAATCAAAACTAAGAATCCCGCCACCCCCAAATTAAGTTTCCCCAGACTCACTAGCCACATTTAAGAGCTCAGTAAACATAACACTTTCCCACATCCCTGGTGTCCACCACCTGAGAATGAATATAAAACATGGTGCTTTGTTGTTTTCTAATACTTGTCACAACACAAAAGGTCCCATTTTGGCACAATCTTGACTACAGTATCTACAGGTCTTCTTAGGTAGACAGGAAGATGAGTGTGGTACATGTGTGAAAAATTTGAAGGAAATGCACAGGGAACCTAAGGCCACTGAACGAGACTTTCTGTAGAATTCAGTGAGAGAGATTTTAAATATTTTCACAGATGATATAAAACGGTGCACTTACGTTTCTGTGAATTATTCTTGTAATAAGTCGGGTCCGTCTAGGTTTTAAAACTGAAAGTCTCACGTCCTAGAAAACTCAAACCTGGGCAAACCGGAATGGTGAGTAACCCCACTGGTAAGGTGCGATGATTTATGTTCCTAATGTATCTTCCTAAGTAGCAGCCTACCACCCTACGACAGGAGTGAGTAAATTTTATAACAAGTACATTAACTATTAAGATAACCAAAGAGAACATGCCTCAACTTGCCTTAACAGTTACTCCACTTCCTTGATTCCCACATTCTAGCTACTTACTGATGTCAAGTGTAGACATTTGTATTTGGCTTTCTCCAAATAAATGTATCCATACCACTTTGCCTGGCTTTACTTAGGTCATGTTTTGCCTGAAATGCTGCTTGTCTATAGTGCTGGACAGTCACAGACTTTGCTCATCAAAAGCTTTTATATGTCTTCTTCAATACTCCCCTTGATTACACATTTCTAACTCCTCCTAAAATAAAATTATTTGCCCTTTTCACACAGATATGCTTTATTGCATATGTGCTTTACTGTGCCAATTACTTCCCTGTGCTGACACTTGCCTTACCTGTTTGCTTTCTTTTTATTCTGAAGGTATAAACAGCTCTATTGCTTTATTACTAATCCCATCCATTCTGGCACATAGGAAATCCTTGTTAAAACTCATGTTGCATAGATTTCAAAGCATATCATATGCGTGTTATTTAATTTTCTCAGTTCTGTGTTTGGCAAAGCTGATCGCTGTGTATCTAGTTAGTTAATGATCAAACAGGTTGAGAGATAATGACTATTTAAAGGTTAGGTGGGGACAGTGTTGAGATTTAATGGCCTCTCTTGAGATTTCCTTTTTTTTTATTAAACATTTTTATTTTTTTACATATATATTTATTATTACATATATATACAATACACTACCTACAGCAAGAAGAACCATGACACAATAGGGATTATATAAATGTTACATTCTTTTTTGAGACAGGGTTTCTCCGCGTAGCCTTGGCTGTCCTGGACTCACTTTGTAGACCAGGCTGGCCTTGAACTGACAGCAATCCGCCTGCCTCTGCCTCCCAAGTGCTGGGATTAAAGGCGTGCGCCACCACTGCCCGGCTATAAATACGACACTCTTAGTATTTTGGCTATTTGAATTTGACAGCCTTGAAGAAAACACCTTTCCTATTTTGGTGCATCCAAAATTCTGAATGTAAATTAATCTCCATCACATCTTGTCATTATCAATTTAAAACATCTATCTAGACCTATAAAGATCTTAACCCCTAAACAACTAAGCTTCATTGTAAAGCTAAACTACCTGGTCTTCAACTCCATCAGAGACCTGAGAAGAAATCAACTTAATTACCTGAGTATGTGGGGAGTGCAGGTTAGTAGCTTTCCAAATGAGAAGATGTCAGAGACAGTTTGCTACATGAATAGCCACCCAAAACTCTCTATAATGTTGGAGCATCTTCTTCAGCCTCCTGGCCCAACAGAAGGCTATCAGTAACCAGAGACGATTACTCAGTGTTGGTAACAGAAAGGTGATCATGACTCGAGAAGTGGACTGTGTGCAACTTGACTGTCACTTTGTGCTCAAGTCAGTCCCACACTGGAGTGTTCTTTCCTCTCTAATTTAAACTGTTAAGAATTGTGGCCTAGCCACACCCCCCCCCCCAATACACAGGCTGTAGCTATTAATCCTTCCTGACACACAAGTTGTACTATGAAAAAAATCTTCCAGTATGACTGTCTGGACTTTTCAGTTTCATGTGCTATTTGAACACCAAGCTTTCCATCAGAGGGATTCATTTTACTTTGTGTCTTAGTCTAGCCAGTTAGCTATTGCATAACTGTGAAGCCTCTGCTATCCAAAGGTCTGAGGAAGACTGTGTACAGGTTGTCATTATAATGTAGCTTTACTCAGTTCACCAGTTAAAGGAAGTAGAGGCACACCCCACTTTACACTGTGCTTGGAGATCAGAGATACCACAATGAGCACAGCTTGTAAACCTTAGTTTAGAATCCAGAAAAAGCAACACCCATACCACAGGGCAACCAGAAAGAAAAAGTGTTTTACAAATGTCCCTTCCAAGCCCATTTAAACAACAACAACACAGAACGAAGAAAACAAACAACCCAGCGACTTGCTCTTTGCTAAGATAAAATGAAATCTGCAGGAAAATGGATGGATCTGGAAATTATTAAAGTGAGGTAATGCTTAACAGTTACCTTAAATAACTCATACATTCTTGTATGTGGATTTTAGCTTGTGTGTATTCATGTGCTAGTGACTGCAGGTTGTTAAAGCAGAAAGGGTAAAAGAAATGGAGTAGTAAGGGTAACTGGAAACATTTCAAAGAAAAGTGCAGCAGGGAAAGTGTGGAGGAGAAGGGTTGGAAGCAGTAGATGAGGGAGAGGTGGCTGGAGTTGGAGGTGCAACCAAACAATATATAAAGCAATAATAAAATCCGGGACTTTGTACCCACCAACGCACTCAAGGGAGCAGCCCTTATTAAACTCGGTGAGTTCCCCCCCCTTACCCCGCCCCAAGACATAAAAGGACGGGAGGGATTGTTGGTAAGAGTGGTTCAGCAGAAGAGATGATGGTAATCAGGTGGAAGTAAAAGTCATCATATACGTGTATGAAATCGTCAAACAGTTAAAAAAAATTTAAAAAGGCATATTAAAAATCTTTTCAAAGAAGAAAGCAAAGTGTTTGAGATGTTAGTTAGTACAGCGGCCCCAGGGCGAACCTCCAGTTTTCAGGAACATTCGCAGGTCCTGCGGTTTTCCCCGCTTTCTTTCCTCACTGGAGGAAGCGCGCCCGCGGTGACGCGCATTGCCTGCGCCGATGACGTCACTGTCCCGCGCCGGCGGCACGGTCGCCAGGCCGTGCAGCGAGCTTTACCGAGGGCAAAAATGGCTATGGGTAGTGATTTCTACTTGCGCTACTACGTCGGGCACAAGGGCAAGTTTGGGCACGAGTTTCTGGAGTTCGAGTTTCGGCCGGACGGTGAGCGGCGGAGGGGCCGCGAGGGAGGGCGAGCCGCCCAGGGTGTGGGTTTCTCTGTGTGTTTGTTTTTCTTTTTGTCCCGTCCCCCCCCCTCCCGCCCTTCATTTCACTTTACTTAGTTTTGAGGCGGGAGGTCTCGTCCAGACTGACCTCCTACTCAGGATCCTCCAGCCAGCCTCCAGGATGCTAGGCTGGCAGGCGTGTCACCACGCCCCAGCCTCCCAGAAGAGCTTAAAGGGTTTCATTGCAGCTTAAGAAGCGCTCGCGCTTGTAGCAGGCTTGGGGTATGTTTGTGAGAGAAAACTTGCTGTAAAGTAATGCAGAAAAGAGGACCCTGCCACGGTCAGAAAAGTTGAACATACAGGAATCGGAAACCTAGAACGGAGAGCCTAGGCTTCGGGTGTACTAACAGAATTATCAAGCGATACTCCAGCTGATGCTTGAAATCTTTGGGTGATCTTTTTGGCGTACTCATTCATTCAGTTTATGCATGAAGGCTGCTTTGTAGAAGAGGACCCACCCCCACCCCACCCCCGTGTCTGAACGCAGGGGTGTGATATGTGTTAGGCAAAGGAATACAATTCTTGACTAGCTTTACCAAGATACAGGGATGGATGATGGTTAGCGGCAAGGGGGTCAGAGCAAGCCTCCTAGAAGCTGTTTCCCTGATGCCTCCTCGGAGGTCATCCTTGTCAGATTGAAGCTGAGTCTCTCTTACCAGCCGCCAGCTGTCAGCACTTTTTGCAGTGGATGGTGAACAAAAAGTCTGTGCGTTTTACGAGAAGCAAATCGCAGCAGAAGTACCTGCTGATACTCTGGGTGAAGAGTGGAGGGGTTGTGTGGTCCCAGTTGCTGGTGGGAGCAACAACAAGAAAAGGTTTTCCCATGAAGAAGGTGTCTTGGCTCGCTTCAGAGTGCGTGTTTTTGTAAGGGACACACTTACTGTAGACCAAGGAGAACTGGAGAGAGGAACTACAAGTCTGTTCTAGATATATTATGGATGCCAATCTGAGTGGCTTCAAATTGGTTATTATGAGAAAAGAAAAAGAAGAAATGACAGGTACTACTGTCCCTCTGTCCCTCTGTCCTTCTGTCCCTCTGCACTGGGGGCCCAAAAGAACTAGCAGAATCCTAAAGTATTTCAACATCTCTAAAGAAGATGGTTTCTGCAGTATGATATCAAAGGCCGTAAGCAAAGAATGTAAGAAACCCAGGGTAAAAGTAACCAAGAGTCAGTATCTTGTTACTTCACCTGGCCTGTGAAGCCAATGCCGACATATTGCTCTGAAGAAGCAGTGTACTGAGAAAAATGAGGGAAGGCTGCAGAATAAGCTAGCCTTTGGCCTAGACAATGAAGGAAGCCAAAGAAAAATGTCCAGAAACAGATTTCCAAGAGACATATGCTGTCCTTGATTGAACTTCTACTCTTAAGTCTGAGTCCAATAAAGAATAAGTATTTTAAAAAGTAGTACATTTAATCGTTGTGAGTTTGAGGCCAGCCTGGTCTACAAAGCGAGTCCAGGATGGCCAAGATAACATAGAGAAACCCTGTCTGGGAAAAAACAAAAAACAAACAAAAGGCTTCCCCTAAATCCTTAATTCCAGCACTTGGGAGGCAGAGACAGGGAGATTTCCATGAGTTTGAGCCCAGCCTGTTTTACAGATTGAGTTCTAGGAGGGCCAGAACAGTCACACAAACCCTATCTGCAATACCCTTCTAAAACCAAAATCAAACAAAAACTAAACAACAAAGACAAAACAACCCCCTCTCAACCCCCCTCCCAAAAAAACCCAAAAACAAAAAAAACAAAACAACAACAAAAAAACCAGAACAGAAAGAAACTTTCTTGGCGTCTGGGGGAGAGAATAAGCAGAGAGGAGCAGAATGAGCAGGGATGTGTTGAGCAGGATGAACAGGGGTGTGTTGAGGACCAGGTTGAGCAGGGGTGTGTTGAGGAGCAGGATGAGCAGGGGTGTGTTGAGCAGGATGAGCAGCGGTGTGTTGAGAGGCAGGATGAGCAGGGGTGTGTTGAGCAGGATGAGCAGGGGTGTGTTGAGCAGGATGAGCAGGGGTGTGTTGGAGCCTCTTCCTGTGTAGTGTAAGGCAATTGTGTCTTTGGACAGCTCTGCTTACCTGCCCCAAGGTTTTTATTTTTGAATGTACCTTATATATTGGGCAGTACTTAATGCCAAAGCTGAAGGTGGTATTTGGGAGACAGACACTTAGCCATATGACTGGATTTTAAGTGCTATATGCATGTCTTGGACAACACTCTTTGAAAGAGGAAGTGAAAGAGGACTGTGCATTCAAAAGGTTTCAGGCAGTTAAGAAGAAGTCAAGGTAGCAGTCAGTGGTCCTACAATTATTTTGAAATGTAATAACTTTACCTTTGTTTTCCAAATATTGTTATTGTGGTTTTTGGGTTTTGTTTTTGTATTCGATTGGGTATTTTATTTCTTTTATAATTCTCTTCTCAGTCCCCTTGCCTGTGAACACCATGCAGCTTGTCCTTCTTGCCCTGAGCCACTTAATTAAGAACTCCAACACCAATGGGGGAAATTTTATCCATGGATTGGTTCTCACGTGTCTGCTACTGCATCATTCCACTTGCTTGGGAAACAGTGACTCCTAGGATCTGCAGTTGGTGGGTGGCACACCCCAGTAGGGTAACCTGTCGTTTTAGCAGATGAGAAAGATTTTACAGCTGTCTCTGGGCATTTGAATGACCAGCCATCCAGGAAAGCACACACTGGGGCCTTCAAAGGTCATGAAGCTCGGATGGAAATAAATCAGCTAGCACACTGGCAGTTCACATAGTTTGTGTGCTTCCTAGTTGTGATTTAAAAAGTGTTCCATTGTGCTAACCATATACACTATTTTGAAGGAAAACAATTAGGAGAAAGTTTTGGAATAATAGAGGAAGGGTTGATGAAGAAGAGACCTCTTGAGGCTGTGTGACCCTGAGCAAGTTGCTTAACTTGTTTTTATCTTCTGTGAATAGGTGAGAAAGTGAAGCCTGCTGTTAGAATTACTTCAGAGCTCAGATGAAATGTTCTGAGTACAGCCCTTAGCACCAACACATCACTCCTGAAGAGACTACCCGGTGCTTTATCACAGTCATTTTTAGTTCAGGGACTAGATTAAGAAAATAAACCTGTTTGTAGTACACAACTTTAATCCCTGAGTTTAGGAGACAGAGGCAGGTGGATAGATCCCTGTGTGTTCAAGTCTGCCAACCTGGAAGGAAGAAAACACACCTTAACAAACCTGACCATTTTTATGCTGAAGGTATAGAATATTTTAAAATTTGCTAGGTCACCTTTATGTTTATTGATGTTTAGAATTGATCTTATATGGCAAAAGTAGATATTCTAATAAAAGCGGGGATATGAAATTGTCTTTACCCTTAAAATTGCTTATAATGTTTTTTTCTTTTTTCTCTACACAGGAAAGCTTAGATATGCCAACAATAGCAATTATAAAAATGATGTGATGATCAGAAAAGAGGTAAGTTCTTTTCATTCATTCATTCATTTATTCGTTTATTGTTTTTTTGAGATGAGAGATTTTCTTTGTACCCTTAGCCATCCTGAAACTTGATTGACCAGGCTGGCTTTCAGCTCAAATCTACCTGCATCTGCCTCCTAAGTGCTGGGATTGAAGGCGTGAGCCACCACAGCCTGGCTTTTTTCTTTTTTCTTTTTTGAGACAGGGTCCCACTTTGTAGCTCCACTGTTCTTGAACTCCGGTGTAGACCAGACTGGCCTTGAACTCACGGAGATCCACCTGTTATTTTCCAATGCCTAATTTTTTTTTTCATTTTGTTATTTTATCTTGTCTGTGTTGACTTGACAAAAGTTATTACAAGGCTCTGTTTCAATGAAGAAACCTATTCATAGATTGAAAGGTTTCTATTTTAGTTACATATTATAGCATTAAATTTTTTTTTTAATGTGTGTGTGCACACACTCACATGTGTGTATTGGGGATGCGTTTATGTGTAGAAATCAAAGAGCTGCTGGTAGGAACTGGTTTTCTCCTACTATGTGATTTTTTTTCCTACTGTGGTGTCTAGTGGTTGAATCAGGTCTTTAGTTTTCACTGCCTTTATGCATTGAGCTACCTTGCCAGTTCTCATTTTAACATTTTTAAACAAAATAATCAACCCAAATATTTATAACCTCATATCATCTAATTCATTTTGTGAAGCATAATTTTTAAAGAAAAGGCTTAGCGTATGGGCCGGGGTTAGAGTGCCAGCTAGTGTGCTTGCGTTGTGTCCTCAGTCTGTGGCCCTTGTGTTGCTCATTAACTGTAAACTCTCCGAGTGCCCCCTACTATACCTGCAAAACATGAGGCCTTAAAGCAGCTAGTGGTGAGAAGAGGTGAAAGTGTGTGCTAAAGTGGAAGAGAGTAGAGAAAAGTTATATTTTAAGATTTATTTATTATTTATACAATATTCTTTCTGCATGTATGCTGGAAGAGGGCACCAGATCTCATTATAAATGGTTGTGAGTGAATTGAACTCAGGATCTTTGGAAGAAGAGCCAGTGCTCTTAACCTCTGAGCCATCTCTCCAGCCCCCAAAACTAATATTTTGAGAAGGATGAATTTTCATTCTGTATCTTTGGAATCCAATTCAATTTTTAATTTCTATTCTGTTTGGATATTTTTGTAACTTGCTTTTGTTAGATCTTGCTGAATTATGGGAAGGCAGATGGGTGTTACAAGATTTTATTGTAATTAATTTTCAGGCCTATGTCCACAAGAGTGTAATGGAAGAACTGAAGAGAATCATTGACGACAGTGAAATTACAAAAGAAGACGATGCCTTGTGGCCTCCCCCTGACAGGGTTGGCCGGCAGGTCTGTACCAAGTGATTCTGTAAGTGGATAGGGTCAATGTTGATCATAAAATTACTGTATTTCATCTTATATATTTAGGGTGGTTTCTTACTGAAACTTTGATTAGAAATTTCATTTTCTTTTTTCTTTCTTTCTTTCTTTCTTTCTTTCTTTCTTTCTTTCTTTCTTTCTATGGAGATTTAACTCAAGGTTCATACATTCTAGGCAAGCAAATACTCCATCCAAGTTACACTTCCCAGCCCTTACTTAGCTTCATTTTCTTTGCTTCCTCCAACTAGAAAAGGAGTTAGCACATAGCTCTAAATTTAAACAGTCTTCTTTGTCTTTTTTTAAGCCTATCCAACCAAAATTAGGATATTTTGGCACTGATATGAATTATTTATTATAGATTAGCTGTTATTGTTAGTTATTTTTATTGTAAGTAGGTACAATGTTGCTGGCTGAATTTGAGAGTTAGGGTTCTTCTCATTGGGTATAGCAATTCACTTTCTCTTATTTTCTGTCTTTCAGAATTTGTATATTTAGTGTCCTGGAGAGAGACTTGATAGATTTCTTTGTTTAAATGGACTACTGTCTTTGCTTCTTATATTGTCTTCAGAATAATTGATGTTTCTCAAAGTCCTCCCAAAGAACTCAGCAGCCCCAATTTCATTCTGTATAAAGACTGTTTGGTTTTGAATTTGGTCTTTTCAACTCTTGGAGAAATGAGTACAAGGGCTGGGAGAAAGAAACATTGAATTTCACTTTTGTGTATTCCTGAGGATTATACCTTATCAGCCACTGTCTTTGACTAGACAAAAATGTAGAGAGATCAAATACATGCTAAAAGTAGCAATAATGAAACTGCTCTGTTGGCAAGACACAGTGTAGACCATGGTGCAGGGAAGCAGAGGCAGGTCTGTGTCCTGCAGGCACCTGAGCTACAGTAATACCACTGTTAGCATAGCAGTCACTGGGCATCTGTGTCCCCAAAGAACAGCCAGATATTTTAAAACTATTAAGTCTGCTCCTACAATGAGGATGTGACATCCAGATTTAACTGTGTTAATAAGTTGATATACTCCTTTAGAGGGTGGTTTGTAATATATACCAAAAATGTTGATATTTTTCATTTCTCTTTGCCTTAGTAATCTCATTTCTGAACAGCAATTCTAGAAAAATAGCTTCAGCTATATAGAAGCATTATATATAGAACTGTTTTTCATCTGGGGAGAGCCACTGCTTGTATTGTGCATTGGTGATGTGTTCTCCATGAGGAAGTAGCAGGCATGCTCCAGAAACTGCTGCTGGATAATTAAACCAATAATTTTGTGATTATTAGGCAATCTTAGCTAATTCTCCATTTGCTGTATCTCATGAAATGGATAGTTAGGCCTTTTGATAAATAGCTAGGACTGTCTTTATTAGCATCTGCTTGATAATTTTTTTTTTAAAGATTTATTTATTAATTATTATGTATACAGTGCTCTGCTTGCATGTACTCCTGCAAGCCAGAAGAGGGCGCCATATCACATATAGATGGTTGTGAGCCACCATGTGGTTGCTGGGAATTGAACTCAGGACCTTTAGAAGAGCAGGCGGCGCTCTTAACCACTGAGCCATCTCTCCAGCCCATCTGCTTGATATATTTAGTATAAAAATTCATTAAACATACAGCCCCTTTAATTAGCTTTAGATGTCTAGATAAACAATACAGATAAAATTTGGATGATGATAATGGTCCTGGATCAACTACTTTACACTGTATTGTTTTATAAGTTCTAGTTTTTACTGGGTTTCAGAGAGTATTATCTGTTATGGTGAGCCAGTGTTTTTCCTCATTGTTGATGTCAGGGTATATGCTGTGCCCTATGAGTTTAGGGTTGTACATGTGTGAAATAACGCCAATGAAAACTATAACCTTGTAAAGGTATTTTGGGGACTGCAGAGAGTGGAGAGTCCCAGCAGTCAGGCCTGATACATAGCAGGTGCCAAAGCTATAGCTATTGTTAATGTTGCATATTTGCAGAAATTTACAAAAAGGGAAAATGCATTTCATGATATTTTAAATGAGCTTTATTTATATAATCATCTCTATAACATATGCGTTAATGTGACAGCTCCCATGTTCACTGACGTCATAAGCATTTCTGTATCATTTTGTTTGAGACCTTTTTTTAAACGTGGATCTGGAAAGCAGTTCTGGGTTGATCCTGAGCCTGAGGCTAGTGCTCATGAGCAGGAGATGAGGTTATGACCAGAAAATTCTCACTAGTAAATTAAGTTTCTTTTGGTTTCTGGAGAGAGTCTACTTGTGGGCTGGAACTTTCTCTGTAGTCTATGCTAGCCTTGGACTTGAGCAGTCCTCATGCCTTGCTTCTTGAGTGCTGGGGTTATAAGCATGTATAGCAAGCTTAGCTAAGAATGTATTTCTTTCCCCTTCTATCACGTTCGTGCAGGTTTGCACTTCTCTGTAGCCCGAGTGCAGGTATCTCTGGAGTAGACTTTTTTATTGATGGCATTTCTCTGCTGTTTTGTTTCTAGGAACTTGAAATTGTAATTGGGGATGAACACATTTCTTTTACCACGTCAAAAATAGGTTCTCTTATTGATGTCAATCAGTCAAAGTAAGTATATTAAAGCGTTTGGCTGAGCTGCTGTGACTCATTAGTGAGGCTCTTGTCAGAGCTGCAGGCCATTAGCCAAGGCAGTTAGGACTCAGATGCCAGTAGGACTTCTGAGTAATTAAACACATGTTACCTGGTCGGTCAGAAAAGTTAACAGAGGATTTCCCTGTCTAAAGCACTCAGTTCAGCAGTTGCAAAATAATGCCGAATTTTGGCTGTTTTCTTGTATAAAAAAAAAATCCGCTTATAATGCCACAAAATATAAAGGAAGAAAGTTTTGGATTGACCCGCAGCATTGGGCCCTTACTGTGCCATGCTTTCCCCTGGCTTCAGCACTTGAAAAGAACAGTAGGATGTGTGAGAGCTACCTCCATGTCCTTAGGTCTTCTCAGCACATCCTGAAGCTTTGCTGGCCTGAATTATTTGTCACTTTTTCATGCTCTTTTCTCTAAAAATGTCCCCATGCTGCTTCCATTGCTTCTTGTTGCCCTAAGTCATAATTTGCTTGAGTGTAAGCTGCATGAGAACCTTGCTCTGTCTTCCGAGTTAGTGTAGTGGCCAACACATAGTAGGTGCTTCAAATAAGTATTAAGGAAGGAAGGAAGGAATAGATAATGTTACTGAATATTTGTGTGAAAAAAGAACAGCTGGATGTTTAAACGTATGAATGTCTACATATGGTGGGATTGTGGCCTCTGGACTCTTCTGGGTTTATAAGTCGATGCACTTGACTTCAGACAGAGCAGTGAGAACTGGTGAACTGCACTCTTCCGTACAGGAAGAGAGAAGTGTTAATTGTTCAGTTTGTTCACTTTACTTGTCAGCAAGAGTATTCCTTTTTTAAAAAAAAAATTCTAGGCACTTAATTGGCACTAGTGCTTTGTTTTGTCTCAGAAATTCATAAGATTATGTTTCATAGGGAACAAAAGGTAACTTTACTTTTTTATAATTTTAGGGATCCCGAAGGACTTCGTGTATTTTATTATTTGGTGCAGGACTTGAAGTGTTTAGTGTTCAGTCTCATTGGATTACACTTCAAGATTAAGCCAATTTGAATTGGACACTTTTGAGATTATTTATATATTTAATTGAAGGAAGAGATTTTTATTCACCATTTTGGGATTTTTATAAATATGAAACTTTTGTATATAAACTCAATATGTGAAAAACAAAATAAAACAAACAGGTTTAATGGTTTTCTTCTCTTGGGTCCACGTGGGCTAGACAGCCCCTGTATGCAATTGATTCTGTAAATAAAAGCCACTTTTTTTGAAAATTTTCTCTAATAAAATGTTCCAAAGCATGGATGTAGAGTGGTGGTGTTTGTTTTTTACGGCTGAGTCAGTGACTTCCTTAAGGTTGGTAAGTTGTTCTGGTTGGTAGAACTTAGAGCAGAGACTCCTTGGCTGGAAATGCACAGCCAAATCCCAGTTAAGTAAGGTGCCACAGTCACTCTTAGGCTTCCATACTTCAAAGGACTCACCTTATGAGGTTATTAACAGAGGTTCAACATATTTTTTTTTTTTCATACTATCAGAAGTCCTTTTCGTATGCTTCACATTTCACTGTTTACCTAAGTGGTTGGAAGAGCACAGTTAGTACCCCACATCGGCTTGTCTTTAATTATGCCTTTATTCCTGTGTGCACACACGTGTAGGAGCTGAGTTGAAGCTTTACAAAGTTATGTGAGATTTTGTCTTAACCATCTATAGTGTGCATGACGTTTGCCAGACTTACTGGAAACAGGCCATGCGTGTGTTCCAGTCAAAGTCCCTTTGAACTTTCTACCATTGGTCACATTATCTCTGCTAACTCAGCTGCTGGTGTTCTCCTCCTCTGCCTCTCCTTCCCTTTTATCTCTCCTCGTCCTTCTCTTGAGCTCTCTGTATACCAGGCGGGTCTCAAACACACAGATCTGCCTGCCTCTGCCTCCTGGGTGCTAGGACTAAAGGTGTGTACCATCATACACAGCTCTCTGCTGCTTTTCTCTTACCTGGTGTGAGCTGCCTCTTACTGGCTTTAAGCTACTACTCATTAGAAAAGATTTTACGATGACAGTTTTATATGAGGAGATGTTTTTCCTGTACTTTGTCAGAGGCTCATTGGTCCCCTTTACCTCATCACTTAGTAAAGATGCCTCTTGCTTTACAATAATATCTCTTTTCTTCCAAGTGCTCATTCTGTGCTTCACCTTCCTTTTATGGGGTCCAGTGGACCTAGCAGTCTCTTCTACAGTGTATATGTTGCTAGCATTTTTTGGGTTGAAGTTTTAAAAATTGATACAATTTTTTCATTGAAAATTTTATATACATATATGAAATTATATATAAATAAATATATTTATATGTGAATATATAAAATACATATGACATTATATGTGAAATTATACACACACACATATATACATACATATATATATATATACACATACATATATATATAAATATAATTTCTTTACTCCCATCATCTTTTCTCTCCCACTCCATCACTGTTACCCGTTTCTCCATAGGTTCCTTTATAGTTTTTGGTTTTGACCTGCTGATTTTAAACAGGACTGTGTCTGCTCATAGGTTTTGAAATAGTCATGGAACCTAGTCTCTTCACCATGTACACAACAGAAACCAATGCCGTTCCTCCATCACTGTCTCTATGGAAACTTTTTAGGTACTCCAAATGTTCACATCCACACCACAGAGCTGGATTCCAACACAGAGGAGTCTCTTGTGGATGGGATACAACTGTGGTTCTAATTTTTCACTTAAAGACTTGACATTTTAACAGTGCAGTCAAAACAGGGCACAGCATGGTCGAGACTGGGGTTTTCTGCCAGGGTCCCCAGCTCTCTCTTATTAATTTGTGAATGTTTCATTTTTACTTTGCAGAGTCTGCCTCTGCTTGCAGGTGAGTGTGCAGGCAAGTATGTCACCAATGCCAAGGAATATGAAAGATAGCTGAAATTATTTTCACTATCCTGCCATTGGGCTCTTTGTTATTGCTTCAGATGTGTGAGATCTGTGCACATGGGCTATGCTTGAAATTCTTCTCTAATCCTTGAGATTATTTTAATAATCCTAGTATTAATGGATAATGATCCAGATGAAAACATCTCTTCAAGATAAGAAAAATAACTAAGGTAGAAGGGTGACTCTGGAGCTGGCCGTCGTGGCCAGACTATAATTGCAGCACTAGGAAGAAGATGCTGAAGGGTGGGGTTCAATGTTTTGGCAACATAGTCAGTTCTAGACTAGCTTAGACTATGTGAAACCCTGTCTCACAAAGAAGAATGCTTTAGGAGAGATGAGCGGAACCTACAGACTCCCCAGATGACGAGTGATGGAGTTGATTGGCTGATCAGAGTCTTCAGTGTGCGCATGGCCTGTTTTTCTGAACTGTGATATGAACATCACAGAGAACATGGACTGAAGAAGTGAAGCTTAGATATGGATCAGTACTTAACTGTTTTCTCAATTTTTTTTGTTGGCTTAATTTGCTTGTAGGGGTGTTCAGTTTGCATGTATGTGCACTCACATAGATGCGTGGTGTCTGCAGAGGCCAGAAGAGGATATTGGATCCCGTAGGACTGGAATTATCGTCATGTGGGTGCTGGGAGCCAAATTTAGGTCTGCTGAAAGAGCAGCCGGTGCTCTTAGCCACTGAGCCATCTCTCTCATCCTGTTTCTCTTATAACCTGTAAGTGAATTTTATCCCTGAGTGACACAGAGCCCAAAAATCCAGCCGCAAGCTTCTTTGTTAACTTTTGTGAGTTCCTGAAGCATCTTTCTTACTTTGTCACTCTCAGCGCTTTGGCTCAGCAAGGACTATGTGGGTACAGTGATAATACAGAATATTAGAACAGCTGTGACTGTAAATTTGGGGACACATGGGGTGGTTACGGGCACAGGAAATATCAAAATAGAGCTTTTTGGTTTTCTTAAGAGGTCTGCAGTTTATCATATTTCAGTGTTGTGAACATTCCACCCTAAGATGGGAGTATCAAGAGGTGAGACATTGGGCAGGATCACACAACCCTCCCAGTGAAGTGAGTCAACCCGTCCTTCCTTGTGGGCTGGTGCCTCTCACCTCAGCCTGGGACAGGAAGAATGGTGTGCAGCTGGGTAGTGGTGCTCTGCGGTCTAGCTGGAAGGTTTGAATGTGTGAATTGTGTCTGAACATCAAGGAATGGGCGGTTGTGGTTTCTCAAGTAAAGGCTTTTACAGCAAAGCAGCCAGGAAAATGAATATATATTCCTGTGTAGGCTTTTTTCTAACAACAACAACAACAACAAAATCCAGGAAAACAAAAACTTTCTTCAACCTTCTGATCTATTCTGTTTTATTATCTGGTTGTGAAGTTCAGTACTTCCTGTTTTGTGCTGCATTTTGGTCAAAAAACCACAGTAGGAATGCCAGTCGGTGATAACTCCCTGCAGTGTTCGAGGCAGTTGCTTATGTAGGATAACAAGCCACATGTTTTCACTTCTGTAAACAAAGGTTGGTTGCCTCACCTGTGCAGGATGTGCTTGATCACATGCTGGCAAGAGGTGATGTCAGGATGTATGCTTGCCCCTAATTGGTCAAAGCTGGGAAGTCCTTAGCTTTATCTTTACCTTTACCACAGGGATTTACTTCTATCAGCACCTGACTAACATGCCTTGTGGCCATTCTCTGGGAAGTTCAGCTATTGACATGCCAGCGTCCATCATCCTGGCCCGTGTATGATAAAGATTGCTTCAAATTTGGCTGAAAAGCCTGGTACTGGTCTTAATCTTGCTAGATGAGATTAACAGTAGATCTCTCAGTTCCCCTCTTTCACTTTGATACACCCTTCCTATCCTGTTCTTCTAAACACCTGCACTTTGTCATTTGTCTTAGAGAAGCTTCTGGAGAATAGAAGACATAAAAAAAAAAAAGTTCTTTTGAAATCTAAAAGCTTCTGTCTATATTCCTACTTGCAGTTATTCCAACCATAGGGAGTAGGTGACACATTCACTCTCTTGATGACCACACGAGAAAACAGGCTCAAAGATCTGATCTTTGCTCAAATTTATATGGTAAGGAAAAGACTGGCATTTAGGCCTGCAAATAATGTTGAATGCTGAATGCAACTTACTATCCATTTGCCAGGTGATGATTAAAAACTTTATTTGCAGAGCTGGGCTTGGTGGCTCACACCTGTAATCCCAGCACTTGGGAGACAGAGGCAAGGCAATCAACCAGGTATATGTGGTGAGCTCTATGCCAGCCTGGGCTACATAGTGAGACGCTGTCTCAAACACAACAACAAAAGCTATTTGTGTATCTTATCAAACCCTCACAGCAACCTAAAGAGAAATGCCACCTCTTCTGTTTTACTGTGGTCAAAGTGTGAGTCTGATGAGATTTACTCGAAGTCACAGGAGCCTGGGGTGGTGTTTCCACTCATGCCCCCTCCAGCTCCTAGACTTGTGCTTGGTGGCAAGCTAAAACCTAGGTCCACATTGTATTCATACTCGCTGTATTCAGTAGGCTTTATTTATAGGTCCCCCCACCATGTTCTACATGGCATACACATGTTCACACACATTTAGACACAATAATAATAATAATAAAATAAAGTCTACAAAATGAACAATGTAAGATAGGAACTAGTTATAAAAGACACAGGCAGCATAGCCTCTTGGTGAGACCATGAGTAGATTGTGAAATACTTGGGAAGCAATGGCGGTGGGAGGGAATGAAGGCAAAGAGCACTATTAATGGTTGTCTAGAAGCAAAGGAAGAGAGAAGGAGGGAGGTCACCTCTAGCTTTGCCAAGTAGGTGTCAGGGTTGTCCTTGAATTATCAGCTCGTCTTCTGTTCTCCAGCTGATCCCCCACCTCTCTGTTAACCACTGTCACTTGATTTGGAGAGCAATATAAATTTGTTTCATAAAACAAAACAAAACAGCCCAGCAGGTGGGAAAAGTTACAACCAAATGAAAGTAAAGTTTAGTGAGATTCTGGCAAGGGTTAGCTCATTCATGGTGACAAACTGTAGAAATCGAACTGTTCCTTTCCCTCTTCCCAATCTTCTTCTTCTGCCCCTAACATCCTGGAGAACAAAGATGAGCTGGAGCTCCTGAAGAACGCAGTCATGAAGGCAGGCTACCCTGAGCAGGTTGACATCAGCACGGACGTGGCTACCTCTGAGTTCTATAGGTCTGGCGAGTAAGACCCATTCTTCAAGTCTCCTGATGACGCAGCAGTTACATCACACCCAACCAGCTGGCTGACCTGTACAAGTCCTTTACCCGGGAGTATCCAGTGATGTCCATCGAAGACCCTTTGTCCAGGACAACTGGGAAGCTTGGAGGAAGTTCACAGCTAGTGCAGGCATCCAGGTGGTTGAGGATGATCTCACAGTGACCAACCCTAATCGGATTGCCAAGGTTGTGGGCTAGAAGTCCTGCAACTCTCTCTTGCTCAAAGTGAACCAGATTGTCTCTGTGCCTGAGTCTCTCCAGGTGTGTAAGCTGGCCCAGTACAATGGCTGGGGTGTCATGATGTCCCACCTGTCTGGGAGACAGAGGATACTTTCATCACTGACCTGGTGGTGGGACTCTGCACTGGGCAGATCAAGACTGATGCCACTTGCGGGTCTGAGCGCCCAGCCAAGTACAATCACATTCTTGGAATTGAGGAAGAGCTGGGCTTCAAGGCCAAGTGTTCTGGCAGGTCCTCCAGGAACCCCCTGATGAAATAAAGTGAGGGCTGGAGATCCTGTGACCACCACCAGCTTAGATCCCATCCCTGTTGTCATCCAAGCAGCTCAAGGCGGACCCTGTGCTTGTCCTTTCGACGACACTGCTTTCTTAAACTCAGAAATCATGCCTGACCACCTGGAGCCCTGCTGGAAACCTCAGCTTTGTAATCATGTGATTGGTCCGAATCATTGTTTCTGCCATTACTTCCCAGCTAGTATTTGGAGCTCTCATAACTCCAATGTATCTCTAGGGTGGCCACAGCAAGACCCCCCACCCCAGTGCTCTACAGGCAAAATAAAAGCTGTGGTAACCCTTGAAAAGATAATAAAGAGATATATAAAATTATTATTTTTTTGTGTTTGGGGTGAAGCATGTACTTGGGAAGCTAGGCTCTTCCCTGAACTGTACCCCCAATCCCAATAAAGTGTCTAATGTCTTCAGCATGGCTAGAATATGAGGCTTCACTGGCAATGTACACAGCAAGAGCTTTGAACTGAGACTTGATGCAAGAAGCAGCTTTCACCATAAATCGAATAAAAAAAAAAAAGTTTATCCTGCAGCCATTTTGAATAACCATGGCTCCGTGTTCCAACATGGGAGCAATTCCATGTTATACTTTTGAAGAACCAAGAAAGTGATAAATCCAGGCAAATTTAAAATGCAATGGTTTGTACACTAAAGGGATGGTAACAGCAAGGTGAGGGAATTTTCTATAGAGTATTAGGTAACATTCTTAGCTTTCAGGCTGGTGGAAGCTTGAATAGACTTTAAAAAGTTTTTATCTATTAGTCACAGGATATTAATTCCAACACAGATGGGCAAGGAATGGCTACTTTCGGGGCCAGAACTAACCTGTGTCAATTAGTCCCTGGACCTACAACATTCCAACTTCCCCACTTCTTTGTAGTTTAATCAGTAAATCAATCAGCTTCTTTTGAGGAATTCTCATTGACAAAGTCATGGGCAAAACTCACACAAGAAAAACTCCTCTTATCTCATTTTTAGAAAATATCAATTGTAAATATTTTGATATCCAACGGTTAGATTATAAATGCACCTGAGTTTGTGTGATAATATCAGAGTTCCTTATATGTGTATCTCCTTTGATCCCATGATTTTAGTTCTCTGGGTTGTTTTCTTTGGGATAGCTGGGATATGGAGATGCCATATTGTTGTTGTTGTTTGTTTTTGTTGTTGTTGTTGTTTTGTTTTGTTGCTTATGATTTTACTCTGTCCTTTAGTCATCTTGTCGTCTCTATTTTTGGCAGGTAACTTCCGGAGTTGGGTGGAAGGAGTCTGAGGATAGATTCACCTGTTTTCTCATGATTGCCCTAGGCCGGAAGCTCTGATGCTTCACCGGTCTGGATGGCAGGAGGCCAACCCTGTAGTTTGGGTCTCTCACAGCCAGTGATCCCCAGCTCCCCTGTACTATGGGTCCTGTAATCATCCTGGGTCTCAGAATGTGCGCTGAGTCAGGCCAAAGTGTCCACAGATTTCTGGGTGTCCTTGTGGCACCGGAGCTCTCCAGGGACTGAAGCAGGTCAGGTGGAAGGGGTCTGATGGCCACTCTACTCCCTGTTTCCCTGAGATTTCCTTAGTCCCGGAGCTTTGATGCTCTGCTGGTCTGTGGTTCCCGGTAGCGTTTCAGGACTGAGATACCTCGCAGAGTCCAGGCTAGTGTCACGGGACCCAAACTGTGCACTTAGTCCAGTTAGCGCTGAGTCCAACCAGGGTCAAGGGCCCAAACCGCACACTGAGCTTGCTGAGTTCAGCTAGAGTCTCGGGGCCTGAACTGCCCACCAAGTTCAGCTAGGTTTTCTAGGTCCAAACCACACGCCGAGCTCAGCTAGAGTCTCTGGACCCAAACTGCCTGCCAAGTTCAGCCAGGAACTCTGGGCCCAAATGGTGCACTCAATTCAGCCAGAGTCTCAGGACCGGGACTGCGTGCTGAGCTCAGCTAGGGTCTCAGAGGCTGAACACACTCCGAGTCCAGTTTGGGTCTCAGGGCACGAGCCACAAGCCAGGTTGAGCTTGGGTCACGGGGCCCAAACTGTGTGACGAGTTCAGCTGGGTCGCAGGGCCCAAATCTTGCAGAGTCCCCTCTCCCACAGCAATTCCCAGCGGTCACCACACCAATCGCTTCTGCCAGAGGGTTTCCCAGCTGCAGACCTCAGCTGCTGCTGCTGCTGCTCTGGTCCGAGAACATCCGCGCTCCTCCGGTGTGCAAGAGTACACAGGTTTTCTGTATTTTGGTCCTTTCGAACTGAGGGGTACTCCCACTGTAGTGGGGTGGGGAGCTTGGTGTTCCTGGTTAAGAATTCTGGCAATTCCCTGAATCGTTTACTGGAGCTTCTAAACATGGTCCACGCTGCTAGCCACCATCTTGGATCTCCAATCCCATGATTTTATAAATGAAATATATTAGTATATTCTAAACTATATCCCATATAGTTTAAACTAACAACAACAAAATAGTGTAAACATCTTAAATGGTTAACAGTAGGGGATTATATAATTTTTTAATTTATGTTGTATACAAGTGATTAATAATTATATGAGGCTTTAAAAATCTTAAAGGTCAATATTTACGAAATGAAGAAATGCTTATTATTTATTAGGAAAGGTCAATCAGAAACATGGCATAAATTGGTGTGGTGGTATACAGCTATCATTCCAGCCATGAAGAGACCAAATCAAGCACATTGTGAGTTTGAGGCCATCTTAAGCTACATAGTTTGGAATTTGTGTCATAACAACTCTCTCAAACAAACAACCAATAAATAAATAAGTAAATAAATAAGTTAATTAATTAATTAACAATAACCCAACCCAAACCTGAGTGTGTAGCTCAGTGGATGAGTATTTGTTGAGAATGCTTGGTTTCTTAGACTTAATATCCCATAAAAACAACAGCAATAAGACTACCACATATAGAGGGTTATCAACACTCACAGTAAACATCTATGAATAAAAAGCTGGAAGAATATATAGCAAGAGTTTCATAATGGACATATAAGTACTTTGAAGGAATTCCTAAAATGTGCTTAGCTGTTATAATCATAATTCAAAACCAAGAAATAATTTATTTTTTTCAAATAGTAACATAATAGAGCAATTCCAACAGACAATTACAAAATTAGGAGTGTTCACCTCTTTTTACTAGTGGCCTTACTAAAAACACTGCTTTCACTTCCTCTGCAGGTGTGTTATCTTCTCAGTCTTCAGATATCGATTATGGAATGATTTCAGCCTGTGAGATGATAGTTTGGTTCTTTCCTTTCTGTCAGCATCAGTTTTCATCATGCAATTTCCTCTTTTTGCTTTGGTCAAGAGGAGAGGTAGAAAATGGTGAGCGTGAGTATCACTCAAGTAGCCACCTCAGTTCTGCCTTTCCTCTTGGCACCCTGAGGGATACAGACCAGGAAAGGCCAGCTTGTCCCTTCCTGGTTGAGACACTGGCACCAGCTGCTTTTTGTTAGTATTTTTGTACCCAATGATTATATATACTCTAGTTTCTAGAGTATGGTGTGTGTTAGGAGTGGGATAGATGAGGAAGCCCTGTTGGTTTTATGGTTAACTGTGGCAGCATGTGAAAACAGGAGCTCAGCACTGGTTATTAACTTCTGTCATGTGCTAAGAAATTAAGGTAGGCTGGTCTGTGGAGTTCATTACTCTTTAACTGGGTCACGTGTGTGTGTGTGTGTGTGTGTGTGTGTGTGTGTGTGTGTGTGTATAATTCACTCTCAAAGAAGCCATAATAGGAGCCAGGTAAGATGGCTCAGTGCGTAACGTGTCTGCCACAAGCCTGACTGACAGCCTGAGTTTGATCCCTGGAACCCACATATAGGTGGAATGAGAGGACTCACTAGGTAAAATTGTCCTTTGGATACATGTGCATTGTGACACAGGCACCCCACCTCCAACAGCAATAATAATAAATAACAATTTAAAAAAGAAATTCTGCAATGGAAAGATACTTTTTTTTCAACAAATAAGGGAATTTTTTTTGAATAATTTCGTAAAACTTCATAAATTAACTGACTAGAAAAGAATAGTTTCATGTGCAGCTTCTTTTCCATGCTATCTGTTGACTGTTATCTCAATTATTAATGAAAGTGGTAAGGTCAGATTTATGTCCCTTTAAAGGTTAAGTGATGTTCCTTTGTGTGTACATGCTACATTTTCTCCACTGAGTCATCCATCATGCACACTTAAGTTTTTTTTTTCTGTATCTCTGTTATAAACAGTGCCACATAGACCATGGGTATGCAGGAGTCTCTCAGCATTCTATAATCTAAATTTCTGAGAGCTGTGGTATTTTATTTAGTTATAGATATTTAATTAACACATCACTCTAATTACAGAATACCAGAAAAGAAGAAGTTTAATGCTTCACCTTCTCTGTTGTAGGCAAATGTGTTGAAGGACATTGGATTGCTGTAGTATAAAATGTTATTATTTTATCATGGGCAAGAAACACTGGAGGGGATGCAAGCAGACCTGCCAGGATTGCTGCTTCTCCCTTTTAAAGATAGATGATCACAATGAGCTGGTACCGCAAATAGTTACATATCCCTTTATTCTCTCAGAGTCCATCTCTACCCATTGGGTCCTGAGATACTGAGCCCAGCCAGGTGTTTCTGAAAAGAGACCTTGAGGGGTTTACCTGTAATATGAGGAAAAGCCAGCAGTAAGGGTCTTCAGGATGCTCAGCATCATGACACAGGGTCTGTTAGGAGGAGACTTAGTACTAATGAGGCAGTTGGGCCTTTGCAATCTCCTCTCTTTCTCAGGAGTCTGCAAGGGAGTCCCTCAGAGATGCATGTCTTTTCCTGATGAAGCCTAGCCATTTGGTACAGCACACACAGTGAGTGACAGCTATGTGTCACTCTATGTCTCCATAAAGTGCCAACTAAACTCCAAGAAGCCACCGTCTAGAGTTTTCTCTTTGGAAGCCAGAAGTGACACTGCCAGAAGTGATGAACATTCGAATGACAACAGGCAAAGTAATCAGTCTCTGTGCCTATTAGCAAAATGGATATTATATGAGACCCATGGCTTTACCAGATAGCCCCATGGTGATTTTTCACTAAATATGTCCACAATATTTACTTCATAATATTGTTTTGTATCCTAAAAAGATATCTATCCTTGGTGGAAATTAGGATTTAAAGGCAAACTAAGTGGCCAAAATACTGACATTGTCTGTTTACATTGATTGCTAAAGAAATCTCTTCAAATATGTAAATAATTTTTTTCTAGAAAAACGCTTTCAGGATAAGCTTGAAACCTTTGTCATTTAGAACATAATGCACATTTTATATACCAGCTTTATTCATGTTTAAGCAATCACAGCATAAAATAAAACTTAGTGCCAAGTAATGTTATAATTTTCCATTTGATACAGTTAACACAGTTAAATTTACACCTGTATTTTAAGTCTATTCAGTAACTTAACTAGACATCATGCCAATAGGATGTTGCATGTAAGACACATTAAATACTTCCAAATATTTCCCTCTCTCCTCAACTTTCTGGGTCTCAGCTACAGAACAACTTCCTCCTGGGGCATAGAGCTTAAGGCACAGCTTTTCATTTAATGACTTTGCTTAGAATATAGATGTTCACTTGTGATGAACAAATCCTGAAACCTTCTGCAGTTTTCAGGAATTTTCATTTGAATAGTCTCATAAAGTGTTATAAATTATTTAAGGAGCCAGGGATACAATGTGTATTTAGAGGCCTGAAGGAGGAATATTGTGATTTTAAAGACAGCTTTGGCTACACAATGAGACTTTCTCTAAGAAACACAGTCACAATTCATGGAGTTTTCATTTTAAACAACTTAAGAAACTGACATATGTTGTTTTTCATTTCAAAATATTTTATTGTATTTTTTGGCATATACCTTTATATTATTACACATAAGTAGAAAAATTACATACAGCAAGAAGGACAAGGAAACAGTCAGGTATCATATGAATGTTACATTCAAAATGTTTTGGCTAATTGCATTTGGCATCCTTGTAGAAAACATCTTTCCTATCTTGTTGATTCTAAAATTATGAATGAGGATCAATATCTTATCTCTGCCAACTCAAAACCTCTATCTGACACCAGCCTTGACATAAATAAGTTACTAGTGGGAAAAAGTCACTTTAGAAAATGAATGTCCTGAGACCGAGGGGCAGGAAGACAGGACATCAGAGAAGTGACATGGGAATAGCTGGAACCTTTTCTGCTTCTTCTTCTTTTTCACCAAACAGAAATTTTATCCAAGATGTGTAATTTCCTTTAGTACCAGGTTCATTCAAACATTTAATAGATTGGAGTTTCATATGACAAAAGCAAATGGATTGGTGATAGCCCATCTAAACTGTGAGTATCCAGAACTCTTCATTTGGGGGCCGGCGCACCATGCCACCAGGGAATCTGGCATGGAACTAGAGCTAGGTGGAGCAAGCCCAAACCCTGCAAATCTCAATCTTGAGATGAGAAGGAACCAGGACTGATAGCTCCCTGTCCTGAGCCTGCATGCCCTGGCGAATGTAGCCCAGACCTCCTACCTCTGCAGTTCTCAAGGTGATCATGTAGTCTGGCACCTGAGACTCCTCCCCATGCATATAAAGTATCACCAGCATCCCAGCCCTGATCTCTGATAGGGCTTACTGCTTCCTACTCCCTCAAGGTCCATACATACCTCTTATTCACTCTGAATGAATGAACACAAGCTCTTCCACCGACTATCGTCTAAGAGTTTCTGTTTCTGAGCTAAAAGGCTATAACATTTGGGGAAATGCTTCTGAGAGGGCTTTCTTCAGGCATTCGTCGTTGGACTTGGACCTTGGGACACGCCCGGCTGTCTAGGCTTTGTTTCTTCCTCCAGTGCCTGGACCGAGGAAGTAGACCAGGCTGCTATCTCCCATAAGAGCTGTCACAATTAAAACTTCTGGGAAAGAGGTCTCCTCTCAGCACTCCTCTCCAGAAGGGATCCCTTGGTCTCACTCGCTCTGGCTCTTCCTTACCTTTCCCAGCTTGATGTACAGGGCTTCCCAGATGCCCCAAGAGAGGAAGTGGAGCACAGAACCACACCTTCACACCCTAGCACTGCTGCAGAAGTTGGAGGGTTTGTATACAGTCTCCCCTCATTTCACACAGCTCTCCTCACTTTCAATGATGCTCACATGTAAGGACTAAATGCAGGAGGCAGGGTTTGAGCAAGTGTTAGACAGGGAAGAGGACCAGTCAAGATGTTGGGTGCTAGTGATGTAATACTGAACACAGGACTACGTGTTCTAAGACACGCAACACACAAACAAACCAAAAGCTTAACATGACGTGAAGTGACTGGGTCATCCTGACAGATGCAATGAGTGTGAGCACCTCAAACATTTACTTCACACTTGTTTATGAAGTCAGCTCATGTAATTGTTTTTCCTACAAACATAAGAACATGTTTGTATCTATCTATCTATCTATCTATCTATCTATCTATCTATGTACATGTTCATATCTACTTTTCATTTCAAGCTGTTGTAGTGTTTAAACTCCAAGGATTATGTTCATTTCTAGTTTCCTGGAAAACTATTCTTTGGCTTTGTTAATAGTCTTTATTTTTCTTGAAAACTTGTATTCACACTCTCAGTTACAGTTTTGTTGCCGTGAAGAGACACCGTGACCAAGAACTATTATGAAACAAACAAACATTTCCTTGGGACTGGTTTACAGTTTCAGACGTTTAGCCATTATCATCATGGTGAGAAACATGGAGACCTGCAGGAGGACATGGCGCTGGAGCAGGAGCTGAGAGTTCTACCTCTTGATCTGCAGGCAGCACAAAGAGATTGCCTGCCACATTGTACCTTGAGCATGTATGACCTTGAAGCCCCGCCTCCACAGTGACACACTTTCTCCAATAAGGCCATATCTCTTAATAGTGCCACTCCCTATGGCCAAGCACATGAATTTATGGGGGCCATACCTACTCAAACCACCGCACATCTCACATACATAGAATAAAATCAGTTATATCTCTTGGCTTTGTTTTTTAATAATTAAATTTTATTATACAATCCAACTAGTTTACATGAGCCCCACATTGGGCGCCACTTGTTGGCTCTGTTTTTTAACAATTAAACTTTATTATACAACCCAACTAGCTTACACAAAAGGGAAAAAAGGTTAAAGGAAAAAAAAAAAGAGTGAACCTTTTGATGTCCGTTCCATGGGACAGGTCCCTAGGTGTCTCTGGCCTGCATGCTGGTCTGGCCTGTTTGTTGATCCTCTTTCCAATCTATGTGCGCTCAAGCCTGGTCTAACCTTGTTGTTCCTCTGTCCTCTCTCCGCCTGTCTGTCTGTCACATATAAAGGGTGGTCTCTCTCTCCCATTAAGGGTCGATTAAAAACACAATAGTCCAGGTAGAGTCCCCAGGTCCATTTCCTAAATTCCAGGCCCAAGATGACTCTACCCAGTCTATCTCAAAGTTAATCTCAAAAAATATCCGTGGTGTGTCCAAAAACAAAATGCGCCAAAACTGTTTTTACAAAACTTACAATCTTTTCCACATATATCCATGCTCTTCTTGCCCCCTCAAACCTCCCCTGCATATGTCCTAACACGGTCTACTCTAACCCATGTCTTCAAAAATTAACTGTCCATAGATGTATGATTATAGGCCATCTACTGGAGCAAGGAAACCCACCAATGGCCACACCCTCAGTAAAAAAAAATGAATCTCCCACTTCTCACAGCTGTCACCTTATAATAGTGGTTCATTAATGTGTAGAGGGATCCTCACTGTCTATGCAGAACTTTTGGCTGGCTTGATCTGTGTAGGCCTTCTATAGGTAACTGTAGCTGCTGTTTCTGAGTAGGAAAGTCATGCCATGTCCCAAGAGAAGACAAAATTTCACAGAGCTTTTCCCTTTCTCTGACTCTTGCATTCGTTCTGCTTTCTCTTTTTGATTGATGGTGTGTGGGTGAGGGGGCTTAGGAAGCTGTCCCCTTTAGGGCTGAGCACATGTTCTCTTCTCTTCAGCACTTTGACCAGTTCTGCAGCTATGTGCTGCCCACTGCCCATGGCAAAAAGAAGCTTCTCTGACCAAGGCTGAGTGTATCCAAAATCTAGGGAATAAACATAAATATTAAGAATGCAGTTTGATCACATGACGGCTTAGCACAATGACAGTAGCAGTTTTCACCATAGGGCCTGTGTCCTCCCTAATCATAACCTTTTGATTTGGATTACAGTGCTAACCATAATTTCACTCATGTAGTAAAGGCCACAAATCCATAAGAAAGCAGCTAGTTATCCTATACCATGGTACCATTGGGCACACTTTGCCTCGCAGGTCAGTACTATGGCTGTAGGGTCCAGTCCTGGGTAGGACCATTTATATCTTTCCCCCCTGCAGCCTGCATAAGCACCTTCTGACTCTTTGAAAGCCAGCCCAGGCAAAGATGCTTCCTGATTGCTTTGTGACTGATTTCTCCATGTCCTGACATTCAAGTGTGTGGTGTCTTCAGCAGTTGGTGGTTACCATGTAGTTGTGGTTGGTAACAACAAGCCAAGGGCGTTAGCAGCAGCCTGTGCTGTGTTCTGTGGTCTCCCTGCCCACTGACTCTTTTGAAGGTACCCCCTGACTTGTCTTCTGATGTTCTGTGCTTCTAACTTTTTAAATATATAATTTTATTTAAATTATTTATAGACTATATTTTGAACAAATTCTCAGATTCCTCCCACATCCCCACTCACTCAAATTCATGTTCTTTCCTCTCACTCTCTGCCAATAACAAAAACAAAACAATGAAAATCATATAAAACAAAAAAATCCAACAAGACAAAATTAATACTCAAACCAACCAACCAAAACCATAAGTCACCAAAGAAACACCGGCTCTGCTTTGTTTAGTCCACTCTGATCTTACTAACTATTGAATTTCCTTAAGGCTTTCATATACATATTTAGTTTTGGTCTTTCCACCCCATCCTCTCCTGTCTATGTCCTTTAATCCTCAGAATTCCCACTTTTCATCTCATACTACACATGTGCCATCCCTCCTGCTTAGGGATGTTTAAAAAATACTAAGTATTGCATTTTTTCCCTCAAGGGATTCCGTGTTTATTGCTAAATAACTTTGCTAGTTAGTTATATTTTAACATGCCCTTTATTTCACCTGAAATTGTTGTAATTTTTATTGTTGTTTGTTGTTTTGTGACAGGGATTCATGTCAGCTAGGCTGGCCTTGAATTCCTGATCCTTGTGTCTCTATGTCTCAGGTTCGGGGACCACAGGCACATGTTACTCTGCCTGTCCTGTACTTTCTCTCTGGAGAGATATTACTATACTTACTTTATGTATGTTAGATGGTAATCCTAGTGTTGGAAGTTCTTTGGGTTTAATGTAGTTTTTCTGCTGGTTTTTACTCATGATGCCATTTTCTTTGTGGCATTCACTAGGTTTCTTGTTCAGCAGCTGGAGAGAATATCTGGAGCATGGTATCCACAGTGATAACTTTCTCAGGAACTTTTCATTCAGAGCCTGGGAACATTGTGGGTCTGGCTCACTTCTATTTAAAGTGGACCTGCCAGAATGGACAGCTAGGTTTCAAATATGCAGGAAAATAATTTCCTCTCTCTTCTTTAAGGGCACTGTCAAACACCCTGTTATAAAAGTAGCCAGGAAATAAACAGCCTTAACATGGTTAAATCATATTGTTTATTGTTGTTATTATTTATGGTTTTCTAAAAGAAGGATAATTTCACACAGGTTAGCTCTGCTTTATTCTGGCTCTACCTCTCAAACACTAGGCTTGCTGGAATTCATCACCATGCCAGGTCACAGAGTCAATGAATTTGTTTATAGCCTACAGGTCTATATAGAGTCAGAGATGGGAAGGTGGTAACATTTAGAGTGAGACACTGGGGTCTGAGAGGATGCCTGCATCCAGGTTAAGAGATCTTCACGGACCTTGACTATGCTGCAGAACTGTTTCCTGAGGATGATGTAATACTGAAGCCAGACCTGAGGCTTCAGTAAGGGATCCCGGGGTTCAGATGTCTTTTGTGGTGACCACAAGCATTTTATCCAGTAGGAAGTTGCAGAAGCTTGTCTGTCTGTTAACAATGTCAGCTTCTAATGAACCCGGTGAGCAGCTACGAGCCTAACTTGTGCTTCCTGTGTAGAGGCCTAGGTGGGCATCTCCATGGAGGTAAAGTTAAGAGCTCATGATCCAAAATATGTGCTTCATGGTGTCTGTGAATACTTAGTGCCTGCTGGATCCTCTTCCTCTTTGTCTATGTTCAATGTTCATGCTTTATTAACTGTACTCATAGTCATGTCTCATGGCTGGGTAATGTGTGTACTCATTCCTGCTATATCTTCTCTGTCCTGTCTATGACCCACATTCCCCTTAGTTTCATTTATTTTTATTTTCTTTTCCTTTGGTAAATCCAAATACTCTATTTCTCCTTGCCTTCAATCCAGGCCTCAAACAAGATGATCTTTGTTGAAGATTTATCCCTTTGCCATTTCTGCTTCATGGAGTTCTGTGCATTTCATTCCCTGTTTCATCTTCTTTGACACAGATTCTCATTAGGACAGCCTAGTTCGATCTCGCTGTATTGCTTAAGCCAAGCTCGAACTCCTGATCCCCCTTGCCTCTGCCTCCCAAATGCTGAGTCTACAGCTGTGCACCACTGCACCCATCTGTATATATTAGTACTTGAATTATCCTTTTCAATAAATTCATTATTCATCTTGCCCTGGTTATTAGGATGAAGGCTGGCTGCCATGTTCTGAAAATCATTTTGGAGTCTCAGCTCTATTAAAGGCTCAGTCTATGTAGTAACGTGATTCTTGCCTGTTCATAAATGTATTGAATACATTTTAATTATTAGTTAATATTTGATCAGGGTCATGCTCCATAGTCTATCCTTCCTTGATTTATAATTCTCCTAATTTAGACATCCAAATTCTGAGGTTATAGACATGCACCAACTTCCTTGATTTTTTTTAAAATTCAAGATTATAAATATTTATTCACAGGAAGGTAGTTTGGCATTAGCTTGCCATCCTGCAGAGACTGCAGTTGTGTTGGATACAGGAAGTCTTCTTTCAGTCAAGACTCATTAGGTCTGAGGAGGCAGAGGAGAGGAAATGGAGCAAAACAGCAGTCTCAACTCCTTATCTAGGACTTTACTCCAAAATACTGGGACTCAAAAATGAGTTCTCTGGAAGAGAAGCCAGTGATCTTACCTTCCTAGCCATCTCTCCAGCCCACTGTGTGAACATTGTCATCAGGACGATGAATGACACTAGAGATTGTTTGAGTATCATACTATTAGACACCCATGTCTTTACTTAAAATATGTGAGAGCTGTTATTATAAGGCTAAGGTGTAAGTGGAAACACAGATCCCTTTGATTGTTTTGATAGTTGAATTCTGAGGCTGGCTGGATAATGAAATATTTGATAATGAGATATTTGATAATCTCATCAAAACAGGAAAAATTTAGTCAAAAATAAAAGGAAGCCAGGTGGTGGTGGTGCACGCCTTTAATCCTAGCACCTGGGAGGCAGAGGCAGAGGCAGGCGGATCACTGGGAGTTTGAGGCCAGCCTGGTCTACAGAGTGAGTCCAGGACAGCCAAGGCTTTACAGAGAAACCCTTTCTCGAAAAACCAAAACCAACCAACCAACCAACCAACAAACCAACCAACAAACAAACAAAAAAACCCAGGAAAGTAAAAGGAATATATGAGCTTTGGACATGGTGGATCATACTGTAATCCCAGATCTCACAAACTGGAGGGAGAAGGATCAGGAATCTCAGGCCTGTCTCAGCTACATAGTCAATTCTGTGTCATATTGAACTATATCAAACCACATATAACAACAACAACAACAAAAAAATTAGGAGAAAGAGTGCATTGAGGAGGGTGCAAACCCTACAGAAGATGCAGTGGAGTTGGAGAGCTACTTAGAGTCTCTTCCTTGAACAATGATACCCTGACTGAACAAGGACTGAAGATGCAATGTCTTAGTCACTGATTGGCACAGTACTCTCGCCCCTTTCAGCCTATAAAGGGATTTCCTCTCTGGGTATCAAGTAGCCCAAATATCCATCTGAAATCCATCTTGGGGATCCCTTTTTAAAAAATCACTCTTTCAGAGTTCCTGAAGTGTATATCTCATTTTTAACTCCTAGTGCTTGAGTCTCAGCCGGGCTAAATGGGATGGAATATAATGCAGAGTGGTACAAGAGCTGTGGTTACAAATGGGAGGACACGCAGGGTTGTTATGGGCACAGGAAATCTCAGAATAGAGCTTTTGGGCTTTCTGTAAGAGGTGTGAAGTTCATTGTTGTGAAAGTTTGACCTTACTGAGTACTAAGTACCAAGAGGTGGGGATGCTTGCCAGAAGTGGCAGCTCCGTCCAATGAACTGATTCAGACCACCAAGCTATTCTGTGGGCTCTTAGCCATTCCTGATTGCCCCTCAGCCTAGGCAGGAAGAGCAGATTGCAGATGCAACATGATAAAGCCCCTGCTGAGGGCTGAGGGCTTGAAGGTGTGACTGCACTGATGTGCACACCTTCCGGATATTTGCCTCATCTGAAGTGAGTGGGCACATCATGTGGTTTCCCAAATAAAGATGGCTTTTGCAACAAGGCAGTCAGGAAGACCAAGATATATTTCAGTATATATTCACGTCCATGTGTATGTGGGTATTTTTTTTTTAACAAATATAAAATTATAAGATAAACTTCAATAAAATGAAAAACAATTTTTCAGGTTTCTTGCCTTTCTGTTTTGTTAGTTGGTTGTGCTGCAGTTCTATACTTACTGTTTTGTATTGCACTTTGGTCGAAGAACCACAGTGTGGGTGTCAAGGAATTTCACCTGAAGGGACTCTATCTTCTAATGTAATTGTCTTAATTTAAAGACATTTTTCTTTTCCAGAAACCTAGAGTTTTGTAACACACAGAAGATACAACTTCCAGGTCTGGCTTTATTTGGACTTCCAGTTATTGGATTGATTCTGACTCTGTCTAAAGGTGAAATATCTCCACTTTGGAATCAATTCCTGTTTGCTTTATTGTCCTCTTTGTCAATTGCACCATATGTCTTCTCCATTCTGATGTAACAGGACAAAAAAGGACAGATTTAAAATGTATGCTCACAGAACTCAAGCAAGAGGAGACAAACCAATGCAAACATATGGTCATGTACTTGCCATTTGCTCAGTTCTTATCTTGAGAATGACAGCCTCCTTTCATGGATAAGGATTAAAATAAGAAGAACAGCTCAATAGCATTAGCATTTCAGTGAGTAGTTTGATGTGAATCTCCAGATCCACAGTCATCAATGGTGTTTTTCTAGATAAACACTTTTTACTTCTGTGGATTTCCTAGGTCATGTCTCACTTACTGTCTTTACTCTGTTGTTCAAAAATACAAGCAATCCAAGTGCCATAAATTCCTTTTCTAAATATTCTAAAATATCAACAAAAAATGACTTAGGAAATAAAGAGTTTATTTGAGCTCAAAGATCAAGGTTATAGACTTTCATCATAGGGACATCACTGTAGCTGGAGTTTGAGGCAGCTTGCAACATTTCATTAGTAGCAAGAGGCAGAGAGGGATTAATGAGAGCTTATACTGAGCTTGCTCTTTCCTTCTATATAATCTGCCATTCTAGCACAGAAAAAGTGTGCCACCTTCAACAAGTGGATTTTCCCATCACAACTGACCTAGCAAAGCTAATCTCTAGATATCTACCCTAGATAATCCCTTACAGGCTTGGCCAGACACTTGTCTCTTCTTGTTCTAAAGTCCACAAGACTAACCATCACTCCCATTATGACATGGTAGGATAGAGAACCTTGATCATTGTGAATGTTGGTTCATTCCAGTTGCTATAGCAGAGCAATAGGCTGAGTAATTTATAATGAAAAGAGGCTTATTTTTGGCTCAGGCTTCTTGAGATTAGACATCTCAAGGTCAGGTGTCATCATGTAGGGTGAGACCTCACCTTTGCCCACTTATGACGCAAAGTGAAGGGAAGGAGTGAAGTTGGGCGTGTATAGGAAAGTAAGTGGAGTGGATAGACTTACCTTATGACACCTGCTCTCAGCCAGGAAGGGCATTCTATAGACAAGGCCTCACATCAAAGCTCTAGGTGGCCTGGATCTCATTCTGTGAAAGACCAAGCTTTCTTTGAACCTTTGAGTATTCTCCTTCCCTGGCTTCCTAGGATTACAGGAATGTGATGCCATGCCTGATTGATCATGAGGCTTTGTTTTAAAAAAGCCATGATCCAGATGTTGTACGGTACACATCATACACATCATGCATGCACTCTGTGTAAACTGGTGCAGTTATGAATATCTCTAACACAGCACTGAAGAGGAGGAGGCAGGAAGACAGTGAGCTTGAGTACAGCCTAAAGTGAATAGTGAGATTCAGGCTACTCTTAGTTATACAATATGGCCCTGTATGAAACAAAACCAAAATCCCCAACCAAACAAAACCCACCCACCAAACAACCAACCAACTAACTAACCAATGAACCAAACAACCAACCAACCAAATAATCAACCAACCAAGCAACCAACCAATCAACCAAACAAATAATCAACCCCTCCCAGGATGAGCAAGTAGCTCCTGGAACAGTTCTTGTGGGGCATGCAGAAGGTCGTGGGTTTGATTGCCTAGCCTCATTATTGATATCAAAACAATGAATCCACCTAACATGGAATGATGTCAACATTCATTGTAAGTGTTCTGTATGGCTTACAAAGTAGCTCAGTATATCAAGAAAACCACAATGGACAATGTTTTTGTCTTAAAGCTATTCCTAATATACATTTACATTTGATAAGCAGAAGTCAAAAACAAAAAGTGAATTTTCCTCTTAAATATTTACATAAGACAAAAGTCCTTAAATTATTAAAATTTGGAACTAGAAACCTAGTCATCCAATTTAGTCTACATACTCACATATTTATATAGAGCTGTTTCAGTCATCTGTTCTAACAGGTGACTTCTTTTAATTACAGTTACCTTTTAGCTGAAGATATTGGCAGTGTTTTTTTTTCTAAATGTGTTTTGCTCTTTTGTTTCAGTCATCAAATTATGATTATGAACGTGAATCTTCAGCATATGAAATGGGGAACCTTTCTGAAGTAGGAATGCATAGCTCAAGTTTCCTATCTGTCAGTATCAGCTCTCAATGTACAATTTCCTCTTTTCACTTTGGTCGAGAGGAGGGGCAGAACTTTAAGAGCTGGAGTATCATACAGAAGGGGTATTCTTCCGTGTTTCATCTGGGGCTCCTGAGGGGATACAGGACTGGAAAGGACAATTTGTCCCCTCATCAAAAAGGTATTTATTTTCAGCATGGTATTCACAGTCACAAAATTCAATTATTGACACCATTAATGAGGCTGAAAAGATGAAAATCTCTTGTTATGAGGAACTTTTCTTACTTTGCATTTGACTAGTTATCTTTGACACTTTATCAATCTTTATTAAATGTTTATTCAGAACTTAGTATTTAGGAAGGCCTCTTGCATATGATCTCACTGTGCTGTGTTAGTAAGAGTTGACAATATTATGCAAGGATTAATAATATCTTTAAAATTATTACATGACAAAATATGTGACATGGAGAGAAAGAGCTCTAAAAATAATCTTTAAAGCATTACAGACTCACTAACATGTTTTATGTCATTAATTTAAATTAAGTATCATGTGTAAGTGGTATTGCAAGTCTGCAATGCTTGTGGTTAAGAGGGTGAAGCAGGAGGGTTGTAAATTTAGGACCTTCTCGGCAACCTAGCCAATTCCAGGCCCACCCAAACTACACAGTGATACCTTGTCACAGAAAAAAAAGGTTGGAAACAAAGTTCATTAATAGAGTATGGCCATGCCCAGGACCTCACCAAAAAATATTGTGTTGAGGTGTTGTTGCTACACAAACTATGCACACTTTTAATCATTCAAATAGTCAAGTTTGGGCATGCGGGTGTATCCTGGAAGACATCACTAGAGTCAGGAGAACAAATTATCAACTTCATAAGCTTCCTCTTGTATCTCTTATTTTTCTTAAGGTAAGAGCATCTAACACAGACTGTAACGCAACTCTAAGTGCATAGTATAGGTGGAGAATTGGGGGCACAATGCATAGTGCAGGTCTAGAATTGCATCATCTTTGTAACTGCAGGGCTGTGGTAGAAATCTCATCTGAGTAGAATCATAAAGTATGATCCTGGGTCTGGTGTGTTTCACTTCCCATTTTCCCCTCAAATCTATCCGTGCTTCTCTGACAGACATTCCTGTAGATTCTGAGAAAGGGAGATTACACTCACCCTGCTGCCTATTTAGTAATGAATCTGCTCCTAACAGATACTGTGTCCTGACTTTGAAATACAGAGAGGAGTCTCTTGAGAGACTCTTACTACACAATTGGTCACATAGGTCAGGACTGCTCTTTTAAGGGGCTACATGGGAGAAATATTTTTATTCTGTAGCCCAGGCTGATATGAAACTCAAGCCATTCTGAAATTCACTGCTGAGTCAAGATTGGCCTCAAAGTGGATTTAAACCTTATTTTATGAAATTCTGGGATTATAGGCACAGGTATCCCTGGCTGGATTCATTTCCCTTTAAAGGATAAATAACATTCCTTTGTGTGTATGTGCTATGTTTTCTCTATTGAGTCACCTACAATGAACACTTAACATTTTCCCATATGTCTATTATAAAGGATAAATAAGGAAAGTGAATCCAGCCAGACATGATGACTTGTGCTATAAGCCCAGAATTCCTTATTTTGTGGAATTCTGGGCTTCTTCGACTAAGGGACATTTAGGTTGTTTCCAGGTTCTGACTATTACTAACAAAATCTCTTCAAACATGAAGACTTTTTTTTTTCTCGAGAAATGAATCGAGGATCACCTTGAAAGCTTTGTTACTTAGAACATGGCACAATATTTACACACCAATTTAATGCATATTTAAATAACAACATAAATTATTTTTAATGTTAAATAATAATGTAGTTTTCCATTTGATACAATAAACATACTTAAATTTAAACACATATTTTAAAATATATTCAGTAACTTAGACATCATGCCACTCAGATGTCTCATGCAAGACACTCTAAATACTTCCAAATATTTCCTCTTCTCCTCAAGTTCTGTCACCTCTGGATCTGAACTGGAGAAAGGCTTCCTCTCTGTTCATAGAGCTTACTGCATAGCTCTTTGCACAGAATCTTTATGAATTTCCTTTGAGGACAGGACATTACTTCCCATATGAGCACTTCCCATATGCGTCTGTAAGATTTGGAAATACTCATTTGAGTAATTTCATAGAATTTGTTTAATGATCCATGTATGCAGTGCACATTTATGAGCCTTAAGCAGAAAGACTGTGAGTTCAAAGCCAGCCCTGGTTACATAGTGAGACTTGGTCTAAGAAACACAGTCACAAATCATGTGATGAACCCAGTATCTCAGGACACCTGAAGTTTTTATTTTAAATAACTTATTAAGGTGACAACAGTTTTGCTATCAATATGCTACTAGTAGGAAGTCACTTCAAAAAATGAACATGGTGACACTTACAGGGGGAGGACAGGAGAGCAGAGAACTAGCACAGGAATGCTGGAAACTTTTCCTGGATGCTCTTTTTCCATCAAACAGACAGAAATTTTTATCATAAGGTATATTGTTGCTTTTGCAGAAGCTCCTTCAGTTCGGAATTTCTCCAAACAATTACTGGATTGGATTGTCATATGATATGAAAAACAGTGAGTGGACATGGACTGGCGATGACCCATCTACCCTGTGAGTTTCCACAGCCATTCACACTCTAACACTGTGGTGTGGGAATCGGTAGGTTTACGTGCAAAGGCTTTTCTCCTAGGTACATGGTTTTCCTCATTTCTTATGGAGCATCCGATAGTGTCTGAGCAAGTGTTAATCAGGGAAGATGTATGGTTGAGGAGATGACTGAAAGTGGCTTAATGCTGCACACATCTCAGGAGAGTGTGTTCTAAGATGCACAGGGCACAAGCAAATCAACAACTTAAGATGATGTAAAGTGACTGAGTTATCATGACAGATACAATGAGCAAACGTTCATTTGGTATTTTTTTTTTTTTACTGTAGTTAGCTTATATAATTGCCTAATATACAGCTACCTTATATTTAAAGGTGCTTTATCATGTAAACTCCAAATTTTATGTTCATTTATAATCTGGTAGAAAACTGCTCACTAATTATCTTTATTAATATTATTTATTTTTATTGATTATCTCATACTCATAAAATAAAATATGATCGTACGCCCTCCAAAAGCTTCTTCTGATTAGCTCTAACATGTGTCTCTGTAGCCCATGCCTTCTTAATTAACTGTCCATAGGTGCATGGCTGTAGGGCATCCACTGGAGCAAGAAAACCCACCTGTGGCTACATTCTCAAAAAAGAATGAATCTTCCTTTTCCAGTAGCTGTCACCTAACAATGGTGATTTATTTGTTGTTTTTTTTTGTTTGTTTGTTTGTTTCTCTTTCAATGGTGATTTCTTAAGATGTAAAGGCCCCTTCCATCTTTGCAGAAATCTCATGAGGTCCAGAAGGCTGCATTTCACAGAGCTTTCCCCCTTCTCTGCTTATAACATTCTTTCTATTTCCTCTTCCACGCTGTTCCCCTAGTCTGGCTAGTGGTGTGGATGGGAGGGAGTTGATGTAGTTGTCTCCATTAGGGCTGAGCACAGATTCTCTTCTCCTAAGCACTTGGACCAATTCTGACTCTCTGCACTGACTGCTGCCCACTGTAAAAAAGCAGCTTCTCTATGGAGGTTGAGAGCAGCACAGTTCTAGGCCAAAAATATGAATATTAAAAATGAAATTTGACCACCTGACCATGTAGGAAAGTGATTGTTTTACGTTCCAAATGAGGGCCGGTGAGCCCACTAATCGTGAGCTTTTGATTTGGATTAGAACAAAAACCATGGTTTCACTCAAGTCAGAAAGGCTTAAATTCCAGTAAAAAAAAAAGATGTTAGTTATCATATAAAAATGGTACCACTGGGCACATCTTGCCTAGCCGGTCAGTGCTGTGGCATGCAGGGTCCAGGGAGGGCTAGAACCATTTGTATCCTTTTCTTTCCTGCAGCCTGCAAAGCGCTTTCTGACCCTTTGAAAGCTAGTTCAAGGGAAGACGTTTCCTGATTCTTTTGAGTCTGATTTCTCTATGTCTTGATGTCAAAGTGTGTGTCATCTTCAGCAATGGGGACTTACCAAGTCATTAGCTTGGAAAACCAAGGATAGTGTCGATAGCCTGTGATGTGTTGGAGACCTCTGTGGTCTCCCTGACCTCTACATACCAGTAGAGGTATCTCTTGCCTTAAACTTTAACTTTCTTTTAATAATTCATATCTTCTGTGGTTGTAACTCTTTTTTAAAGTTAAATTTTTATTTTTTAAATTCCTTTTTTTTTCATAGAATATATTTTGATCAGATTTCCTTTCCCACTAATTATTCCTCGTTCCTCTCACCTTCCTCCTCACTCAACTTCATGTCATTTCTTTTCCCCCAAAACAAAAAGGGAAATAAAATAATCAAACAAAAACCCAATAAGACAAAAAAAATTGCCCCAGAACAAGTAAGCAAGCACACACACACACACAAAACTCTAAACCACCAAGGAATCATAGAGTCTGTTTTGTGTTGGTCAACTACAAGGTTTCTAACTGGTGGGTTTACAATATGGCTTTTACACATCCTTGGTTTTGCTTAAACCATCCTTTATTCTCTCCAGCCCTTATTTTCTGGTAGCCATCCATAATTGTCCTTTAATCCTCAGTATTCCTCTTCTGCCTTTATATCATATATTTATTATTTTTCCTGATTATTGATTTTTTTAGAAATACAAATTCAAAAAAAATCTCAAGTAATTCTGTTTGTCCTTTCATACTTTGATAGGTAGTTAAGTTTTAAGTTTCTTTTTAAAATATATTTTATTAATTTATTCACATTACATCTAAATTGTTATCCCATCCCTTGTATCCTCCCATTCCTCCCTCCCTCCCATTTTCCCTCACCTATGACTGTGACTGAGGGGGACCTCCTCCCCCTGTATATGCTCATAGGGTATCAAGTCTCTTCTTGGTAGCCTGCTATCCTTCCTCTGAGCGCCACCAGACCTCCCCATCCAGGGGACGTGGTCAAATATGGGGCACCAGAGTTTATGTGAAAGTCAGACCCCACTCTCCACTCAACTGTGGAGAATGTCTTTAAGTTCCTTTTTATATAATTTAAAAATAAATTTAATGTTTTATTATTTTGTTGTTATTTTGAGATAGGGATTCATGTCTCCCAGGCTGTCCTTGAACTCGTGACACTCATGTCTCCATCTCTCAGGTGCTGGGACTACATACAGGCATGTCTGGCCTGTCTTTTATCTTTTGAAAGATGTCAGGCATCCTAATCCTATTGTCTGTACTTTTTTTGTTTTAATGTACTATTTCTATTGTCTTTTGTTCGTTACGTCATTTTCATTGTGATATTCACTGGGTTTTTTGTTTAGCAGCTGCAGAAACTATTTGAAGCATGGCATCTCCAGTGAAAACTTTCTCAGGAACCTTTCATTCAGTGCCTTGGAACATGGCAGGCCTGGCTCAGTTCTGTTCTAAATATGGTCCTATCAGTATGGATAGCTACGCTTCAAATATGCAGGAAAATACCATATTTTCCACTGTATAGGACAACTGGGCATATAGAATGACCCCCAAGTTTTCCAGTTAAAATATAGAGTTTGGAGTATACTCACTTTATAAGACTATCCCTCTTCCAGTGCACACCCTGTGCATTTGGCATGCATCTATTTGCAGGCAGGGTATAGACAGCCAGGTGCTTTACTAAATGCCAGCAGACAGCCAGTGTCAGCCCCTTTAAGGTGAGCTCCCCGCTCAACCCAAAGATTCACAGTCCTCCAAGTTGAATGGACCGGTTCTATTGGAGAGCCAATCCAAGCTCATGCTCTCCTCCTGGGGGTACAGGAGCATGTGGGCAGCTTGCTCCTCCTTGCTTCATGTTCCCCTCACTCCCCACCCTGCAGAGCAGGGAATCTGCCATGGCACCCCCACTATATGTGCCGGACACATGTAAGCTGCAGGTAAGTACCCAACATAAAAGATGATCCCCGACTTTGGCACAGATTTTTTCAGGGTTAAAAAGTCTTCTTATAAATATGGTAACTTCCTCTTTCTCCTTTGAGCACACTCTCAAGCATGCTGTCACAGAAGTGGCCAGAGGAAAGACAGCCTGATGAGTTGTAATCATATGTTCTAATCACATATATTATTAGTGTTGCTATTAATTTTGTTTTTTTTTAATATGCAGTATCATTTCACATAGACTAGCCCTAGTCTTCCTGCATCCATCTCTCAAGCACTGGGATATTTTAGATATTTGCCATCATGACTAGCAACAGAGTTAACAAATACATTTCTAGTCTATAGCACCATACAGCGTCAGAGATAGGCAGGTGACAGCATTTGGAATAAGGTGTCAGTGGCTAAGAGGGCGTCCACATGCACATGAAGAGATCTTTGTGGACCTTGACTATGCTACAGAACTGTTCCCTGGTGATGCTGTTATTCCCAGGCCCAGATCTGAGACTTCAATAGGGAAGCCCAGTTATCAGAGGGTTTCTGTGGCCACCACAATCCTTTTCTCCAATGGGAAGAGATGCAACAATGTCAGCTTGTTTACAATGTCAGCTTCTAATGAACCCAGTGAGCATCTATGAGCCTAACTTGTATTTCTTGGGTAGAGGCCTAGGTGGGCATCACCATGGAGATAAAGTTAAGAGCTCATGAGGCAGAATATGTGCTTCATGTGTATCTGTGAATAGTTAGTGTCTGCTGGGTCCTCTTTCTCTTTGCCCATGTTCAACACTTGTACTTTATTGATTGTACTCACAGTCATATCTCATAGCTGGTGATGTGTGTACTCATTCCTCCTGTATCTCACCTCTCCTGTCTACGATCCATGGGATGGGCCACTTTGTTTCACTTATCTTCCTGTTTGTATAGCAAGTCTAAACACTTTGTTTCTCTCTGGTTTAAATCCAAGACTAAAGAAAGGTCATCTTTTGTTAAAAGTTTTTTTCCCTTTGCCATTTTAGCACCATGGAGTATTGTGGATTTTATTCTCTGTCTGTTTTTTTTTTTTTTTTTTTTGACATACATTCTCATTAGGCTATCCTGGCTTAAACTCAATGTATTTCCCAAACCTGCCTTGAACTCATCTGCCTGGATTCATTACATAGTGTTTGGATGACTATTATTCATCTTGCCCTGTCTGGTAGGCGAAAGACTGGCTGCTCTGCTCTGCTGGCCCTCAGGAATCTCAGCTCTCCTGAATCCCCAGTCTCTATAGGAACCTGCTTCCTAACTGTTCATAAGTGTATTGAGTAAGGTTTAATAAGTATTTATTATTCAATTAGGGCCTCGCTCCATAGCCTAGTCTGGCCTGGTTTATCATCCTCTTCGTTTAGCTCCCCAAATGGTGAGGTTATAGGTTTGCCTCACCCTTCCTAGAGTTGTCTATTTAGTCAACATTTTAAATTACTTTTTCTTACAAAGGTAGCTTGACACTTACTACACCATCCTGCAGAGATTGCAGTCCTGTTGCATGCTGGGAAGTCAGTTGATCACCATGTTTCAGTGAAGTCCCATCAGCCCCAAGGAGGGGGAGAAAGGCGACAACAACAACAACAACAACAGAAGTCACAAACCCTCCTCTGTGACTGTATTCCAAAATTCCTTAAAACACAACCATAGGAGACCTTGTCCTCATTGCAAAAGTATCAGAGGAAACCAACTTTAATATAAAATTATTCTTTAGCAATACTGAAAGATACTTTAACTTGCTAAGGAAAAATTAACACTGTGGAGTATGTTAGGAGTTGAATTTTGATCAAGAGACCAACTTTACTTTTCTTTTTATTTCGTTTATTATTTTTGTGTTATGTGTATACATGTGCATGTACATTACACAGTACAAGTGTATTTAGAGGAAAGTTGAAGGTGTTATTACTCTCCTAATTTGTGGGGTTTGAAGTCGGCCTGAACTTAGGTTGGCAGGTTTGGTGGAGGTGTACTCCACTGACTGAGCCATGGTACTGGCGAAAAGATCAATTTTTGTGACTTTAGAGAAAATGAAAATCTTTTATTGATATGCTTGTGATTAATTCCACATTCTGTACATTTTGGTCAATAAGCCTTGTTTTAAAATCCTTGGTCTGCATCAATATAACCTTCAAATTTAAATAACTACCTATTATATCTTTTGTTTTATAGTGGTTTAATAGTAATGGAATCACTAGAGAAGAGTTTCACAGATATAGATTACGATGGCTGTGGTAAAGCTTGCTCCTGTGTCTGTGAAAAGAGAATAGGAGAATTCCCTGACTCAGTGTGGATTGTGAAGGAAAGCTAGAAATGGAAGGGTTTGTAACTAATTAGTGACTAATTTTTAAAAGTTTGTTCACTTTACATCCTAATTGTAGGCTCTCCTCTTCTTCTTCCCTTTCCTTCCCCCTTCAATCCTTCCTCCCTTCTCCCTCCCCTAGTCCTTAGAAAGGGGGAGCCCTCCTCCCCTAACATCTGACCCCAACCTATCAAGCATTATCTGGACTGCCTGTATCTTCTTCCTCTGTAGCCTGGCAAGGCCACCCCGACAGGGGGAAGTGATCAACATGTGGGCACCAGAATCCGTGTCAGAAGTAGCCCCTACTCCCCACAAGGAGACTGTGCTGCCTATCTATTACATCTGAGCAGAAGGTCTAGGTCCTCACCAGGCATGGTCCTTGGTTGGTACATCAGTCTCTGTAGCACACCCTCCTCCACGCAGATTTTTTTTTTTTTTTTTTTTTTTTTTTGCCTCCATTGGTCTCCTTATGGAGCTCTGTCCCTTCCAGGTCTTTCTATCCCTCCAACTCTGCTATAAGACTTTCTGTGCTCCACCCTAAAATTTGACTGTGAGTCTCAGCATCTGCTCTGATCTCCTGATGGTGGGGTCTTTCAGAGGACCTATATGGTCAGCTCCTGTCCTGTTCCTTGTCTTTAATTGCTTCAGGTGTCTATTCTATTTGTCCTTATAAATGAGAATTGAACATTCTCCCTAGGGTCCTCCTTTTTTTTTAAAGCTTCTTTAGGTCTGTGTATTGTAGTGTAGTTATCCTGCATTATTTGGTTATTATCTGCTTAAAGGTGACTAGATACCATGAGTATCTTTCTGAGTCAGGTTACCTCACTCAGGATGATCTTTTCTAGTTCCATTCATTTGCCTGCAAATTTTAAGGTTTCCTTGTTTTTAACAGCTGAATAGTATTCCACTGTGTAAATGTACCACAGTTTCTTTATCCATTCTTCAGTTGAGGGACATCTAGGTTGTGTCCAGATTCTGGATATTACAATAAAATTGCTGTGAACATAGTTGAGCAAATGTCCTTGTTGTATGGTGGAACATCTTTGGGGTATATGCCCAGCAGTGGGTCTTGAGGTAGCACTATTCTTAATTTTCTGAGAAAATACCAGATTGATTTCCAAAGTGTTTGTACAAGTTTGTCCTCCCACCACCAATGGAGGAGTGTTCCCCTTTCTCCACATGCTTGTCAGCATGTGCTGCCACTTGAGTTTTTGATCTTAGCCATTCTGATGGGTGTAAGAGGGAATCTCAGAGTCATTTTGCTTTGCATTTCCCTGATGACTAGGGACGTTGAACATTTCTTTAATTGTTTCTTGGTCATTCTCTATTCCTTTATTGATAATTCTCTGTTTAGTTCTGTACCTCATTTTATAATTGAATTATTTGGTGGTGTTTAATTTCTTGAGTTCTTTATATAATTTGCATAGTTGCCTTCTTTCAGATGTAGTGTTGGTGAAGATATTTGTGACCAAATGTTTTAACCACAGGACTCAGTCCCCTGAAAATAGGGTCATGAACTACAAAGAGAAGAACTGCCCCTCTGAAATCTTACTTAACCCACCAAAAGCCATCTTTCTTTTTGGTGCAGAGAGCAACTTGTGTCTGTAGAATGAATGCCTTTGCTCCAAGACCTGAGGAATCATTCTCTTTTCCCACATGACACAGAACATGTATAGATCCCTGATAAGAAAGCATTTTAGTGATGTACTTATGATTAATAGTTCCATATTATGTATACTTTGGCCAATAGAATTTTTAAAATCATGACTTATTTCAGTGAATGTTCATAATTAAACAGTTGCCCATTATTGCTTTTACTCTTCAGAGACATGGACATAAGGCATTTCAATTTTAAGGATGGAGCATGTGTGTTTTTATCTAAAACAAGACTAGAAAATATTAGCTGTGATAGGGCCTACCACTGTATTTGTGAGAAGAGGCTGGATAAATTCCCTGATTCACTTTCCAACAGGAGTTAAAGGTAAAAATGAAATGTACAGGTTCTGGTTTATTTCCTGTGATAATTTGTGACTCCTTACAAACAAGTGTTTTCATCACAGGAGTTAGTCTGCTGTGAAAACAGAAAGAAGAGCTGGAAGAGGTTGGGAATGGCCTCTGGAATCTGACTTGACAGAGGAGAGGCCATCTTTCTTCCTCATGGGGACAGAACAGATCTTCTCTGATGCATGGACATCTTTTGCCCCAAAGCACCAAGGAATCTGCTCAGTCTGTTTGCCTAAATTTCCATAGAACTAAATAAAGGGCCCTAATAAACAGCCTGAGTATTTCACATCAATAAGATAAATCATCTTAATTGAAAAAAATTCAGAGCTAGAATATAGTTGTAGGCTTCAATTTCTCATTTGTTAGTTGATTACTATTTTGTTTTGTTTTTATTTCATGTAGAACTTCTCATTGCTACAAACATGTTTTTCTATTAAATATAATTTCAAATTTGGTGAACAGTTGCAAGGATTGTTCAAGGAACTCTTGAATATCTTTTATCCTAGACATCAGTTGTCCTTCCTACCTGTCTTTAATCCATCTATCATAAGTTGAGGCCTTATAGAAATGGTGGTAATAACTGAAGTTGGCTAGATATAGTGGCCTACATTTGTAATCTTGGCAATTAGGAGGCTAAGACAGAATTGCTGAAAAAAAAATGAACACAATGAAAGCCTATGTCATAGATCCAAATAAACCAGACAAAATCCAGGTGCAAATGTTCCTAAATATTTTCCAGGGACAACACTTTATCTTATACAACCCTACCCAAATGATCAAACTCAGCACATTTCATATTGATACAGTTATTTCTTCTAATCTGGGATGTGTGTACATAGCCACTGACTGTATAATGTCATTCTAGATATTTCCTCTACATTTAGATTCACATGCATTCAGTGCTGATGTCATTTTAGTGTCCTTTAGTCCTTAGTAGTTTTCTTTCTTTAATGGTTTGTGTTGGTTTGGTTTTGGTGGGGTTTTTTGTATGTTTGTTTGTTCTAAGACAGGGTTTCTCTATGTTATCCCAGCTATCAAAATAAAAGTTATTAACAATCAATTGTCATTAGTATCTCTAAACATTAATTGAATGAATTCAATAATAAAAGGACACAGGCTAACAGAATGGATGTGAAATCAGGATTCATCATCCTGTTGCATATAAGAAACACACCTCAGCAACAAAATAGACATTCCCTCAGATTAAAGGGCTGGAAAAAGGTTTTCTAGGCAAATGGACCCAAAGAAGCAATCTGGAGTAGCCATTCTAATATCTAATAAAATAGACTTTCAAAGAAAATTCATAAAAAATGATGGGGAAAGACACTTCATACTCATGAAAGGAAAAATCCACTAAGATGATGTCTCAGTTCTGAACATCTATGCCCCAAATGTAAGGGCACCCACATTCGTAAAAGAAACATTACAAAAGCTTAAATTGCACATTTAACCCCACACATTAATAGTGAGAGCGTTCAACACCCCACTCTCATCAGTGGAAAGGTAATGAAGACAGAAACTAAATGGAGAAATAATGAACAGAGGTTATGAACCAAAAAGACCTACCAGATATCTATGGAACATTCCATCAAAACACAAAAGAGTTTTCCTTCTTCTCAACACCTCATGGAACTTTCTCTAAAACTGACCATATACTTCACAAAGCAAGCCTCAATAGATACAAGCAAACTGAAGTAACTCCTTGTATCTTATCAGGCCACCATGAATTAAAGCTGGACTTCAACAATGACAGAAAAAACAGAAAGCCTACAAACTCATGGCAATTGAACAACTCCCTACTCACTGACCACTGGGTAAGAGAAGAAATAAAAAATTTAAAGACTTTCTACAAAGAAAATGAAAACACAGCTTACCCAAACTTATAGGATACAACAAAAACACAGTTAAGAGGAAAGTTCATAGCACTAAGTGCCTTCATTAAGAAAAGGGAATATCTGTATCCTAGCAGTTTAAAAGCACAGCTGAAAGCTCTAGAACAAAAAAGAAGCAACCACACTCAAGAGGAGTAGACATCAGGGAATAATTAAACTCAGGGTTGAAATCAATAAAGTAGAAAAAAGAGAACAATCCAAAGAATTGTCAAAGAGCTGGCTCTTTGGGAAGATTAACAAGATAGACAAACCCTTATCCATACTAACTAAGAAACAGACAGTATCCAAATGAAAAAAAAAATCAGAAATGAAAATATTAGGTTTTACTTTAAAAAGCATGCACTCTACAAAACTGGAAAAATCTAAAATATAAATGAGATGGACAAATTTCTTGATAGATATCACTTACCAACATGTAGTCAAGACCAAGTAAACAAGTTAAATAGTCCTATAACCCTTAAGGAAATAGAAGCAGTCATGTAAAAGTCACAAAAAGCCTCCCAATCAAATAAAATCCCTAGGACAGATTGTTTCATCACAGGTAGACATGCTCACCTATGTTTATAGCAGCTTTACGCATAATAGAGAGAAGATGGAAGTAGTCTCGATGTCCCTCATCTGAAGAATGGATAAATGTGTTACATTTACATAATGGAATACTATTCAGCTTTTTAAAAATTAATTTATTCTTGTTACATCTCAATGGTTATCCCATCCCTTGTATCCTCCCATTCTTCTCTCCCTCCCCTTTTCCCCTTATTCCCCTCCCCTATGACTGTTCCTGAGGGGGATTACCTCCCCCTGTATATGCTCATAGGGTATCAAGTCTCTTCTTGGTAACCTGCTGTCCTTCCTCTGAGTGCCACCAGGTCTCCCCATCCAGGGGACATGGTCAAATGTGAGGCACCAGAGTACGTGAGAAAGTCATATCCCACTCTCCACTCAACTGTGGAGAATGTTCTGCCCCTTGGCTAGATCTGGGTAGGGGTTTAAAGTTTACCACCTGTATTGTCCTTGGCTGGTGCCTTAGTTTGAGCGGGACCCCTATTCAGCTTTTAAATACAAGATATCATGAAATTTGCAGGTAAATGGATGGCACTAGAAAAGGTAACACAAACCCAGAAAATCATGCATGATATGCATTCACTCATAGGTGGATATTCGCCATAAAGCACAGGATAACCATGCTACAATCCACGGACCCAAAGATGCCAAAGAGGAGCCAAAGGGAAGATGTCCAGTGGGAGAGGATGCACTTAGTCCTGCTGTGATTTGAAGCACCAGGGTGAGTTGATACCTCTTGATGGGCTTCCTTTCTCTCAGAAAAAGGAGAGGAACAGTCGGCAGAGGGGCCAGGAAGGTGAGACTGGGTTGAGAGGATGGAGGGGGTTGGGATCAGGCTGTAAAGAGATTAAGTAAATAAGTGGAAAGAAATCAAATTTGACAGGTGGCTTACTGTGAGTTCAAGGTCAGCCTAGTCTACAAAGCTAGTCTAGGACAGACAAGTCTACACAGAGAAAACTTGTCTGGAAAACACAAGGAAACAACAACCACAAAAAATCAAATGGAGCATAAAGCAACAAAATGTACCCATTGTAAGTCACGAAAAATATGAGTTTTAGAAACATGTACAGCTCTTCAAGAACCATTGTACACTCTAGTTTTATGTCAACTTGGCAAAAGTTAAGTTGTCTGAGAGGAAGGACTCTCAATTGAGAAAGTGCCTCAATAAGATCTGGCTGTAGGCAGGTTTATAGGGAATTGTCTTAATTCGTGATTGATTGGGAGGTCCTGGCTCACTATGGATGATTCTATCCCTGGGCTGGTGATCCTGGGTCACATAAGAAAGCAGACTAAGTAAGTCATGGAAACTTCTAGTAAACAGCACTCCTCCATGGCCTCTACCCAGCTTCTTCCTCCAGGTTCCTGCAATGTTTGAGTTCCTGTTCTAAATTCCTCCAATTATAGTCCATGAGTTGGAAGGGTAAGTAAAATAATTCCTTTTCTCCCCAAGTTGCTTTAGTTATAGTGTTTCAACACAATATTAAGAACCCTAAGAGAACCATCAAACACTAAATGGGCAAACTTTTGTTCACCTAAAATTCTTTTCTGACTCTTGCACTCTCTGCTTGGGCCCCAGCAAGCCAACTCACACTACTTGCATTGAATTAGTATGGCCTAATCCAGAGTGACATATATCGTGCACAGATTTATTATGGCTGCCTATATACATCCCTGCAATTTTATTGTTATTATTATTATTATTGGCTTTTAGCTACCACAAGCTTTTCTTGAGGATCAATTGTTTATTTTTGTTATGAAGCACTTTAGTATTACACAAATATTGCATAATATTATGCCATTCACATGTAAACATATAATGTGTTTCTGAGTTTTAACAATTATGAATAAAGTTCTCAAGACAAATTGTGTTAAAGCCACTGTATGAACATATATTTATTTCATTTTAGTAAAGATTAAGCACTCTGATATCAGAATCCCTATGTTAAATGCAGTTTCATTTCAGAAGAAACGAGCATGTTTTGAATAGCTTACTTCATCTTATTTTCTCTGCAGAATGAGAGAGTTCCCTTTACCCCTCATCTTTGCTAACATTTGATATTCTCAATATATTAAAGTTTTACCATTGTACAAATTGAGGAGTTCTCATTTCTCTAAGTACTAATGATACTGACCATATTTTTCAAGTACTGATTGGTCACTCACATGTTTTCCTTAGTAAAATACGTGTTCATATATGTTCACCTCAGTAGATTTTATTTAAGAAACAAACACAGGAACCAATCATTTAAAGAACCAAGTACATCTAGAAATATAAAATTTTCATTTTAAAAACTAATGGAACTGATAACAGTTTTGTCACAAACTAGTGTGAAATCACTTCGGGACATGACCATAGAGGGACCCATGGGCATGTACAAAGGAGAGCAGAGAATTGACAGAGGAAGAGCTGGCACCTGTCATGGTTGTTCTTTTCTTATAAAACAGACAGAAATATTATGGTAAGATGTCCTGTTTCCTTTACAAAACTTCTTTCAGCCTAAACTTCAACTAAGCAGATACTGGATTGGATTAAAATACAATGGAAGAAAAGGAGGATGGCAGTGGATTGGCAAAGGTCCATGTAAACTGAGATTAATAACTATATATGACTTTAATATCTTGTAGATCAGTATTTATAAGATGCAGAATTCCATTTTCTTTATTAGATAAGATCAATAAAGAACACGGAATAAATTGGTGTGGTGGTACACAGCTGTAATCGCAGCATTGAAGAGACTGACTAAATAGGACTGTGAGTTTGAGGCCAGGCTGTGCTACATAGTAGTAAAATGTAACAATTGTCTCAAACAAACAAACTAAAATTAAAACAAGATAAAAAACAAACACTAAAGACATATTGTGTACCTCAGTGCAAGAGTATTTTCTGAGCTTGTTCAGTGTCTTGGATTTGATATCCCAGCATCATTAAAAACATCAGCAAGAAGACAGCTTTATATGGAATGACATCAACATTCACAGTAAACATTCTCTCTGAATAAAAAAGTAGAAGAGTGTACAAAAAGAGTTTCACAGTGGACCTATCAGTGCTTTGAAGACATTCCTATAACACACTTAGCTGCAATTAACATAGTTCAAAAAGAATCAATTTTAATTTTTATCAAATAGTAATGTAAGAAAAACATTTCAACAGTTCCTACCAAACCAGGAGTAGAGAAACTTCAGTCCCATCCTTTACTATTGGTGTTGCTAAGGACACAAGTTTTGCTTTCCCTGAGGGTGTGTTATCTTCTCAGTGTTGAAACACTGATTTTGGACATTTTTCTGCAGCATGTGGCATGATAACTGTGGTTCTTTGTTTTCCGTCAGCAACAGCTTTCATCATGCAATTTCTTCTTTTTGCTTTGGTTGGGGGGGGCAGCGAATAACAAGCTTGATTATCACTGGGAGGAGATTCAGTTCTGCCTTTCCTCATGGAGTCTCTGAGGGGACACAAGCAGGAAAGGCCAAGTTGTCTCCCAGTTCGGGGATCAATTCTCTCCACCAGAATCACTTCCTTGTGTCAGCACAGGTAACATCTGCTTTTGTTATTTTTCTATCACATGATTGTATGTAATCTAGAGAATTTCAGATGGTGTGACATACATGAGAGCAAGATAGATGGGGAAGCCCTGTTGTTTGTGTAAGATCTGGCAGCACGTGAAAACTGGAGTTTGGCATGGGTTATTTTCTTTCTGGGTGTGCTGTGACTTCTGCTGTGTGCTTCAAAATTAAGGTAGATGACCTATAGTGTTCATGACACTTTAACTGGGCCAAACATTTAAATAGAATTCATTTTGAAGAAGTCATAATAGGAGCTTGGTAATATGGCTCAGTGTGCAAATACTTGTTACCCAGGCTGATTGATCATGTGACTTCCATCCTTGGAACACAGATAAAGGTGGAAAGAGCGAACACACATGGGAACAATTGTCCTCTGGACACATGTACATTATGGAATAGACACCCATCCAAAAACTAATTAAATGAAAACTAAAACTTGAAAAATTCTGTAGTCAACAATTTTAAAAAATATTAGACAAAATGTAAATAATTTCAGAAAACTTCATAAATAAAAAACTAGAGAAGAATATTTCCATATGCAGTTTGTTTCCATATTATTTATTGCCTATAATCTCAGTTAAAAATGTAAATGGAAGCCTACTTATAAGTAGTTACTCTTTAATAATACATTGATTATCTGTTATCAGATTAGATCCTTTTTTACATTTAATTAATTTATTCAGATTACATCTCAATTGTTATCCCATCACTTGTATCCTCCTGTTCCTCCCTCCATCCCACTTTCACCTTACTCCCTTCCCCTAGGTCTATGACGAAGCAGTACCTCCTCCCCTACTATATGGTCTTAGGCTATCAAGTCTCATCTTGGTAGCCTGCTTATTCTTTCTCTGAGTGCCACCAGGCCAGATTAGATCCTTTATGGGCATTAGCTAATGACTACCTAGTGACAAAACTTACTTCACGTAGGCTACTTTGCCAAAATCATGTACTAGAAGATTATAAGTGAAATGATCATATACATGGAATGATTTGGGATTAAAACTTCAGGTTGCATCCTGCGATGCTCCTCTCTGTTGCTTCCACGTACCACCCCTGCAATGGTTCTACTTTCCTGGTTTCTGCAGCTACTTCAGGTGCTGTAGCATCTCTGAAGACTTGGAGCCAGGACCCTCATATAGAAGAAACACTGCAGCATTTGTCTTTCCGGGTGTCAGCCCACTCAGTAGGCTCTTTCCTACTTGCATCCATTTACCAGGTCCAACCCTGGAGAAGGCTGTGGCTAGGTGGATAGGTTGGGTATCTCAGGTATGTCTGCTTTATAACTGTACCCAGGAGATATTTCTAATTCTTCAAGCCTCAAATGTTAATCACCTGCACTATTAATCTTCATATATTCGTTTGAAGGTGGTGTCTGGGACCCACAGATAGTCAGTCATGTATAACTGAAAACTCTCCAAGAACATTTTGTATTCATATGCTTATCAAAATATTTAAATAATTGAAAAGCAAGGACTTAAGTTTATTAAACTTTGAAATCTTGTTATTTGAATTGATCATTTTAAAAGTGTGTCAATGACTTGCAGAAGTACAAACTTGGGATAACAAGTTTTTTTGTTATGTTAAGTATTTTTAACAAATAGTGTCAATATGATAATGATTCATTAATAAATTTTTAATTCTCCATATATCCTAAAAATAATTGCCATGCCTACTAGAAGTATAAACAACGTTAACAGAAATCTGCAAAGAGTGCTCACCTGTAGCTGAAATCAGGGTCTATGCATGTTAGGGTATTTAGATCATTAAGGGAGTTAATCAGACCCCACCCCATTCCACCCACTGCAGCATCAGACCCAGGTACCTTTCTAAAGGTGGATGGTTTACATTTTCTTTAGAAATCACTGAAAGTCCTACAAAACAAATCATACTTCACATACACAACATGAGTGACCAGGACATTACTTACTCAACTGTGAGATTTCGTAAGTCTTCAGGGTTGCATAACCGAGTGAGGCCTGATGAGACTCAAGGGCCCAGAGCAGCTGGCCACAGAGGTACTTGTTTTATGTGTCTACATTCACCTGTTATTTATGCACTGCAAAGTTTTTGACATTTGAAAATAATACACCACTAAAATTTTAATTTTTAAAATGTTGTTTTTTGGAGACATGGTTTCCCTGTGTAACACTGCATGTCCTAGGCTCCAGTTTAGAGTCTGTTACTTGGACTATGTCGGTTCCTCCAGTGCTTTCTGAAGGATGCACGTTTGATCCTGTAGAACTGGGTGATGGCACACGACTATCATGCAGCTCCTTCTAGGCTGACTCAGGAGGATTCAGTAATCAAGGTCAAAGGAGAAAAAAGTTCAAATCCTGTGAAACTTCACACAAGAAGGACTTCTGAAGTCTTCCGCGTGTTAGGCACAATTCTATAATTTTAAAAGCATATTTTCAGTCATTTGGTATCATGGGCTCCTGTAAAAATTTTTAGAGACCAGTATCTCCTTGTTTTCATGCTACAGAGAACTAGAATTAGTACTGGGATGTGCTCTCTTCATGGTGATGAATTCCTTGCTTTGTTTTGTTGATTCAAGAGCGCTCAGTATCCTGGAAGCTCATGGTGATGGTTCTTGGAGTCTTTTGTTTCCTTCTGCTGCTAACTGTTGCAGTGTTGCTGACACAGAGTGAGTAACTGGGATGCATCTTCTTTGCCTTTCTGCCTAAGCAATAACTTTAGACACTAATGATGCAGTTAACACACTGTCCATCGTCCTGCCTTATATAACCAGGCAGTGTGCAGGACAGCTCTGGACTTTAACAGTTTTGCCTGACACACTGCAGCATCCTGTTCCCTTACATACCTATTCTGTGAGCTCTGGAGCTGCCTTCTTCTATCTCATGGTCATGTTCCTTCTGGACTCAGGTGATTGTGAATCTTAGGGAATCATTCTGTGAAAAACAGCTGTGCAGAAGTGACGAGCTTCTCTTCATTTTTCCCAGTGTATATTGAAGCCATGGTTGCATAAATAGACTAGAGCTGTACAGTGCCATTAAAGCTCCAGCCGTATTGCATTCTTTCACATATTTAGTGGAAGTCACTCCCAGCATGTGCTAAAACATGGCCATGTATTCTTTAGTTAGGTATGTATTTGTAAGTTTTATGCTAACTGTGATAAAATTAAAGATTTGAAAGGTACAGTACTTCCACCATAATTTAATTCAGATGTATCATTTACTGTACACTGAAATTGATTATAGAGAGAATTCAGTGTTTCCATTTTCATAGAGTTAATTGTGGTGTTATATTCTAGATGTCAAAATATCAACTAAAATAATGATATGTGCTGTTAACTTTAGTTTTTCAGTTTAGACAAGAAAAGGATGAACTGCAGAAAAATATTAACAACCTTACTCAAATGTGCAGCACTCTGCAAAATGAAAGCTACTTAAATAATGAAATATTGAGAAATAATTCTCCAGAGTATGATGCCTCGAAACAACAGAAGGAACGAGACTCCATCCACAGAGAACAGAACAGATGCTTCAGGGAAACCAAGATGGCTTTAGAGTGCTCTCAGCCCACAGGTATGGAGGATCTTGACTACAGAACTGCATTGTTCTCTAGTTTCTGCTCCAGAGGCTTCCAAGTACACTTAGCAGCTACATGCTGGGGACTCTGGGTTAATGGTTTGGGTTTCCTTATTTCATATAGTGGCCTGGAACGCCAGAAATCTCTCTTTGGATTAGGGAAATCTTATGGCTTATTGTTGACAGTGGCCATTCTGGCTTTCCAGAAGATGCACGCTTTCCCAGGAGATGCAATTACAAGTCAGCACCTCTGAGAATTCAGATCAATTTGGCTTAAAGGCAAATCTGTATCTCTAACTTTGTTGCTGATAGAACATGGACATTTTTAGTAAGAGTTTATGTACCAAATATTCAGGCTAAAATGGACAAAGAATATTTAATAGATATAATAACTCTCTCCTCTTTGTCTCTTTTTCTGTCTCTGTCTGTCTGTCTGTCTGTCTGTCTGTCTGTCTGTCTGTCTCTCTCTCTCTCTCTCTCTCTCTCTCTCTGTGTGTGTGTGTGTGTGTGTGTGTGTGTTCCTTCTGCTTTGGTATCAGAGAGTTGGCCTGTTTGTGACAAAGGATCCTCCCTGAAGTGTACATGGCAGCTTTACCACGCTGTCTACACTTGTATAACTCTGTTAGTGACACAGCGAATGAGGCTGGAAGAGTGAAAACATCAAGCATTTCAAGGAGCCTCTCTTTCCTTTCATCATGACTGGTTAACCTTAATTGACACACCTATAATTCATTATCAAATATTTTTCAGTCTTTAGAGTTTACAAAGTGTTCTTGCATATGGTCTCATTGTTCAAAGACTAATAATACATATTCTTAAAGTGGTACATTTAAAACGATGTGACAAGATAAGAAGGCAAAGCTCCAAAAATAGTCATTGAAATAGTCTAGACTCATCAAAAGTATTTTATGTTCTGATTTTAAAATAACATCACTATTGTCAGTAAATTGTAGTGTCATTTTGTAAAGCTTGTGATTAGAAAACTGAGGCAGGAGTATTTTAAATTTAAGGCCAGCCTAGGCAGCCAAGGAAATTCCAAGCCAGCCTGAGGTACACAGTGATCTGCTTCAGAGAAAGACAAAGGTTGGAGATAAAATGTATAAGTAGAGTGAGACTATCCCTAGCACCTTACCCAAGAAATAAATCACATGGAGATGATATTTCTACATAAGCTACACACATTTTAATGTGTTCAATTTGATACCTTTGGTCTTATTGGGCATATGGGTGTCCCCTTTGAAGGCCGGAAGGCAGACTAGCTTCCTCATGTGTCTCTTATTTCTCTTAAGGTCAGGGCATTTAACATAGATCACAGAGCAGATCTGAGTGCACAGCTGTTAGTGGGCCACTGTAGACAGACACTGTGCGTGAGTGCAGATAGAGAACTCTGTCACAGCATAGCTGCCTCTGAGCAGCACTCCAGCTCCTGGGATCTCACAAGCCTCTGCTCTTAGAAGGGCTGCCTTAGAAACCTCATCTGAGTGGAATCAGAAAGTCTGATCCTGGGCCTAGTGTGTTTCTCTTCCCTTTTTAGCATCAAAATCATCCATGCTTCCCTGAGAGACTTTCTTTCTTTCTTTTTTTTAAAAATTAATTTATTCTTATTACATCTCAATGGTTATCCCATCCCTTGTATCCTCCCATTCTTCCCTCCCTCCCATTTTCCCCTGATTCCCCTCCCCTGTGACTGTTCCTGAGGGGGATTTCCTCCCCCTGTATATGCTCATAGGGTATCAAGTCTCTTCTTGGCAACCTGCTGTCCTTCCTCTGAGTGCCACCAGGTCCCCCCCTCCAGGAAACACATCTCTATTATAAATGATGCTGTATAGAGCATCTCAGTCTCTGAGAGCTGTGAGATTTTACTTAGTTATAGATATTTAATAAATAGATTGTTCTGATAACAGAATACCAGAAAATAATAAATTAAATGATTTACCTCCTCTGTTGTAGGTAAATATGTTAAAGGACATTGGTTTTGCTGTGGTATAAAATGTTATTTCACCATGGACAATAAACACTGAGTGGATGTAAAGAGACCCCCCAGGATTGTGGCTTAGCCTTTTTGCATATAGATGATGATGATGAACAGGTACCATAGACTCTTATGTACATTTTTATTCTTTTGGACTCTGTCTCCTACTCTTCCAATATGAGATAATGAGCACAGGCAGGTGTTTTGAAAGAAAGACCTTCAAGGGCTGTGTATGGTTTGCCTGTTATGAGAGCAAAAACTGAAGTAAGAGTCTCTCAGGATGCTCTCCTGGCTCAGTGTTAGGGAACATGGTCTGTTATAGGAGACTCCTTAAGAGGTTAAGAGAACTGACTGCTCTTCCAGAGGTCCTGAGTTCAATTCCCAGCAACCACTTGGTGGCTCAGAACCATCTATAATGAGATCTGATGCCCTCTTCTGGCATTCAGGTGTACATGGAGGCAAGAGCACTGTATTCATAATAATAAATACATCTTTAAAAAAAGAGACTCATGTCTTAACAATCTCATCCTTTTCTTAGGAATCTATAAGTAGGTCCTTCAGAGAGGTACGTTTTCCCTAAATAAGTTTAACTCTTTAGTGTAGCACATCCTGTGCCTGAGAGTTATTTATCTCCATAGAGTGACTACTAAATACCCAGAGGTTGTAGGCTAGAGTTTTCTCTTTGGGATCGCAAAATGAGATTGCCATAGAGGAGTCATTGGATGACAGTAGGGAAAGTAATTGCCCTCTGGGCTTATCTGCAAAGTGAAATTATATGAGAACTGTGGAAGTGAATAGTTTTATCAATTAACCCATGGTAATTTTCATTGTATCTGTTCATAATATTTACTTTATAATATTCATGTTTCATAAAAGATATCTATTTTTGAAATGTGTATTCAAAAGAAAATAAGTGTGCACACTATCTTTTTACATTTACTAATAAGGAAATGTCCACAAATTTATAACTGGTATTTTTCTAGAGAAATGGTTGCAGGATCAGCTTGAAACCTTTGTCCTTTAGAACACGATATACAATTTACACATCATTTTTATATATGTTTGAAAAAGTACAGCATAAAATAACTGTTGCTGTCAAGTAATGATATAAAATTCCATTTGATACAATAAACATAGTTAAATTTAAAATTATATTCTAAAATAATTTTAGTAGACACCATTCTGCTCCAATGTCACATGGAAGACACACTAAACATTTCCAAATATCTCCAAATAGTTCCAAATAGGAACTACAGAAAGACTTCCTCTCTGGACTTTGGAGCTCAATACACAACTTTACACACAGGATTTTTCATCTCAATAATTTTGTTTGAAGACAAGGGGTCACTTACGATGAACACTACCCTAATCCTTTTGTAGTCTCCTGAAATGTGCACATGAATAATTTCATGAAGTTTCAGTATTGTTTAAGGAGCCAGGCATGCAGTGTGCATTTAGAAGTCTGAAATCAGGAGATGGTGAGTTCAAGACCAGCCTTGGCCGCACAGCGAGCCTTTGTCTAGGAAACTCAGTCATGAATCCTTTCCTGAATCCAGTATCTCTAGACACCTGAAGTTTTGACTTTAAATAAATTATGTAACTCGCATTGGCTTTGACATTAATGAGTGGCTCATGGAAAATCAAACGAAAATGAACTTGAGGGGATTGAAGGACTGGAACACAGGTCAGCAGAGAACTGACAGGGGAATAGCCGGGACTTGCTATGGTTGTTCTTTTTAAATTTTTACCAAAAAGACAAATTTTATGATCAGATGTGTTGTTTCCTTTACAGACGTTCCTTCAGCCCAAGCCCTCTAAAAATCATTACTGGATTGGATTATCCAACATCAAAGGGGGATGGACATGGACTGGCCATGGCCCATCTAAACTGTGAGTTTCCTGACCCCTGATGCAAGTTGGGAGGTTTGTGTGTGTAAAGGCCTTTCTCTTCTTCCACATGGCTCTCCTCATTATCAATGGAACACAGAGGTAAGGACAAAATGCATAAGGTAGTGTTTGAGCAAGTGGTAGACCAAGAAGAGGATGGTCTAGAAGCTGACTGCTAGTGATGTAATACTGAACACAGGTCAGGACTGTGTGTTCTAAGATGCACAAGCCACAAGCAAACCAAAAGCTTAAGATGACATTAGGTGACTGGGTCATCCTGACAGACATGATGAGTATCTCAAACATTCACTTGCCATGTTTCTGTAGTTAGCTGATAGAATTGTTTGTTATTTATAAATATAAGAATATGTTAATATATGTATATCCACTTTCCATTTCATGGTGTTGTAGTGTATAAGCTCCGAAGCTGTTCATTTCTAATCTGTTACAAAATTGTTCATTACTTTTCTTCATTAGTAAGATTTCATAAAAATCTCATACAATACAGAATGAAATATGATCATATCCATCCCATACTTGTTCTCTCTAGCTCTCTCTGACTGTACTCTAAAGTGTTCCCCTTGTACCCATGTCTTCTTAATTAACTGTACACAGGAGCATGGTTGTAGGCCTTCCGCTGGAGCAAGGAAATCTAGCAGTAGCCACACCCTCAATAAAGACTGTTTCCTTTTTCTAGCAACTGTCACCTAACAATAGTGGTTAACTGAGGAGCAGAGGTGTCCTCTCCACCTAAACAGGAGTTTTGGCTGCCTTGGATCTTTTTCAGTCCCAGCTTTTGTGGATTTGTGAGCAGGATAGCCATGTCATATCCAGACGGCAGCATTCCACAGAGCCTTTCCCCATCAGCTGCCTCTTACATTCTTTCTACTTCATCTTCCATGGTTTTCTCTGAGTTTTGGGGGTGGTGTTGAGGCAGTTGACAAAGATGTCCTCATAGGGCTGAGCACATGTCTCTTCTCTTCAGCACTTTGACTAGTTCTGCAGCTCTTTGCTGCCCACTGCCCACTGCAAAAACCAAAACCAAAACCCAAAACACCCAAAACAAGAACAACAATAACAAAAACTTTATATGGCAGAAGCAACCCAGGTCTAAACACAAATGTCAAAAGTACAACTTAGCAAATTGATTATAGCAGGTTCCAACCTGGGGCCAATGACTTTCTTCTAATTTAGATTACAAAACCAAACATAAAGTTCCCTCATGTTGTAAAGCCTCAACTCCATAAGTCAGCAGGTAGTTATCCTATAATAATGGCACCTCTGGGCACACCTTGCTTAGCAGTTTAGTGTGACTCGCGTAACCGTCTCGCCAGCAAGAACGACGCGGCACACGTACAGGATCCTTCTACAGCAAAGCTTTAATGCATCTTGAGAGGAAGAGCATAAGCTTACAGCGAGTAAAATGGAGACCCCAAACAGCAGAAACCCATCCCTTATATAGGAAACTGTTCTCCGCTTGGGATGTGTCAGTCCCTGATTGGCTGTTACTCATCAGGCGATATGACGCCACAGGAGAGGCAGAGCACAACAAGTGGAAAGTTCCTTCGCACATGCGCAGATTACTTGTTTACCAGTTTGGGACACAGGATGTCAGCGCCATCTTGTAATGGCAAATGTGAGTGCGGCCTCTCACAGTTTAGCATTGTAGCATGCAGGGTCCAGTCCTGGCTAGGCCTACTCAAATCTTCTCTCCCCTGCAACCTGCAAAGCACCTTCTGACCCTTTGAAAGCTAGCCTAGGGGATGTTGCTTTTGATTGCTTTGAGACTGATTTTTCTATGTGCTGACATCTAAGTGTGTAGTGTCTTCAGCAATATGGTCTTACCATGTAGTTATGGTGTAGGTACGGTAGCCTATGCTGTGTTGGAGACCGCCGTGGTCTATCTGACCAGTAATCCATCTGAAGCATCCTCTGAGTTGCACTTTGATTTTTATTAAATCACTCAAGGTTTCTGTGGTTCTACTTCTTTTATAATTATATTTTGATTTTTTGATAGAATATATTTTGATCAGATTTCCTACACCCTAATACCTCCCAGATCCCCGACATCTCCCAACCCAACTAATTTCATGCTCTTTCTCTCTCTTTATCTCCAAATATGAAAATCACAACAAGAACAACAACAATAAGAAAATTCAAGCAGAGGAAAAATGATAAAAACGTATAAATGCACACAAACCCCCAACCCATCAAAGAAACATGGAATCTGAATTGTGTTTGTCAACTATGAGCTTACTAAGTAGCATGTGTGCATATAAACTTTTATACACCCCGTGATTTGTTGAGTTCACCTTTGATCTTCTCTTGCCCCTTATCTTACAGTACCATGTCAATTGATCCTCTAATCCTCATATTTTCCCCCTCTATTTTCATATCACATTTTTATCATCCCTCCTGCTCAATGATGTTTTAAAAAATACTAAATATTAAAATCTCTCCCATGGGGATTTTGTATTTTTCCTTAGATAACTTTGGTAGCTAGTATATTATTAAGTTGCCTTCTATATAATTTAAAAATCATTTTAATTTTAATTGCTTTCTGTTTTGTTTTAATATAAAGATTCCTGTTACTCAGGCTTGCCTTGAACCCCTGATGCTCATGTCTCGGGTGATCAGAATGCAGGCAGGTTTGACTGTGACTGTCATGTACTTTTTCCTGAACAGATATCAACCACTATTACTTTATATGCTTTGGATTATAATCCTAGCATCTGAACTCGCGTTCTTTGGATGTATTGTGTCTGCTGGCTTTTGCTCATGATGCTACTTTATTTGTGGTGTTCACTGAATTTCTTCTTCAGCAGCATGAGAAAGTATCTGAAGTGTGGCATCCACAGCACTGGTTTTCTCAGGAACCTTTCATTCAGTGCCTGGGAACATGGCAGTTCTGAGTCACTGCTAATTAAATGTGTCCTTGCCAGTGTGGATAGCTAGCTTCCAAACCTGCCAGGAAATACCACCTTCTCTCTCATCCAAGCTCGCTCTCATGCAGGCTGACACAGAGGTGGTCAGAGGACAAACAGACTTACAAGATGTACTAATATATTTCAATCAAGAGATTAATACTATATTATTGATTTTGTTTTACAAAATAATGTTTATTTCACACAGGCTAGCTCTGCTCCACCTGCCACTATCTCTTAAACACTAGGCTTGCTGCTGTTTTCCATCATGACTGACACCAGAGTTAACAAATTTGTTTATGACCTATATATCACTATACAGAGTTAGAGATGGGCAGGGAGTGACATTGTGAGATGCCAGGGATGGAAAGGATGCCTGCATCCAGTTTGGGAGATCTACTGTTGTGGAAGTTTTGGGTTATGATATGTAAACACGTTTTTGTTTTAATCTCCATTGTGGGGTATGGGAACAGCTACATACAGTTTGTCCACAGCTGATAACTGCCTCATGAGAGGATGTGTGATCTTTGTTAGCTGGAACTACCTCACGCATGGAGGTTTAGTCTTTGCTAGTGGGAATAAATGCCAGACCCAAAGACAGACTGAGGGCACATGATAGAAGAAGGCTGCTGCTGCTCCTGGTTGCTGTTGATGCAATTTGAGAAAAAGTTGGAAATATCCTTCAATGACGATTGGGATTTCCCTAAGAAAACCAAAGACTCTAACCAGCAGGACGTAGCCTATGACCCCTCTCCCTACTAACATTCCTCTCTTACTCTGTGTTGGGGTATTGGAAAGGAGTGTGGTGGAGAAGGAAGGTAGAAGCTTAAGGGGCCCCAAAACTAGGGTTTGAAAAGTAACACCAACGTTCTGCTATGCTACATAATTGTTCTCTTATGATGGTGTGATTATTAGGGCCAGACCTGAGTCTGAGTAAGAATATTCAGTGGTCAAAAAGTTTGTGGTAACCACAAGCATTTTCATCAGTGGAAAGATGCAGAGGCTTGTATAACTGCTTACAACGCCAGCTTCTGACGAACCTAGCAAGCAGCTGTGAACTTATCCTTTTTTTTTTTTTTTTTTTTTTTTTTTTTTTTTTATAGAGGTCTATGTGGGCATCACTATGGGAAGTAATGTTAAGAGCTCATTTTACAGTACATGTGTTTCCTGTGACTATTAATAGCTAGTGTCTGCTGGATTCTCTTCCCTTTTTTACATGTTAAACACAATGCTTTATTGACTGTACTCATATACCCATTTATACTGTATCTTTTTCATTATCCATGCTTTTATTTTTTATTTTTTTAATTGGTTCTTTGTGTGTTTCATACCATACATCCCAGTCCTGCTCATCTCTCCATCTCTTTGCATTTGTCTCTTGTGGAATTGTGATCAAGAGATTATTTAGATTTTTACTTTATATATATTATACATAAATATATAAATGTATTATATATTTAATTATAATTCTGTGCTTATAGGTATAATTTATTATACTTATTTATTTTGTATGAATATCTGCACATGTGTGTGACCATGTCACAGGACATATGTAGTTAGAGGGCAGTTGAAGGAGTCACTTCTTTCCTTCTACTGTGTGGTATCTCAGGTCTGATCTCTGGTTGTCAGGTTTGGTGGGAATGTCTTCTATCTACTGAGACATGTAAATGAGGTTAGAGAAAGTGAAAACCTTTTAATGATACACTTAGGATTAACTCCATATTCTGTATATTTTGGTCAATAAACTTTGTTTTGAAAATCTTGCCCTGCATCAATATAAGCTTCAAATCTAAATAACTGCTCATTATATGTTTTGCTTTATAGAGATTTGATGGCCATGGAGTCACTACAGTCAAGTGGAGGCTGTGTGGATTTCAGTGTTAGAGGCATACATGATGGTGACTGTGCTAGAACACTCCCCTGTATCTGTGAAAAGAGATGGAATAAATTCCCCGATTCAGTGTACTCTATGAAGGAAAAATAAAAATGGAGCATTTTGTGACTTTGATGACTTCCTGTGATGATTTCTGACTACTTAATGACTCAATGTTTAAAGCAAGAACTCAGTCAGCTGAGCAAATAGAAAAATGAGTAGGAAAGAGAAGAAATGTGCTTCTGAAATCTAACTTAACAGAGCAGAAGCCATCTTCCTTGCTAGTAGACACAGCAGCTTGTGTGTAGAGAACATCCTTTGTTACAAGCCCGAAGGACTCATCTTTGTTTCCCGAATGACGCACAGAACCAAAAACAGAGCCTGATAATGACACATGCTTCATCATCCTGAGGTGACACACTAGGATATACTGTTTTGACATCCCATGGCTATGACATCACAGCTCAGAACTAAGATGCTGTTACGGATTTCTATTTGTTTGTTGGTTACTGTTTGTTATTTTTTTTTTTTACACATAAAAGAATTAATTTTTAAAAAGAATTTATTTGCTTTACCATATAATTTCAAAATTGATTAATAGTTGCCAGGCAAGTTCAAGAAACTCACACAACCATCCATATGTGTTCTCATTCTCTCTCTCTCTCTCTCTCTCTCTCTCTCTCTCTCTCTCTCTCTCTCTCTCTCTTTCTTATAATTTGAAGCCACATAGGAACAGTAATATTAATTGAGACTGGGTGGATGTCATGCCACTTATAACCTTCTAGGTACATGAGTTTGAGTTTACATAGAAAGTTTGAAGCCATAGTATGCTACAGAGTGAGACTGCCTCATTAAGCGTAATAATTATGATGATAATAGTAATAATAAGCTTATTCATAAATATTTTCCAGGGTCAAATAATTTCATTTATATCATCATACTAAGACAGTAAAACTCATGAAATTTGGTATTGACTTAATAGCCTATCTTATCCCACATCCACATTCATATATCAGTTTTCTGCATCGTATTACTGTACATGTTCCTACGCTATTACCAGTGCATTCACCTGTACTATCCTTTAGTTCTTAAGTGGTTGTTGACTTATGCTGCCCTTGCTTTCTGACCTTGACAAAAAAAAAAAAACCCTCAAATTTGACCATGGAGTGTGCATCTAATAAAATGTATTCACTATAAGACATGAGAAAAATGAGTTTTAAAAATATGTACGTCTCTTCAAGACCCATATGTGCATCTCTTCAAATATGTGTATCTCTTCAAGTACAGTCTAGCTTTATTTCAACTTGACACAAGCTAAAGTCACGTGAGAAGAGGAAATGTCAGTTGAGAAGGTGCCTCAGTGAGATCTGGAGGTAGGCGCGCAGGCTTATAGGGAATTTCCTTCCTTCCTTCCTTCCTTCCTTCCTTCCTTCCTTCCTTGTTTCCTTCCTTCCTTCCTTCTTTTTTGTAAATTTTATGATTTATTGTGCTTTAGTTTTTTATATAATTCTTATATAACACATACCACTAACATACTCACAAGAGGTTAACAATTTAAAATGCACAGATACCAACAAAGAATAATTTACAACTGAAGCCACTCAACAGATGTTCCTGGAGAATCTTCTGGGTCTTCATGACTAAAGGGATGATTGCTCCTACTCCAGAACACTTTTTTTCTGTTGTACAATAGTGGGGATGAGAGTAGTAATGTGTATTAATGCTAAACAAAATGAAAAATTTAACCTGCTTTGACTTAGGGAATATTACTGAGGAGACAACACATATTCAATATTATTTAGGAAACAGCACAGATGGTGCAATTGAAATTGAAATATTTACTTACTAATGGCCACTTAATTTTTCTACCATTGTGCTGTTATTGCTCTTTTTCTGAGTTCTGGTTTAGTTTCCCCAAACAGATTCTATTGAGAGTCCCACTAAACTACACTGGCTATTAGATGACTTGACTTGGGAATGTTTGCATTGGCACCTGTAAACTTATTCTTCCTTGTTGTTTCAGTAAGGTTTTATGTACTCAATTCTTTAAGAAATGACAAATTCTAGGTGTTTACTGTTCAGTGAGAACATGAAGCCTAAGCAACATGACACTTTGTGAGGAAAATGAAAAGTGCTCAGGAAAAAAAGAAATTTTTATTTAGAAATTGAAAATACTTTCCCAAACTAATTTTTAAAACATTCATCATAACAATACACAAGGAATTTTCTTAGTTAGTGATAGATTGCAAGGTCCTGGCTCATTGGCTCTTGGCCTCCCCACCTGGGCCCAGGCAAGCAGAAACATGCTACTTGTACTGTAAATTAGTATGGCCTAGTCCAGAGTCTCAGAGGCTATACACAGATCTGTGGTTGCCTCCAGGTATCTCTGCATATTTCACTATCACTACAATAATTATAGATATTATTATTATTATTATTGTTGTTGTTGTTGTTGTTGTTGTTGTTTAGCTAACTCAAGACTTTTTACAGATCATTTGCATTATTAAGCACAGTATTACAAAATATTTCATGTATTTCTTAATATTTTGCCATTCTTATATGAAAATATGATGTGTTTCTGAGATTTAACAATTATGAATAAACTTCTCATGCCAATTTGTATGTAAGTCACTGTGTGAACAGATATTAGTTCCTTTTAGTAGACATCTTGGACTCTGATATCAGAATCTTTATATTAAATGCATTTCATTTCACAAGGAACTTCTAGCCCATTTTGAATAGCTTATGTCATCTTATTCTTTCTGCAGTATGGGAGAGTTTCCTTTGCCCCTCATCTTTGCCAAAACTTAGTATTACCGATGCTTTAAATTTTTATGATTGTGATGAATCGGGGAACTCTCATTTCTCTAAGAACTAATGATACCGACATCTTTTTCAAGTATTTATTGGTCACTCATATGTTTTCCTTTGTCAAATATCTGTTCACATTTGTTCACCTCAGTATAGTTTATATATTTAAAAAAATTTAATTGTATTGTTTACTGTTGATTTAGCTTAGGTATTCAATTGACCGGCGGCTTTATTCAGTGTAGCTGTACATCTCGTTTAGTAGCCATGAAACATTATCTGGTTCCTTTTGCAGCTGACAAATGTATGATCTTTCCCTTATTTTTGCTGTGTAAAGTCTGTTAATTTACCTCTCATTGTATAAGACAGTGTTCATGACCTTCTGATTTTTTTGTGCAAATAAATATTTGTGCCTAAGTGACAGGCTTTGATGAAAGCAAAGCATAGAATATGTCACCACCATTCCTTCTATTTAACCTGTCAATATATGGAGAAAAAGAGGAACAATTGTTCTGTTAGTCAGGTGTGCCCACAGACAGTGGATCTTCCTCAAGATAAGAGCCTCCTATAGACCAAAGTACCAAGAAGACACACAAACACACACATTCATATACATATGTCTTAGTGAGTATTCTATTGCTGTGAAGAAATACCATGACAACAGCAACTCTTATAAAGGAAAGCATTTACATGGGCTAGGTTTACAGTTTCAGAGGTTTATTCTATTGTCATCATGGCTGGAAGCATGGCAGCATGAAGACAGACATGGTGCTGGAGAAGTCCCTGAGAGTTCTACATCTGGATCTGCAGGCAGCAGGGAGAGAGAGAGACACACATACTGAGACTGGCTTGGGCTATTGAAACTCCAAAGCCCATTCCCAGTGGCACAGTTCAACAAGGCCACAACTACGCCAGCACACCACACATATCTCCTGATCCCTCTCAATTGTTAGCTCTCCTCAATTTAAAAGATTAACCACAGCTGAATCACTATGGAGAGTTGTGGATCCATTTATTTGCTTAGTCCTTGAAGCTGGTGTCTCAACACCTGGAGCAGTCCCACAGTCTTTGTCTCTCACTGGGGAAACTGACAACCCTATGGTTGTTCAGTCTGCAAGGCTGGGTGCTCAATAGTCCCAGGGTGGTATGGAAAACCTTTAGGATTCCTGGAGAGCAGCTGGTTCTTAGTCCATGATGGAAATCTGGAATTCTGGCTAGAACATCAGCTGATTCTAATTTGTGGTGAATTAAAATGAAAACCAACCATTAAGAAATGTCCTTAGGTCCCCTTGATGGGGAGGCCTGGTGCCACTCAGAAGAAGGATAGCAGGCTACCAAGAAGAGACTTGATACGCTATGATCGTATACAGGGGGAGGAGGTCCTCCTCAGTCACAGTCAGGGGAGGGGAAAGTGGGAGGGAAGGAGGAATGGGAGGATACAAGGGATGGGATAACAATTGAGATGTAATATGAATGAATTAATAAAAAATAAAATTAAAAGAGAAATATCCTTAGATTCGGAATGTAAATCAATCTCCCTCACATCTTGTCGTTATCAACTTAAAACATTTATCTAGACCTAAAAACATCTTAACCCCTAAACAACTAAGCTTCATTGTAAAACTAAGCTACCTGGTTTTCAACTCCATCAGAGACTTGGGAAGAAATAAACTTGATTACCTGAGTATGCCAGGAGTGCAAATAAGGTGACAGAAAGTTTGCTACCTGAATAGCCAAAACTCCCTATAGTGTTGGAGCATCTTCTTCAGTCTTCTGGTCCAAAATATCTGACATATTTGTAAGGCAGGAACTATTGAGGACTTGCTTACCTTGTCTTAGCAGAGTTTGGTCAAGGCTGTCAAATACAAATAGCCAAAACGCTGAGAAAGTAACATTTATATAATTCCTGATTGTGTCATGGTTCTTCTTGCTATACATAGCTTATTCTATATATGTGTAATAATATAAATGTATATGTAAAAAATAAAAAAGTTTATTAATAAAAAATCTCAATATTGGGGAGACCTGGTGGCACTCAGAGGAAGGATAGCAGGTTACCGAGAAGAGATTTGATACCCTATGAGCATATACAGGGGGAGGTAATCCCCCTCAGTCACAGTCATAGGGGAGGGGAATAAGGGGAAAATGGGAGGGAGGGAAGAATGGGAGGATACAAGGGATGGGATAAACATTGAGATGTAACAAGAATAAATTAATAAAAAAATTAAAAAAAAAAAAGAAAAAAGAAAGGTCCTTAGACTAAAAGTCACTAAAATGTTAGTTCCTTGTGGGTACTGGGAACCAAATTAGATGGTCCGGAATAGTAGCCAGTGCTGTGAACTGCCTAGTCATCTCTCTAGCTCTCTATGTTTATATTTTAATTACGATGATGGAGAATAGCAGAGATGATTTGAATACCCTACTTTTACACTATGACTTTACTTAAAATCTGGGAGAGCTATTATCAAGGGCTACAGTGTAAGTTGAACCATGTATCTATTTGATTGTTTTAATGGCTGTAATTCTAGGCACATGGGGGATTAAGGACACAGGAAATTGAAGCCCTTTTTTGTTTTATTGCTATAAGAGCTGTGAAGTTTACCATATTTCAGTTTTGTGAAAGTTTCACCTTAAGACAGAAATATCAAAAGGCGAGACAGAGGCCAGGACCAGCTAGTGCTCCAAGTGAAGCAAATGAGTCAGTGCATCCTTCGATGTGGGCTGCTGGCTACTTCAGGCATCTCCCTCCTCAGCCTGGGACTAGAACAGCATGCAGCTGTGATATGATGATGGGACTGACGTCTGAGGATCTGGCTGGAAGGTTTGAATGTGTAACTAGGATTATGTCTGTATCAATATAAAGGAATAAGCTGTTGTGGTTTCTCAAATAAAGGCTTTTAAGGCAAAGAATTTAGGAAAAATACATATTTGTGTTCTTATAGGTGGGTATTTTGCCGTGAAAATTAATATAAAGGCAAAACTCAAGAAAATAAAATCTTTCTTCACATTTTCACCTGTGTGTTTTTTTTCCTTTTTTTTTTTATTAATTTATTCTTTACATCTCAATGTTTATCCCATCCCTTGTATCCCCCCATCGCCCCCCATTTTCCCATTATTCCCCTCCCCTATGACTGTTCCTGAGGGGGATTACATCCCCCTATATATTCTCATAGGGTATCAAGTCTCTTCTTGGCTACTTGCTGTCCTTCCTCTGAGTGCCACCAGGTCTCCCCCTCCAGGGGACATGGTCAAATGTGAGGCACCAGAGTACGTGAGAAAGTCATATCACACTCTCCACTCAACTGTGGAGAATATTCTGGCCATTGGCTAGATCTGGGAAGGGGTTTAAAGTTTACCTCCTGTATTGTCCTTGGCTGGTGCCTTAGTTTGAGCGGGACCCCTGGGCCCAAATCTGCCTATCATATTGTTCTAGTTGTAGATTTCTAGGACCCTCTGGATCCTTTTATTTTGCTATTCTCCCATGCGTCTCTCATTTAGAGTCCCAATAGGATGCCTTCCCCTCTGTCCCAGTTCCCTGGTAAGTGAAGGCTTTTGTGGGACATGCCCCTTGGGCTAGTATGCAGATATAAGTGAGTATATACCATTTGATTCTTTCTGCTTCTGGGTTAACTCACTCATTATGATGATTTCTAGCTCAATCCATTTATCCACAAATTTCGGGAATTCCTTGTTTTTAATAGCTGAGTAGTATTCCATAGTGTAACCCTACATCTGACAAAGGTCTAATATCCAAAATATATAAAGAACTCAAGAAATTAAACACCACCAAACCAAATAACCCAATTGAGAAATGGGGCTTGGAACTAAACAGAGAATTCTCAACAGAGGAGTATCAAATGGCTGAGAAACACTTAAAGAAATGCTCAACCTCCTTAGTCATCAGGGAAATGCAAATCAAAACAACTCTGAGATTCCATCTTACACCCATCAGAATGGCTAAAATCAAAAACTCAAGCGACACCACATGCTGGCGAGGATGTGGGGAGAGAGGAACACTCCTTCATTTCTGGTGGGAATGCAAACTAGTACTGCCACTTTGGAAATCTATCTGGTGCTATCTCAGAAAAATGGGAATAGGGCTTCCTCAAGACCCAGCTATTCCACTCCTTGGAATATACCCAGAAGATGCTCCAGCACACAACAAGAATATTTGCTCAACCATGTTCATAGCAGCCTTATTCATAATAGCCAGAACATGGAAACAGCCTAAGTGTCCCTCAGTAGAAGAGTGGATCACCTGTGTGTTTTATTGGTTGGTTGTGACGTTTGGTACTTCTTGTTTTGTGCTGCACTTTGATCAAATGACCACTGTGGGAGAGTTTATCGCTCCTGCCTGATGTGAATCTGTCTTCTAATCCTTAGTGTGCTCATTAACAGTTATAGTTTTGTAGAAATTCAGAGCTTAGTTGTAAGGAGTTCTGAGGAAACTGCTACTTTTTGGCTTTACTGTTATGAGCATCCTTCTGTCCGTCCAACACCAAAACATTGCCCATTCTGTGTCCGTTAGCAGCCCCCCTCATCCTCCCTCCCTGCTTTCTCAAGAGCACTGGTAGGCACCTCATTTCGCACTAACGCTATTATGGTCACAGTACTGCACACAGTGGACCTTCAGTTTTTGCTCTCAGACTCTTTCCAGTGTCAAAGGAAGCAAACAATGTGTAGGAAGCACAAAGAAGTGCACGCTGTGCCTGTTTGGCCACCAAGGTAAGGATGACACCCTCTCACTAGATCTTAGGAATGAAAAAGATCTCAGCACCATTAACAATTCCCTGGCCACTGTGACACCAATCCCTCGAATCAGAGGTGAGAGTGTGAATTTTCTAGAGGCGCAGGGTCTTACTACGCTGATCTCTCAGTTCCTCACTTTGACTCATATACCTTCCCTATCCTGTCCTGTCCTTCCAAACATGTGCACTCTTTTAAATGATCAAGTAGAAAACCTGCCGTGTGTGTGTGTGTGTGTGTGTGTGTGTGTGTGTGTGTGTGTGTTACAGAAGGCTCTGAAGGCTAGAAAGCTCAAAAGAAGTTTTTAGAAATTTAATAGCTTCTGTCTATAATTTCTGATTCCAGTTACTCTAAAGTGAGCATTGTCTTGATGACCAAATTAAAAAAAAAAAAAAAACAGGCTTGGAGATTCAGTGTTTTGCTCAAATTTATATAGTAAAGAATGACTGGAGTCTTAAACTGCAAACAAATGTTTAATGTTAAATGCTGCTTACAATACATTTATCAGACTATGATTAAACACTTTATTTGAATCTGGGTGTGGTTGATTCACACCTTTAATCCCAGCACTTGTGAGACAGAGTCAGGAAATCTCTCAGATTTTGAGGCTAACCAGGTCTACATGGTGAGTTCCAGGCCAGCTCAGGCTACATAGTGAGACCTTATGTCGAACACAACAAAATAAGCTTATTTATGTATCTTGTTAAGCCTTCACAGCAACCTTGAGGAGAAATGGCACTTCTGGTTTACTGTGGCCAAGCATGAGAATTATGAAAAATTTGGGTGTTGTTTCCGCTCATGTCTCCCCAGTTCCCAGAGCCATACTTTGTGGCTAAAACCCATGCCCTTCTGAGTCCGCATTGTATTAATATTCTGAGAGTTTATTAAGGCTTTACTTGAAACATAGGCTCAGAGTTAGTTATAAGGTGTTCTTAAATAATTTAGGTGACTTCTCAGTCTATCCTTTTGGAAACCTGAGACAACTCAAGCATCTGTCTGCGCTGGAGGCTCCAACTGTAGGACACTTCAGCACAGCTGGTCCTCCACCCCCACTTTCCATCTCTCCTCCAGCATAACTTTATTAAATCTCTTTTATTTCATCTCTCTCTCTCTCTTTCTTCTCTCTCTCTCTCTCTCTCTCTCTCTCTCTCTCTCTCTCTCTCTCTCTCTCTAACACACATGCGCACATGCGCACGCGCACACACAGAAACACACACATGAAAAAATAATGATACAAAGAAACATTGGTTTTTCAAGTCTAAAAAAGGAACAATGCAAGGAGACAGAGCCTGGTCTTTTAAGATATGAGCAGCATAGTCTATTGGTAAGGACATGGTTAGATTATGAAATAGTAGGAAAAATTGAAGGTGGGAGTGAGTAGTGCCTAAGGAAGCCTCAGAAGAATGATGGCTAAAGCCAGGCCAGAAGTTAGTAACAAAGGAGAGAATCAGGCTCTTCACTGGCTTGTCACTGCATCTTCAGTTTGTCTTCTGTTCCCCAGCCCATTTCCCATTTCACTGGGCTTGGTTAACCACTGAAACTTGATTTGAACAGTAATTTAACTTGGTTTCATCCAAAAGAGGCCAGCAGGATGGAAAAGCTACAATCAACTGAAATAAAGTTTAGTGATAGATTTGAACATATTTTGTCAAGGGTTAGTTTATGGAACAGTGAGAGCTTTGAGTGAAGACCTTTCATTCAAAGGCCTTTCATTCCAAGACAGCTTTCACCTTAAAGAGAATAAAATTTTATTCCAGAGCATAGTTGTCTGGGTTGGCATTTGTGGTCGCTTAGTGTCAGCATGACATCCATCCAGGCCCTCCTCGCTTTCATTGTTTCTGCTGCAGAATCAGCTGTAATTCTGATAGGTTTGTCTTTATATGTGACTTGGCCTTTTTCTCTTGTACCTTTTAATATTCTTTCTTTGTTCTGTACCTTTAGTGTTTTGATTATTATGTGTATTCTACATTTGAGATTCTCTCTTTCATCTCTTGTATTTTGTGGGAACTGTTTATGTCAGCAGTTCCTGTTCCCTTCCCTGGGTTTTCCAACTCCAGGCTTGCTTCAAATTGTGTTTTCTTTGTTGCTTCTAATTCTCTTTTTTGGTATTGAATAGTTTTATTTATTTCTCTGATTTGATTGCATTTTCCTGTAATTCTTTATAGGATTTATTTAATTCCTTCATCTGTTTGAATGTATTTTCTTGCATTTCTTTGAGAGATTTATTTTTATCCTTTAAAGTTTCTACCATTTTCATCACCTCAGATTTAAATCTTCTTCTTGTACTTTGGGGGTGTTAGTATCTCCAGGGCTTGATGTTGAGGGACAACTGGTTTCCGGTGGTGCCATATTGTTCTGAGTTTTGTTGCTTATGCTTCTGCTCTGGCTTCTAGGCATCTGGTTGTCTCTAGTGTTAGCAGGCCTGGAAGTTCCTCTGAGTGCGTCACTGTCTGTGTCCCAGATGGGCCAGCCAAGTTGGGAACAGGCAAACAGAGCTCCAAGCTGAAGGCTGCTTGTTAGGGCTGCCCAGGGGCCTTCTCATGATGGCAGACAGTGGTGTTAGAGCCTTCACCCAGTTCATCTATGCTGGGTTCACTGTCTGTGTCTCAGTTGGGTCAGGCAGGAGAGGAGCAGGCTGAGAGAGTTCTAAGCCAAAAGCTGCTCAGTTGCCCCTCAGGCCTCCTCTGAGTTGGTGGATATTGTGGGTTGTGGCCAGCACCCAATTGATCTCTGCTGCTTTGCTGTCTATGATCCAGATGGGCCAGGTCAGAGAGGAGCATGTGGAGAAAGATCCAATCTCAAACTGCTGGGGTGTCCTACAGGCCTCTTCTGCTGGCTTGCTGCCTGTGTCCCGGATGGGTCAGGCTGGTGGGGAGCAGATGGAGAGAGATCCAGTTCCAAAGCTGTTGGGGTATCTCACAAGCCTCTTTAGGATAGCAACTAATGCCAACTCACCTCTACTGGCTAGCTCTTGTGTCCCAGATGGCCCAGTCCAGAGTGGAGGAGGAGGAAGAGGAGGAGGAGGAGGAGGAGGAGGAGGAGGAGGAGGAGGAGGAGGAGGAGGAGAGAGAGAGAGAGAGAGAGAGAGAGAGAGAGAGAGAGAGAGAGAGAGAGAGAGAGAGAGAGAGAGAGATCCCCTAGTCCTCAGAAAGGGGAACCCTTCTCTTCTACTAACTGACTCCAGCCTATCAAGTCTCCTCAAAATTTCCTGCATCCTTTTCTTCTAGGGCATGGCAAGGCACTCCACCAGGGGGAAGTGATCAAAAACCAGGCGGCAGAGTTCATGGCAGGGATAACGCCTGCTCCCTTACTAGAAGATTCCTATGGAGACTGAGCTGCCTATCAGCTAAATCTGAGTGGGGGTGGCTGGTGTATTTTTTGACTCTTAGATGCTAGTGGTTAGAGCTATCGGGTTCTTTGGGAAAACACCAGTCTCATTCATCAGTATATCTAGCAATCCAGCAACAGCAATTGGCAAATGCCGAAGGCAAACAAGCAGCCTTCTCCTTCCTCCTCCATCTGTCTCCTCAAAGCCCCTTCCTCTCTCTCTGGGCTCTGCTAATTATACTTTTCTGGAGTCCTCAGAATTCCACTAACTCCAGCTGGCATAGACCTTGTCTTGAAAGAGGCCATTATCAGGTGTGGACAAACTAAAATCAACTCTATGTTCCATGCATAGGATAAAAAAAAAAAGCTGTTTACATAACATAACTTAGTTTGTTTTTTTAAAGTAAAACTTCAACTACATCCTCCAACACAGACACTTGTTCAACCATGTTCATTGCTACTATATTCATAGTAACAGGCAATAGGAAACAGAATACGTGCGCATCAACAGATGAATGGACAAAGACATTTTAGGTTCACAATAAAATTAAATGGAAAAATGCAGTTTACATGTCCTTAATTGCTTGGTTACTTCTTTAGTCTCCATCAAATAAATATTTTTGAACAAAGAGTTAAATTTCAAATTCCTCTATGGGAGCCAATGTGGAAATTCTTTGTTTTTCTCTCAATGGAGATGTCCACATCAGAATGACCTGATTCCCAGTTCATACTTCTAGTAAACTTACAGTGAAATGTATGTACTATTCCTCCATGTTTAGTGTTTGTCAGTGTGTCTGCTATTCTACTTACCTGTACTCCTTCAACGTTTCTTCAAAAATGCCTCATGAGATTGCACTGAATCTATAGTGTTGGAGTATCCATATCCTCATGATATTAGAATGCATGGCTCAGTTTTTATCCACGATTTGGCGAGGTCTTTATTAATTCTCTCAGTATTTTTGGATATGTATCACACATACTGATAAATTTCATGATAATTTTTCATTTAATTTTGAAATTTCTCTCTTAATTTATAAGTCTAAAATGAATGATAATGTTCTTTCTTTCAACCAGCCTGCTGTTCTTCTACGTTGTTAAATCTACTCATTGTTTTCATTATTTTAATCTTGTTTTCTTCAGTATATAAATTAGAATGTTTCTTTCCTATGTTAGAATAACATCTGAGTTGAAAAAGTTTTATTTTTCTGTCATTTGTTTCTTTTTTTGTTATTTTTTAATTTTTTATTAATTTATTCTTGTTACATCTCAATGGTTACCCCATCCCTTGTATCCTCCCATTCTTCCCTCCCTCCCATTTTCCCATTATTCCCCTCCCCTATGACTGTTCCTGAGGGGGATTTCCTCCCCCTGTATATGCTCATAGGGTATCAAGTCTCTTCTTGGTAACCTGCTATTCTTGACTAATTTTCCTAGCTGTGGCCTCAAGGCTAATTTTAAGAGCATTGAGGACATATGCATTCTTTTTCTTCTACCTAGCAGTTTAGAGAAAGCTTTTATTCTCTGTTAAAGGTTATGTTTATTAAAAGTGTTTGTTTCTCTTAGATTCTCTCTTAACCCAACTATCATGCAAATAATTGAGACTCTATTATGTTTGTTTAATAATAAGTAAGCTTCACAACTCAGTCTTGAGCAGTTTAAGTCTGTTCTTAACCCTCTGTTGCTATCCTGACTCCATCTTTGCCCAAATTCCCAAGTTACTTGCTTTTTAGTTCTTTCTTTGTTCCAGTTTAATCTCCCTCATCTTTCTGGTACCTCTGCTGTGGCTGACTCCCCTGCTGAATCCTCTACTTCCTGTTCTAACTCCTCCTCCCTTACCTGTCAGGAAGTCCAGGCGTATTCTCTCCTCTACTCAGCGATGGGCTGTAAGCTGCTCTATTGGCATACAAGGGGACAACTATGGAACAAATTTATAAGACATTGAGATATATTCTCAGAATGAGGCTTGGAACCATAAATAAGGGATGCAGAAATCAGTATTTGAATTACATGATAACCTTATGCCAATGTCCCCTCCTTTTAGTCTAATAAAAGGCTCTTTGTCTTACAATAACAAATGCTATGTAATATAACAAAATTATTAGGTAAGATTTACACTTGTCTTTTTGGCATCATTGGATAAAGTATTTTGCTATCTATCAGTTTCTATCATCCGAAACAATTTAACTATGAGACTATATTTATCCAGTCTTCAAACCCATCAAGGACTTGAGAAGAAATAAATATTGCCTAACTATGTAGGAAGTGCAGGCAAGTTGTTTCCAAATGTATAGAAATGACAGAGACATTAGGCTTCTTCAATAGTACCCCAAAATTTATTCATAATACTGGAGCATCATGTTTAACCTTGTGGCTCAGAATATTTGGCAGATATTTTTTTGTGTGTGTGAAGCAGGAATTATAAAAGATTTGCCTACCTTGTCCTTGCAGAGCTTTGTAGTCAACTTGCATCTAGTTTGTTCGTTTTGGACAGTATTCTGTCTGTGATTGACCCTAGGGCATATTTTTTTTCACCCAGGGCCTGCTTACTATATATGAAATCTTTGATGCTTTTTGAAGTAGAATGGGGGTACTGCCAGGAACAGACCTGTCTCATTGTCAAAAAAGCCTTAATTAATACAATCTTTAAATCTCATATTCTGTAGATCTCTGAAGTTTTTGAAGACCATCTATCTATCTCTAATCTGAATTGTTTGCTTTTAGCTATTTTATGTGTCAATGTAGAAAACACATTTTTGTAACTAACTAAACTGGTATCTAAAATGACATGAGCTTCATTGTTTCACTGTGACTATGCCTTTCTTAGTTATACTAAGCAGTTGGTAATAGCAGCTTTCAGAAGGACTGGAACTTAACTTTGCATTTTTAAGAATTACATAGGTACAATACCTTAGCATGCTGTAACAAAGTAAAATCTTAAATCTATATTAATACACAAAGATCTATACAATGCTATATTTTTGGGTATTAATGTTCTTTGGTCCCAAAGAAGATTCAATAATCTACCCCTATACTTTTCATTCCTACAACCAACCCCTTTAAAACAATAACCAACATCTATCACTCATAGAATGACTAAAAACCATCGACCCCATCTTGATAATTGGGCATAGTTTTCTTAAATTGCTTCCTGCTGATTTGGGACATAGTTTTTTTTTTTTTTTTTTTGGGTGCCTAAGAATATTGGGATATTGTCCAGTCTTAAGAAAGTTAGCAATAACTGTTGCTGCCCAGGATCTGAATGCTGAGAAAGTTCAGAGCTCAACTGTAGTCCTGACTAGAACAGCCTGTGATGTAGCATATCTAGCCAGTTGTTTGGAAATTGTCCCCAAAATGTAGAATTTTGAAGAAAGTGTTATTGAGGCCATCTTTGAGAAAGAATCATCTGGACTACTTTTCTTGTCTTTCTTTGTGTCTAGCTCTCTTGTTCTGTAAAATATATAAACTTTCAAAGGTATTATATATTTTGTATTAATATATGTGTGGACTATGCACTGAGACAGTTCAGCTAAAGATGATTCTATGTGGAACAAATTTTTATCTGTGCCATTTAAAAGAATGGCATAGTAATGACTGAGGACTTTGTAACCAAAGACTTATGAAGTTCTGGCTGGAGACACATTCCTATCTCAGTCAGTCTCTGAGCTGTTCCCATGGGGAACATTGGCAAATATTACCACCTGTTCTGTTTGGTCTTCTTGATATCTTTTCTTCAATCAGTATCCAAGATCATCAGGAGGTCTCACCCTGTAAAATCTTATTTCCAACAGTTTGGATGGAATACATAGCTTTTTATTTCCTGTTTAGATAAGAGCATATTCTCCTTCCTAATGCAACACCTTTCTTATATTCCATTTTGGAATTAGGACTTCTATTTGCTGATCTACTTCAGCAGTCATTTATAAAATCCAATGTTATCTTAGCAGGTATGGCACTTGTCTCATTTTAGAAATTCGTAATCAATAAATCATTATTTAATCAATTTTGGTGGGGTATTATATTTCCTTTCTGCTTTATGACGACCTTCTAAAAATGACTGTTAGATCTTTTTATAACTATATGACCTAGAGGACGACAGGTTCTATCTGTGGCAGATTTTCTGTCATAATGTCTAAAAATGTGTGGATTCCAATGGCTACCCATGTAATAGCGCCACCAGCCTCAATTTTCAAAGGCATCTCCAAGACAGTCACCATCTTTAACAAATGGATAACCTTAGAATCATGCTTTGCAGAATTTAATGCAAAAGCCAACTGGAATTCTGAGTATGAACCTACGGCATGGTACATATATTTCGCTTCTCCGAACTCTGCAAAAGGGATCACATAAACCACTGTACGACCTTGTTCCAAGGCAACACCAAACAGGATCTGCATTCCTACTTTAGCACATAGACCTTCATCCAGGAGTTGAACCTTGAAATACAAATACAATATCCCTTCTGACCCTGTGGGCCTATAGCTGAAGGTTTTCTATCTGGCATCGCAATGGGCTGCCATCCTGTAGTTTATTCAAGCCTTTGTGGATCTTCCTCATCTGAAATTAGCTCCTTTGGTATTATTGTAAGTCTAATATCAGGAATGTCAGTGACCAATACCTTAGGCTTATGGGAGTGTCAAAGTTTTCCACAGGTGAAACTCAGAAGGATGGTAATGCATTCCTGAGGTCTGCGTATGAATGTTGGCAGTGTGTTTAGATACCATTCACTGTACCTGTCTTGAAAACTGCTCCTGTATAGAGCCTTCTCCTACTCAGATAAGCTAAGCTTGGCTCCTTGTTTGGCTGTATACCATGCCTCTCTGTACAACTTTAGACGGTAAACATGTAGGACGTCTGGTGTGCTACGTCTTGTCTATCAGAGTGTCTAGACCACCTGACCACAGCTCTTCTGTGCCCATCTATGCGTCTTTTCTTCATTTGCTCACTGCCCCAGTTAGGCCAATGCCTGGATTGTTGCAGAGCACAGGTGAAGGACTGTATCCATTAAGTTTTCTGTGCTGACTGGTAGGGACACAAATGAAGAGAATGATTGCCCATTCCTACCTGCATTTTTCAGTAGTCAGTGGTTCCCAAAAGAAGGCTAATGTCCCATGAAACTTTTCCCTATACAGAATTGAATGTTGGCAGATTGAAATTTGTGCAGACTCAGTACTGACAACTGCAGCTGAACAGAGGTACTGTATTATGATTGATAATGACATACCACAGAGAGAAATCAAGTTGGGACACAGGCAAATCTTTCTTGCTACTGGCTAGTGTACACAGAGCTAGAAGGTGGCTTATCAGTTAGGGAGGAAGAGAATCCACCAACATTCTTTTTTTTTTTTAATTTTTTTATTTACATTATTTTTTTTATTAATTTATTCTTGTTACATCTCAATGTTTATCCCATCCCTTGTATCCTCCCATTCCTCCCCCACCCCATTTTCCCCATTATTCCCCTCCCCTATGACTGTTCCTGAGGAGGATTACCTCCCCCTGTATATTCTCATAGGGTATCAAGTTCTCTTCTTGGCTACTTGCTGTCCTTCCTCTGAGTGCCACCAGGTCTCCCCCCTCCAGGGGACATGGTCAAATGTGAGGCACCAGAGTACATGAGAAAGTCGTATCACACTCTCCACTCAACTGTGGAGAATATTCTGACCATTGGCTAGATCTGGGAAGGGGTTTAAAGTTTACCTCCTGTATTGTCCTTGGCTGGTGCCTTAGTTCATCAGCGGGACCCCTGGGCCAAATCTGCCTATCATATTGTTCTACTTGTAGATTTCTAGGACCCTCTGGATCTTTTTATTTTGCTGTTCTCCCATGCGTCTCTCATTTAGAGTCCCAATAGGATGCCTTCCCCTCTGTCCCAGTTTCCTGGTAAGTGAAGGCTTTTGTGGGACATGCCCCTTGTGCTAGTATGCAGATATAAGTGAGTATATACCATTTGATTCTTTCTGCTTCTGGGTTAACTCACTCATTATGATCATTTCTAGCTCAATCCATTTATCCACAAATTTCGGGAATTCCTTGTTTTTAATAGCTGAGTAGTATTCCATAGTGTATATGTACCACAGTTTCTTTATCCACTCTTCTACTGAGGGACACTTAGGCTGTTTCCATGTTCTGGCTATTATGAATAAGGCTGCTATGAACATGGTTGAGCAAAGTTTCTTGTTGTGTGCTGGAGCATCTTCTGGGTATATTCCAAGGAGTGGAATAGCTGGGTCTTGAGGAAGCCCTATTCCCATTTTTCTGAGATAGCACCAGATAGATTTCCAAAGTGGCTGTACTAGTTTGCATTCCCACCAGAAATGAAGGAGTGTTCCTCTCTCTCCACATCCTCGCCAGCATGTGGTGTCGCTTGAATTTTTGATCTTAGCCATTCTGATGGGTGTAATATGGAATCTCAGAGTTGTTTTGATTTGCATTTCCCTGATGACTAAGGAGGTTGAGCATTTCTTTAAGTGTTTCTCAGCCATTTGATACTCCTCTGTTGAGAATTCTCTGTTTAGTTCCAAGCCCCATTTCTCAATTGGGTTATTCGGTTTGGTGGTGTTTAATTTCTTGAGTTCTTTATATATTTTGGATATTAGACCTTTGTCAGATGTAGGGTTGGTGAAGATTTTTTCCCAGTCTGTAGGCTGTCGCTTTGTTCTCTTGACAGTGTCTCCTGCCTTACAGAAGCTTCTCAGCCTCATGAGGTCCCATTTATTAATGGTTGACATTAAGGCCTGGGCCGTTGGTGTTCTGTTCAGGAAGTTGTCTCCTGTGCCAATATGTTCCAGGCTCTTTCCCACTTTTTCTTCTAAGTGGCTTAGTGTCTCTGGTTTTATGTTGAGGTCTTTAATCCACTTGGATTTGAGTTTTGTGCAAGGTGACAAATATGGGTCCAGTATCATTTTTTTACACATAGACCTCCAGTTACACCAGCACCATTTGTTGAAGATGCTATCCTTTTTCCATTGAATGGATTTGGCTTCTTTGTCAAAAATCAAGTGACCATATGTGTGTGGATTCATATCTGGGTCTTCGATTCGTTCCACTGATCAACCAGCCTGTTGCTGTGCCAGTACCATGCTGTTTTAATTACTATTGCTTATAGTACAGTTTGAGATCAGGTATGGAGATTCCTCCGGAGCACCTTTTATTGTCCAAGATTGTTTTAGCTATTCTGGATTTTTTTGTTTTTCCATATGAAGTTCAGAATTGAACTTTCAATGTCTTTAAAAAATTGTGTAGTTATTTTGATAGGGATTGCATTGAATCTGTAGATTGCTTTTGGTAGGATGGCCATTTTTACTATGTTAATTCTCCCGATCCATGAGCAAGGAAGATCATGCCATCTTCTCAGGTCATCTTCAATCTCTTTCTTCAGAGTTTTGAAATTTTTTTCATACAAGTCCTTCACTTGCTTAGTTAGGGTAACTCCTAGATATTTTATATTGCTTGTGGCTAATGTGAAGGGTGTGGTTTTCCTAATTTCTTCCTCTGCAAGCTTGTCATTTGTGTATAGGAAGGCTACAGACTTTTTTGAGTTAATTTTGTATCCAGCCAATTTGCTGAAGGTGTTTATCAGCTTTAGGAGTTCTCTGGTGGAGTTTTGAGGGTCACTTATGTACACTATCATATCATCCGCAAAGAGGGATAATTTGACTTCCTCCTTTCCCATTTGGATACCCTTGATCTCCTTTTGTTGTCTTATTGCTCTGGCTAGAACTTCGAGTACTATATTGAAGAGATATGGAGAGAGTGGGCAGCCTTGCCTTGTTCCCGATTTTAGAGGAATTTCCTTGAGTATCTCACCATTTACTTTGATTTTGGCTATTGGCTTGCTGTATATAGCCTTTATTATGTTGAGGAAAGTGCCTTGTATCCCCAATCTCTCTAAAACTTTAAACATGAATGGGTGTTGAATTTTATCAAATGCTTTCTCTGCATCCAAGGAGATGATCATGTGGTTTTTTATTTTCAGTTTGTTTATGTGGTGGATTACATTGATGGATTTCCGTATATTAAACCATCCCTGCATGCCTGGAATGAAGCCTACTTGGTCATGATGAATGATATCTTTGATGTGCTCCTGTATTCGTTTTGCTAGTATTTTATTTAGTATTTTTGCATCTATGTTCATAAGAGAAATTGGTCTGAAATTCTCTTTCTTTGTTGAGTCTTTGTGAGGTTTAGGTATCAATGAGACTATGGCCTCATAGAATGAATTTGGTAATTTTCCATCCATTTCTATCTTTTGGAGTAGCTTGAAGAGTATCGGTATTAGCTCGCCCTTAAAGGTCTGGTAGAATTCTGCACTGAAACCATCTGGCCCTGGGCTTTTTTTGGTTGGGAGACCATCGATGATTGCTTCTATTTCTGTAGGGGAAATGGGACTATTTAGCTTGTTTATCTGTTCTTCATTCAACTTTGGCAAGTGAAATTGTTCAAGAAAATCGTCCATTTCCCTTAGATTTTCAAATTTTGTGGCGTATATGCCTTCAAAGTAGGATCTTATGATTCTTTGAATTTCTTTCAGTGTCTGTTGTTATGTCTCCCTTTTCATTTCTGATTTTGTTGATTTCAATACTGTCTCTCCGCCTTTTAGTTAGTTTGGCTAATGGTCTGTCTATCTTGTTGATTTTCTCAAAGAACCAGCTTTTGGTTTTGTTGATTCTTTGGACTGTTTTCTTAGTTTCTAATTTGTTAATTTCAGCCCTGAGTTTGATTATTTCCAGGCGTCTACTCCTCTTGGGTGTTTCTGCTTCTTTTTTTTTCTAGGGCTTCCAGTTGTGTGTTAAGCTGCTTAGTGCGATGTTTCCAATTTCTTTTTAAAGGCACTTAGTGCTATGAATTTTCCTCTTAGCACTGCTTTCAATGTATCCCACAAATTTGGGTATGTTGTTTCTTCATTTTCATTGAATTCAGAAACTCCTTGATTTCTTTCTTTATTTCTTCCCTGACCCAGTGTCATTAGCAGAGAGTTGTTTAGTTTCCACAAACGTGTAGGCTTTTTGTTATTTCTGTTGTTGTTGAATTGCAGCCTAAGAGCATGGTGATCTGATAGGATACAAGGTATTATTTCAATCCTCTTGTATCTATTCAGGCTTGCTTTGTGACCTACGATGTGATCAATTTTGGAGAAGGTTCCATGGGGTGCAGAGAAGAAGGTGTATTCTGTCTTGTTTGGGTGAAAGGTTCTATAGATATCTGTTAGATCCATTTGACCCATGGCATTGGTTAATGATGTTATTTCTCGGCTTAGTTTCTGTTTCAAGGACGTATCCTTCAGTGAGAGTGGGGTGTTGAAGTCTCCCACTATTATTGTGTGGGGATCGATGTGTGGTTAAGCTTTTTTAGGAGATCTTTTACAAATGTGGGTGCCCTTGTATTGGGAGCATAGATGTTCAGAATTGTGATGTCATCTTGGTTGACTTTACCTTTGATGAGTATTAAGTGTCATTCCCCATCCCTTTTGACTAATTTTGGTTGAAAGTCTATTTTGTTCGATACTAAAATGGCTACACCTGCTTGCTTCTTGTGACCATTGCTTGGAATATTTTTTTCCAAACCTTTTACCCCTGAGGTAATGCCTTTCATTATGGGTGAGATGTGTTTCTTGGATGCAGAAGAATGTTGGATCTTGTTTATGTACCCATTCAGTTAGTCTGTGTCTTTTTATTGGAGAATTGAGGCCATTGATGTTGAGAGATACTAATGACCAGTGACTGTTAAGAGTCTTAATTTTGATGTTGTTTCCAGTCGAGCGTTTGTGTAGTTGCGTTTTTGCCATGGGATAGTTATCTATTTCCTGGGTAGTTTTTGGTTGTAGCTTGACCCTTTGGGATGGAGTTTTCCTTCTAGTACCTTCTGTAAAGCTGGGTTTGTGGATAGGTACTGTTTGAATTTGTTTTGTCATGGAATATTTTGTTTTCTCCATCAATGGTTATTGATAATTTGCTGGGTAAAGTAGTCTGGCCTGGCATCTGTGTTCTCTTAGGTTTGCAGGATCTCTGTCCAGGCCCTTCTGGCTTTTATGGTCTCTGCTGAGAAGTCGGGTGTAATTCTGATAGGTTTACCATTAAATGTTATTTGGCCCTTTTCCCTTGCAGCTTTTAATATTTTTTCTTTGTTCTGCATGTTTAGTGTTTTGATTATTATGTGGCGGGCAGTTTTTCTTTTCTGGTCAATTCTATTTGGTGTTCTGTAGGCCTCTTGTATGTTTATAGGCATCTCTTTCTTTAGATTGGGGAAATTTTCTTCTATGATTTTGTTGAGAATAGTCTCTGGGCCCTGGAGTCTGATGTCTTCTCTTTCTTCAATGCCTATTATCCGCAGATTTCTTCTTTTCATGGTGTCCTTAATTTCTTGGATGTTTTGGTGTCAGGAGTTTTCCAGATTTGGCATTTTCTTAATGGTTGATTCAATATCTGTGATTGTATCTTCTAAGCCCTGAGATTCATTCTTCCATCTCTTGGATTTCTGTTAGAAAAGCTCACCTCTGTGTTGCTCGCCTTCTTCTCTGAGGTCTCACGTTCTCGTTTTTCTTCTGTCTGTGTGTTTATCATTGAATCCATTTCATTTTCAGATCTTGAACTGATTTTTTGATTTCTTTCATCTGATTTTTTGTATATTCCTGAGTTTCTTCCATTGCCTCTTTATAGGTCTTCAGAGCTTGAACCGTTTTATTTATTTCTTTCATCTGGTTGTTCGCATTTTCCTGCATTTTTTCCAGTTCCACTCTATGTGCTTCTTTTATGTCTCTCACCTGTTTGTCTGCGTCTTCCTGCATTTGATTACGAATTTTATTTGTTTCCTCCATTATCATCCTCATTACTAAGGATTTGAGGTCATTTTCTTGTATTTCCGTTGTATTTGTGTTCTCTGGTTGTTTTTCTTTGGGATAGCTGGAAACTGGAGACGCCATGTTGTTTTGGGGTTTTTTGTGTATGCTTTTTCGTTGTCCTTTAGACATCTTGCCGTCTTTGTTTTTGTTGGGTAGCTTCCAGAGTTGAATGGAGGGTGTGTGACGATAGATTCACTTATTTTTTCACGATTTCCCTAGGCTGGGAGCTCAAAGCTTCACTGGTGTGGATGTTAGGAGGTTAGCCCTGTTGTTCTGGTCTCTCACAGCCAGTGATCCTCAGCCCCCCTCTGCTGTGGATCTTGCAATTGTTCTGGGGCTCTGAATGAGCGTTGGGTCAGGCCAAGGTATCCACAGCCTTCTGTGTTCCCTGCCAAGTCCAGCCAGGAGCACTGGGACCGAACCACGGGCAGAACTCAGCTAGATTCTCAGGGCCTGAACCATCTGCCAAGCTCAGCTAGGGATTTTCGGCCCAAAATGCACACAGGGTCCAGCCAGAATTTTTGGGCTGAGACTACGCACCAAGCTCTGCTAGGGCCTTTTGGCCCAAAGTGCGTGCTGTGGTCTCAGCCAGGAATTCTGGATTCAAACTGCACACTGTGTCCAACCAGAGTCTTAGAGCTGGTGGCACCGAGAGCTCTGTCCAGCCTGCGCCACAGCAGGAGAACTGCGGCTGCTCTGAGTTAGCGCCAGTGGTGGAACAAGTGCTCCACCCAGACTGTGTCACCGCAGGGGAGCTGCCGCTGAGCTGAGGTGGTGCTTCCACCAACATTCTTATGCAGCTATTGTAGGCTTAGATTTTTACACAAACTTACTTTATTTAGGGTCCTTAAGCATCTTTACCTTCTTTCCAATGTCCTAACCCTAGGTAGGAGAGAAAGAAAGTTAGATTGTTTTAGTAGCTGGATACCTAGGCTTCTTGGATAATGAGCTAGGATAAAATATCTCATCAAAATAAGAAAAATAAATATAGAACCAAGAGCGAAAGAATGATACAAAGGCTTGATAAGGTAGTTCGTACTGTACTCCCAGAACTCACAAGTTAGAGGGAGTAAGATCAGGAACTCCAGGCCTGTGTCAGCTACATGGTCATTCTGGGACACCCTGAACTATATCAGAGCATGTGTGAGGGGAAAAAAAACCTCAAACATAAAAGAAAGAGTGCTTGAGGAGGATGAGCTGAGCCTGCAGACTACACAGAGGATGCAGTGGAGGTTGGGTCACTATGAAACAGTAAGAGAAAAGAGACTGAAGAGGCAAAAATCTTAGGTATGGATTGGTTCTTAACTGTCTTCTCCATAAACAGGTTTTATACCCGGATATCAAAGAGCCCAGATAGCCACATGAAACCCTTTTGTGAGTCGCTCTTATCACTTACAGAGTTCCTGATCCATCTTTCTTATTTCTTCACTCTTAGTGCTTGAGCTCAGCAAAGATTGTGTCGGTAAGGAGATAACACAGAGTGGCAGTGTTAGAACAGCTGTGATTATAAATTCATGGGGTGGTTACAGGAACAGGAAATCTCAAAATAGAGCTCTTATGGGTTTACCATATTTTAGTGTTGTGGACATTCTAACCTTATGAATGAAATATCGAGGTAAGACACTGGCCAGGGCCAGATACTCCTCCCAGAGATTTGAGTCTGGACATCCTTCCCTGTGCGGTGGTGGCTTACTCCAGGTGTACCTCACCTCAGCATGGAATAGGGCAAAAATAGCTTGCAGCTGTGAAATAGCGAAGGCTTTGAGATTTTAGGGTGTGACTTCTTGGTTTGAATGTGTGACTAGGATTGTTTCTTTCTCTACATAAAAGAATGGGCAGTTGTGGTTTCTCAAATAAAGGCTTGTACGGTGCAACTAGCAGATATATTTGTATGTATATGAGTGTGTGTGTGTTTACATGTGTGTATATGTGGTTTTTGTTTTTGCTGTTTGGTTTGTTTTTCACAAAAATTAATTTAGAAGTCAAATTTCAAGGAAAAATTTCTTCAAGTATTTCACCTATTTGTTTTATTAGTTTCTGTTCTTCAAAACACCTGCACTCTTAGAAATGATCAAGTAGAAAATCTGCTCTTTGTCAGTCTTAGAGAAGCTTCTGGCATATAGAAAGCTCAAAAAAAGTTCTTTTGAAATCTAAGAGCTCCTGTCTAAATTTCTCATCGCATGTATTCCAACCCTAGGAAGTAGGCAACACGCTCTTGATGACCATATGAAAAAAGAGACTTGAAGATGCAATGTTTTGCTCAGATTTGTTTTTAAGGAGAGATTGGAGCCTTGGACTTTAAATAATAATGTTTAATGTGGAATGCATGCTTACTATCTATTTGCCAGGTTATGATAAAAAAAAACTTTGTGAATCTCGATGTGGTGGCTTACACTTTTAATCCCAGCCCTTTTGAAGCAGGCAGAGGCAGGTGATCTCTATGAAGCTGGGCATGGAGCTTCATGCCTTTATTCCCAGCACTTGGGAGTCAGAGGCAGGTGATCTCTAAGATTTTGATGCCAGCCAGGTCTACATGATGAGGTCCACGATTGCCTGGGCTACATAGCGAGACCCTGCCTCAAACACCCAGCAAGAAATTGCTTCTTAGGGGGCCAGAGCTAGCCTGTAGTAAGGTAATTAGTCCCTGGGCCTACAACATTCCAACCTCTCCACTTCATTTCAGTTTTAATAAGTAAATCAGTCTTTGCTGATACATCTTCTTTTTAGTGATTCTTATCACAAAACTGTGGGCAAAAATAATAAAAGAAAATTTCACCTTATCTCATTTCTAAAATATCATTTTCACACACACCTGGTAACCTGTAAATGAGCTAGAGAGTGTCATCTATATTATCTATATCAGAATTTCATAAATGTGTATCTCCTTTGATTGCATGACTTGATGCATAAAATGTCTTTCTAAGTATGTGCTAAAATATAGTCCATGTAGTATCTAAATTAACAACAATAAAATAGTGTAAATGATTTAAATGATTAGCAGTAGGGGATAACCTGATTATTTACTATATGCTGTACAGAAGGGATTAATAACTATATATGGGTTTAAATGTCTTGATAAATATTTAGGAAGTGCAGAATTGCTTATCATTTATTATAAAGTATCAATCAGAAACGTGATACAAATTGGTGTGGTGGTGTACAGCTGTCATGCCAGCACTGAAGAGAGCGAGTGAAGAGAACTGTGAGTTTGAGGCCAGCCTGTGCTACAGTAAGACATGACAACTGTCTTTAAAAAATAAGCCAAACAAACTGAAAGAAAAGCAAAGAAGTAAACAATCACAAATCAAAGCCATAGTGTGTAGCTCAGGGGAAGTGTTTGTTGAGCATGCTCATTGTATTAGATTTGATGTCCCAGCATCATAAAAACATCAGCAGTGAGACCACTTTGTATGCAATGACACCGACATTCACGGTAAACTTTCTCTATGAATAAAAAACTCGAAGAGTAAACAGAAAGAGTTTCACAGTGCCTTGAAGACGTTCCTAAGACACACTTAGCTGCAATTAACTTAGTTAAAAAACAAAAGTATTTTTACTTTTTATCAAATAGCAATGTAAGAAAAATTTTCCAACAGCCTGTTAACAAAACCAGGAACAGAGGAACTTCAGTACTCTCTTTTTATCAGTGGTTTTGCTAAGGATGCTGGCTTTGCTTTCTCTGACAGTGTTGTCTTCTCAGTGTTCAATTTGATTATTGCGTTTGGTGGCTTCGCCCCGTGTCCCCCCCCCCCCCCCCAACCCCAGCATATAGCATGATACGTTAGTTTATTTATTTATTTTTGCTTTCGGTCAGAAACAGCTTTCATCATACAGTTTCCTCTTCTTCTTTTGGTTAAGAGGAGGGGCTGAAAAAATCACGAGTTCCAGTGTCTCTTTGAGGAGGTTTATTTCTGCTTTTTCTCTTGGAGCCTCTGAGGGGACATAGCCAGGAAAGGCCATCTTGTCCCCCAATTAGGTAATCAATTCCCTCCACCAGAATCACTTCCTCCCATCGGCACAGGTAAGAGCTGATTTTATTGTATTTCTATCACATGATCATATGTAGTCTAGAGAATTTCAGATGGGGTGACATGAGAGCGGGATAGGTGGCGAAGCCTTGTTGTTAGAGCTTGGCAGCATGTGAAAACTGGAGTTTGTCACTGGTTCTTTTCTGAGTGTGTTGTGACTCCTGATGTGAGCTAGAAAATTAAGATAGAGGATCTATGGAGCTCATTCCTCTTTTTGTTTTGTTTTGTTTTGTTCTGTTTTTCAAGACAGGGTTTCTCTGTGTAACCTTGGGTGTCCTAGACTCACTTGGTAGACCAGGCTGGCCTCAAACTCAGAGTGATTTGCCTGCCTCTCACATTCACAGAGATCGGCCGCCGCCCTGAGCGCTGGGATTAAACGTGTGTACCACCACACCCAGCTGAGTTCAGTACTCTTTATCTTGGCCAAAAATTTAAATATAATTCGCTTAGGAGAAGTCATAACAGGAGCCAGCTATGATGCCTCAGTGGGCAAATACTTGCTACCCAGCCTAATTGACCATGTGACTTTCATCCCTGGAACACAAATAAAGGTAGAAGGAGAGAACTCACTTAGAAAAGTTGTCGTCTGCATACATGTACATTGTGGCATAGGTACACACCCAACAAAAAATGAAATAAAATAAAAATTAAATTTAAAAAATCGGTAATCAAATATTTTTAAATATTAGAGAAAACATGAACAATTGCTGAAAACTTTATTAAAACACTGGAGAAGAATAATTCCATATGCAGTTTGTTTTCCATATTATTTGTTGCCTATAATCTCAGTTAATGATGTAAATAGAAAGATTACTTACAAATATTTACTATTTAATAATACATTGATATCTATTGTCAGATTAGATCCTTATGAGCATGAAGTAATTACTGCGTAGTGACAAAACTCACTTCTTGTAGGCTCCTTTGGCAACACCATGTACTAGAAGATTATAAGTGAAATGATCATATACATGGAATAATTTGGAATTAAGACATCAGGTTGCATCCTGCAATGCCCCTTTCTCTTGCTCCCACATCCCATCCCTGAATTATTCTACTTTCCTGGTTTCTGCAGCTACTCCAGGCGATGTAGCATCTCTGAAGACTTGGAGCCAGGACCCTCAGATACAAGAAACACTGTAGCATTTTTCTTTCTGGGTGTCACTTACTGGGCTAAGGAGTGTCTTTCCTAGTTACAGGCACAATCCTGGAGAAGAAGGAATGTATAGGCTATGGCTAAGTGGAGAGGTTGGACATCTCAGGCGTTTCAGCTTTAGAAATATACCCAAAAGATATTTCTAATTTTTGGAGACCAAAATGTTAATCATCTGTCGTATTAAACTTCAAATATTCTTTGAAGGTGGTGACTTGGATTTACTGATAGTCATGTATAACTGAAAACTCTGTAAGAATGTTCTTATAGTCATGTGTTTACCAAAATCTGTAAGGAACTTTAAAGCAAAGATTTAAAAAATTTTTATTTGAATTGATAGTTTTAAAAGTGTTTTAATGCTTTGAAGTAGTACACAATTTTGCTACCAAAACTTTAAAAAAATGTATGTAGAATATTTTGAACAAATAGGCTGTGTCAATATTACAATGGCTTTTTGATACATTATTAATTCTATCCATGTTTTCTAATAATGATTGCTGTGACCATTCGAAGTACAAATGACTTTAACAGAAATGTGCAAAGACTTCTCACCTGTAGAGCAAATCAAGGTCTGTGGATGTTAGGGTATTTAGATCATTCAGGGAGTTAGTCAGACCCCACCCCCTTCCACCCAGTGCAGCATCAGATCCAGGTTCCTTCCTAAAGGTGGACATTTAAACTTTTTCTTTAGAAATTGCTCAAGGCCATAGAACAGAAAACATACTTCACATGAACAAGATGAGTGACCAGGATGTCACTTACTCAACTGTGAGATTTCATATGTCTTCAGGGTTGCAGAACGTAGTGAGGCCTGATGAGACTCAAGGGCCCAGAGAAGCTGCCCACAGAGGTAAGTGTTTTATGTGTCTACATTCACCTGTTTATGCATTGCAAAGTTTTGACCTTTGTAAGAAATAACCCTAATTCCAGCTATTAGCTGGTAACAGATAAAGCCTGAAGGGCAGCATAGAGCATTGGGAGTCTGTACGAAAAGGGGCATTGAAAAAGGAAAAGCAAGAAGTGAACACATTCTGTCAAATTTGAGAAACCATTAGGAAGTTTTTGAAATTAGTCTAGTCAAGACAGGATGCACGGGATGGGATAGCAATTGAGATGTAATAGGAATGATTTTATTTTTCAATAAAAAAAGAAAAAGAAGCAGAGCCAAAAAAAAAAAAAAAAAAAAAAAAAAAAGAAAAATCCCTGAAGCCTTTAAAAGTAATAGACAAATTAGAATCTGAAGAAAGACCAAATGTTCTAGTTAGAAAATTCTTAAGGAACTGAAAAGTTTTATTAGAAACAGTACTTTCACTCTCACAGAAAATGTTTAATTGTCCTAATTATTCCCAACATCTGATGCAACAAAGCAGCAACAGTCGCCCATTAGAGGAGGAAGTTTCTTCTTGCAAAGATAGATGTGGAGGAAGAGATCAGGGGTGAGAGAGTATAGTGGGGTGGGAATGAGTAAGACACACTGTGCATTTCCAAAAATGTCAAAGAAGAAATAAATCTCATTTTTAATCCTCTTTTTCTGCTCACTCTTCACATGCTGTCACTGTTGAACTCCAACCTGAGAGTCTTTCCTTCTTTGATGTAGTGAAGATTTGCCGTTTTACTTTCCCATTCCAAGCAGGTTTTTAGAACCGTCTAAAGAAAAATAGAACTTGTGGACAAAAGAGACAATTAGCTGCTAGGTCTCTTTAAGGGCAGGGCTGTATGCAGGTTAGATCCTAAACAGCCATGGTTCCCTTTCTGAAGGATGCAGTTTTGATCCTGTAGAACTGGGTGATGGCACACAACTACCATGCAGCTCCTTCTAGGCTGACTCAGGAGGATTCAATTATGAACAATAAAGGTGAAAGCAGTTCAAAATCTGGTGAAACTTCACACAAGTAGGACTTCTGAAGTCTTCTGCGTGTTAGGCAGAAAGCTACAAGATTGAAAGCATATTTTCAGTCGTTTGGTATAATGGACTTCTGTAAAATTTTTAGAGACCAGTATCTCCTTGTTTTCATGCTACAGAGAACTAGAATTAGTACTGGGATGTGCTCTCTTCATGGTGATGAATTCCTTGCTTTGTTTTGTTGATTCAAGAGCGCTCAGTGCCCTGGAAGCTCATGGTGATGGTTCTTGGAGTTCTTTGTTTCCTTCTGCTGCTAACTGTTGCAGTGTTGCTGACACAGAGTGAGTAACTGGGATGCATCTTCTTTGCCTTTCTGCCTAAGCAATGACTTTAGACACTAATGATGCAGCTAACACACTCTGTCCATCGTCCTGCCTTATATAACCAGGCAGTGTGCAGGACAGCTCTGGACTTTAATAGTTTTGCCTGACACACTGCAGCGTCCTGTTCTTTCACATATGTATTCTGTGAGCTCTGAAGCTGCCTTGTTCTATCTCATGGTCATGTTCCTTCTGGGCTCAGGTGATTGCGAATCTTAGGGAATCATTCTGTGAAAAACAGCTGTGCAGAAGTGACGAGCTTCTCTTCATTTTTTTCCAGTGTATATTGAAGCCATGGTTGCATAAATAGACTAGAGCTGTACAGTGCCATTAAAGCTCCAGCTGTATTGGATTCTTTCACATATTTAGTGGAAGTCACTCCCAGCCTGTGCTAAAACATGGCCATATATTCTTTAGTTAGGTATGTATTTGTAAGTTTTATGCTAACTGATACAATTAAAGATTTGGAAGGTACAGTACTTCCACCATAATTTAATTCATCTGTATCATTTATTTTACATTAAGTTGGTGATAGAGTTTGGTGTCATTTCCATAGAGTAAATTGAGGTGTTATTTTCTAAATGTCAAAATACCAATTAAAATAATGACATGTGTTGTCAGTCAAGACTAGGCTTTTTTTTTTTAAATTTCAATATTTACCCCTTAAGAGCATTTTTGAATTATATATGCTATTTCCTTTAGTTTTTCAGTATAGACAAGAAAAACATGAACTGAAGAAAAATCTTAACAACCTTACTCAAATGTACAGTACCCTGCAAAATAAAAGCTACTTAAATAATGAAATATTGAGAAATAATTCTCCAGAGTATGATGCCTCGAAACAACAGAAGGAACGAGATTCCATCCACAGAGAACAGAACAGATGCTTCAGGGAAACCAAGATGGCTTTAGAGTGCTCTCAGCCCACAGGTATGGAGGATCTTGACTACAGAACTGCATTGTTCTCTAGTTTCTGCTCCAGAAGCTTCCAAGTCCACTTAGCAGCTACATGCTGGGGACTCTGGGTTAATGGTTTGGGTTTTCCTTATTTCATGTAGTGGCCTGGAACGCCAGAAATCTCTCTTTGGATTAGGGGAGTCTTATAGTTTCTCGATGTCAGCGGCCATTCTGGCTTTCCTACTGCTCCCAGGAGATGTAACCACAAGTCAGAACTGCTAAGAGTTCAGGTCCTTTGGGTTTATGGGCAAATCTGTGTCTCTAACTTTATTGCTGACAGAGCATGCACTTTTTAAAGCAAGAGTCTATGTACCAAATATTCAGGCTAAAATGGACTAGAAATTTATATAGATAAAAAATTGTGTGTGTGTATGTATGATTTCCTTCTGTCTTGTTATGAGAAGGTTGGTCTGTTTGTGACAAAGGATCCTCCATTTAGAGCACATAGCAGCTTCACCATGGTGTCCACACTGCAGAATTCTGTCAGTGATGCAGTGAATAAAGCTAGATAGATGAAAATATCAAGCATTTTAAGAAATCTTTCTTACTTTTCAATGTGCCTGGTTATATTTAAATAATACAGTTATCATTCATTATTAAATAGTTTTCCAGATTTAGAGCTTACAAAGAGCTCTTGCACATGGCCTGACTGTGATGTGGTAATGGGGGACTAATATTGTTAAAACTGCCACATTATGAAATATGTGGCAGGAAAAGAAAAAGCTCCAAAAAGTCTCTAAAGTATTTCTGACCCATGAAAAATGTTTTCTGTAATTAATTTGAAATAACGTCATCGTCTGTAAATGACAGCATAATGATGTAATCCCTAAAATTAGGAGGATGAGAGAGGAGGATTATAAATTTGCATACAATCTGGGCATCCCAGCAAACTCCAGGCCAGCCTTAGCTGTTCACAGGAAGCAAAGGCTGGAGATTGAGGTTGTCAGCAGAGCATAGCCATCCCAGGACCTCACTATACAAAGTCATCGTACTGACACGTTGCTGCTACACAAACTGCCCACATTTTTCTGTATTCAATTTGCCACATGGGCATCCCAGCGAAGACATCACACAACCAGGAGAACAGACTATCGTCATCTTGAGCTCCTTTGGGTGTCTCTTATGTCTCTTAAGGTAACAACATTTAGCAGAGACCACACGTGACTCAGCTCTTAGTGCGCAGTAGCATGTGGTCCTCTGTGTGCACAGTGCGTTACTGCAGATCTGATTTCATCCTCCATGTAGCTGCCTGTGAGCAGCAAGTACTTGTTTCCCATGCACGAGGTCATGGGATATTACATGCTTCTGCCTCTTAGAGTCAAGCTGGGTTAGAACGCCTTTCTGAGTAGAACCATAAAGGGTGGTCCTTGGCCTGGGTGGCTCCACTTTGCACTGATCCTCAAGTTCATGCGTGCTGATCACATAGGTCAGCCTCTCTCTTTTGGAGATTGGAGTGTCAGACGTGCTTTCATTCGGTAGCCCAGGCTCACTTGAAGCTCACGGTATTAGCCAAGGCTGGCATTCAAGTCACCACTTAGCCTAGGCTGGCCTCAAACTGTTGGTGATCCTCCTGCCTCACTGTTTGGAGTGCCCAGGTTATAGTCATAAGTCATCAGCCTGAGCCGCTTTAGTTCCCTTTGAAGAATAACTGGCAACTTTTTTTTGAGTATACGTGGTACATTTTCTCTACTGGTTCACCCACAAAAGACACTCAAGCTGTTTCCATAGCTACTGTGATAAACAGGGCTGCATTGACCATGGGTATGCAGGAGTCTCCCCCCATTCTATAATCTCAATTTCTGAGAGCTGTGAGATTTTATGTAGTTATAGATGTTTACTAAATACATCCCTCTGATAACAGATTACCAGAAAATAAGCAGTTTAGCCATTCACCATCTCTGTTGTAGGCAAACGTGTGGAAGGACACCTGTTCTGCTGCGGCATAAAGTGTTATTATTTCATCATGGATAATAAACGCTGGAGTGGATGTAAACAGACCTGCCAGGATTGCGGCTTATCCTTTTTGAAGATACATGATGACTGTGAAATGGTACGGTAGACACTTACCTGTCGCTGTATTCTCCTTGACTCTGTCTCTTGGATAGTGAAATACCGAACCCAGGCAGGTTTTCTTTGAAAGATAGACCTATATTGTTTTCTTGTCATGTGAGCAAAACTGCAGTAAGAATGTCCCAGGAAACTCCCTTTTGCTCCTCACTTAGTGTCAGGAGACAGGGTCTGTTTTGAAACTTGTTACTACAAGGCTACCTGTATCTTTCAATCTTCTCCATTTCTCAGGAGTCTGCAAAAAGAGTCCCTTAGTGAAGCATGGCTTTCCCTGATAAAGTTTAAGCCTTTGGTGTAGCACATCCTGTGACTGACAGTTACTTATCTCCATAGAGTGCCAACTAAAGCCCCAGAGGCCACTGTCTAGGGTTTGCTCTTTGGAAGTGAGACCCCCAGAGATGAGTAATCAGATGACAATAGGGCAAGTAGTTGCCCTCTGGGTCGATATTCAAAATGGAAACGATGTGAGAACCACAGAAATGAGTGGTATTTCCAGTAAACCTTATGGTGATTTTCACTGAAACTGTTCATAATTTTTACTTCATATTATTCTTAAGTTTTGTAAAAAGATGCCATCTTTAGAAGTGAGTACTTAAAAGAAAACAACGTTGCCAAGATGGTGATATTTTCTGTTTAAATTATTACCAATGAAATATTTATCAAATATGAAGCTTATTTTTTTTAGCAAAATGATTGCAGAATCACCTTGAAAGCTTTGTTATTTAGAACATGGCACAATATTTATACACCAATTTGATATATATTAAATAACTGCATAAAATGGTTTTAAATGTCAGGTAATAATGTAATTTTCCATTTGACAGAGTAAGTATAATCAAATTTAAACCCATATTGTAAAATATATTCAGTAACTTAATTAGACATTATGCCATTCAATTGGCTCAAGTAAGATCCTCTAAATACTTCCAAATATCTTCCACCTTCTCAAGTTCTGTCCTCTGCAACTGAACTAGAGAAAGGCTTTCCTTCTGTTCAAGGAGTTTACTGCACAGCTTCTTAACTTCACTTACTTACTGCACAAGATTCTTTATCTCTATGAATTATATTTGAAGACAGGGCACTACTTCCCATATGAGCAATTCCAATATGTTTCTGTAGTATATGGGAATACTCATTTAATAATTTCATAGAGTGTCGGAAATTGTTTAGTGATCTACTTATGTAGGGCACATTTGTGGGCCTTAAGCAGAAAGACTGTGTTGAAAGCCAGCCTTGGTTACATAGTGTGATTTGGTCTAAGAAACACAGTCATAAATCATGTGATGAACCCAGTATTTCAGGACACATGAAGTTTTTATTTTAAGTGACTTATTAAGGTGACATCAGTTTTGTTATCAATATGCTACCAGTAGGGAGTCACTTCAAAAAATGAACATGGTGGAAGTTACAATGGTTGTACAGGAGAGCAGAGAACTGACACAGGAATGCTGGGACCTTTTCCTGAATGTTCATTCTCCTAAAAAAAAAAAACAAAAAAACAAAAAAACAAAAATTGTATCATAAAGTATATTGTTTCCTTTACAGAAGCTCCTTCGGGATAATATGTCTCCAAACAATTACTGGATTGGATCGTCATATAATATGAATACAAATAAATGGACATGGGTTGGTGGTCACCCATCTAAATTGTGAGTTATTTACACTCTAACACTGGTGTGGGAATTGGGAAGATTATGTGAAAAGGGGTTCTCCCATTCACATGGTTTTCATCATTGTTTATGGAGCTCTTGGGTAAGGACTAAATGCATGAGGCAGTGTCAGAGTGTGCGTTACACAAGGACAATGTATGGTTGAGGAGCTGAATGAAAGTGCGATAACACTGCATACATCTCAGGACTGTATGTTCTTCCTTTTTAAAATTTATTCAGATTACAACCCAATTATTATCCCATCACTTGTATCCTCCCAGTCCCCTCTTTCTCCTGCTTTCACACTATTTCCCTCCCTTAGGTCTATGACCTAAGGGGATCTCCTCCCCCACTATATGGTCATAGGCTATCAAGTCTCATCTTGGTAGCCTGCTTATTCTTTCTTTGAGTGCCATCAGGCCTTTCCACCAAGGGGAGGTGCTCAAATATGGAGCACCAGAGTTCATGTCAAAGTCTTTTTTGTTTGTTTGTTTGTTTATTTAATTAAAAAAAAAGATTTATTTATTATGCAATGTTCTGCCTGCATGTACACGTGCCTGCCAGAAGAGGGCACCAGATTTCATTATAGATGGTTGTGAGCCACTGTGTGGTTGCTGGGAACTGAATTCAGGACTTTTGGAAGAAAAGCCAGTGCTCTTAACCTCTGAGCCACCTCTCCAGCCCCCAGGACTGTATGTTCTAAGATGCATGGGGCAAATCAACAGCTTACAATGTTTTGAAGTGACTGAATTATCATGAGTATCTTAAACATTCATTTGGCATTTGTTACTGCAGTTAGCTTACATAATTGCTTGTTATTTTTAAAAATAAAAACATGTTTTTATGTACACACCTATGTATATCTACCTTCCATCAAGGTGTTGTGTTGGGTAAACTCCAAGTTTTATGTTCACTTATTGTCTGGTAGAAAACTGTTTACTAATTATCTTTATAAATATTTCTTTTTCTTGTTTATCTCATATGCATAAAATATGATCATATCATCCCCTACACCCGCCAAAAACAACCTCTGCATCCGTTCTAATATGTGTCCCTCTCGCCCATGCCTTCCTAATTAACTGTCCATAGGTGCATGGCTGTAGGCCATCAAGTAGAGCAAACCTTTGGCCACATCCTCAAAAAAGAATGAATATTCCTTTTCCATCACCTGACACCTAACAATGGTGGTTTCCTAAGACATAGAGGCCCCTTCTGTCTTTGCAGACATTTCATCAGGTCCAGAAGGCTACATTTCACAGAGCTTTCCACCTTCTCTGGTTCTCACATTCTTTCTATTTCCTCTTCACTGATGTCGCCAGTCCCGGTAGTGGTGTAGAGCTGATGGAGTTGATGTAATTGTCTCCTTTAGGGCTGAGCACATATTCTCTTCTCTTAAGCACTTGGACCAATTCTGGCTTTCTGTACCAACTGCTGCCCATTGTAAAAAGAAGTTTCTCTATGGAGGTTGAGAGCAGCACAAGTCTAGGCCATAAATATGAATATTTAATATACGACTTGATTACTTGACCACTTAGTAAAGTGATTGTAGTAGGTTCCAACCTAGGGCCTGTGACCCCAATCTTGAGCTTTTGATTTGGGTTGCAATAGCAAATGTGATTTAATGTATGTGGTAACAGCCTCAACTCCAATAAGAAAGCAGCTAATTATCTTAAAACAATGGTACCACTGGGAACACCTTACCTAGCAGGTCGGAGCTGTGGCATGCACGGTCCAGTGCAGGGTGGGACCATTTATATCTTCTCTCCCCTGCAACCTGCAAAGCACATTCTGATCCTTTGGAAGCCATCACAGGGTAAGAGGTTTCCTGATTGGCTTGGGACTGATTCCTCTACATCCTGATGTCAAATTATGTGTTGTCTGTAGCAATAGGGTCTTACCATGTAGCTATGGTGGGTAAACAAGACTGTGCTGTATTGCAGACATCTGTGGTCTCCTTGACCTGTAAATTTTCTGGAGGTAACCTCTGCCTTGCACTTTGATTCTCTTTTAATAATTCATATTGTCTGTGGTTGTAACTCTTTTTTAAAGTTAAATTTTGAATTTTAACAACATTTTTTCATAGAATATATTTTGATCAGTTTTCCCTTCCCATGAAATACTCCTAGTTCCTCCCTACCTCCCAGCCCTCTCAACTTCAGGTTATTTCTTTCTCTTGCTCCACTAAACAAAGATAAAACAAAAAGGGGGGAATAAAATCAAACTAATTCACAAAACAACCCTGTAAGACAAAAAATTTCCCCAAACAAATAAACAAACACACAAAAAAATCCAAACTGCTAAAGAATAAAGAAATCTTACTTTTGGTTTTTGTCCATTTGTATCTTACTGTTCTGTCTATGCCCTGCAAGCCACTTAGTTTCATTTATCTTCCTCGTGTCTTTTACATTATATAAATTTAAATATTCTATTTTTCCCCATCTTAAATACAAGATTCAAAGAAAGTGATTTATTTTTACTAAAGAGTGATCCCTTTCTTTTGGTTGTGTGGATTTTTCTCTCTCTACTGTTTTTGACAGAGTCTCATGAATCCAGACTAGCCTTAAACTCTCTGTATATCGAAAGTTAGCCTTGAATTGTAGTACTCCTACCTTCATGTCCTAAATTCTGGAATTGTGATTATATCCCACTATGCCTGGCTGGATTTCTTATTGAGGATCTCCATTTTGAATGCATTCTGTAGTCATCTTCCTCTAACTATTAGTGGGAAAACTGGCTACAGTACTTCCCTGATCATCTGAGCTTCATTCCAACTCTTGATACATTTCAGCTTGAGTAGATACCTGGTTTCTGTTGGTTTATACTGAATTATTTTTCTTTTCATTTCTTTTATTTTCTTTGAGACAGGGTTTCTCTGTGTAGCCTTGGGTGTCCTGGACTTGCTTTGTAGACCAGGCTGGCTCAAAACTCACAGAGATCTACCTGGCTCTGCCTCCGAAGGTGCTGGGATTACAGGCTTGAGCCATCATACCTGGCTTATACAAGATCTTAATTAATTATTAATTAATTACTTTTTGACTTTTGGTTGCTATGTAGCCTGGGCTGGCCCTGAACTCACAGTCTTTCTGTTTTAGCCTATTTGCTAATTTGCTGTTTTAATTATTATTATTTTTTATTTTGCAGCCTTTAATTTTTTGTGGCCTTTAATATATCATGCTGTGGAAATCACTGTTGTGCTGCATACAGGGAATTCAGTAGATCACAATGTTTCAGCAAAGACCTATTAGCTATGAGGTGGGGGAAGAAGAAAGGGGAAAGAATCCAAAACATTACTTACAATCTCTGATTGTATTTCAAATCTTCCCTTTCTCCTAAATACACACGCATATAAAACCTTGTTCTGAGCTAGGTGTGGTGGTGCATACCTTTAATCCCAGCACTCGAGAGACAGAGGAAGATGGATTGCTGTGAGTTCGAGGCCAGCCTGGTCTACAGAGTCCAGGACAGCCAAGTCTACACAGAGAAACCCTGCCTCAAAACAAACAAACCAAAAGCCTTGCTCTGTGTGCAACGCACATCTGTTTTTACTTTTATTCTAGCATTTTCACTGACAAAATATAAGTGAGAAAGCAGATCAAGAATAAAGTAATTTTTTTGGGAATATTGAAAATCATTTTTACCTGATAACCAAAACTTGCAAGTGTGAAATAAGATGGAGATTTTGTTGTGATCAAGAGACCATTTCTTTCTAACGAGCTTAGAGAAAGAAAAACATTTTTGTGATGAAATTATGATTAATAGTTCCATATTCTATATACTTTGGCCAATAGAATTTTTGAAATCATGACTTATTACAGTCAGTGTTCGCAATTAAACCTTGCTCGTCATTGTTTTCATTCTTCAGAGACACGAACATAAGTAATTTCAATTCTAAGGAAGGAAGATGTGTGTTTTTATCTAAAACAAGACTAGAAAATATTAGCTGTGAAAAAGACTACTCCTGTATTTGTGAGAAGAGGATGGATAAGTTCCTTGATTCACTCTCCAACAAGAGTTAAAGGTAAAAAGAAATGTACTGGTCCTGGTTTATTTCCTGTGAAAATTTGTGACTCTTTACAAACAAGTGTTTTCATCACAGGACTTAGTCTGCTCTGCAAACAGAGAGAAGAGCTGGCAGAGGTTGGGAATGGTCTCTGGAATCTGACTTGACAGAGCACCAAGGAGTCTGCTCAGTCTATTTGCTTAAATTCCTATAGAAATAAATAAAGGACTCTAATAAACAGCCTGGGTATTTCACCATTAATAAGATAAATTATCTTAATTGAAAGCACAATTCAGAGCTAGAATATAGTTGCAGGCTTCTGTTTCTCCTTTATTAGTTGATTGCTATTTTGTTTTGTTTTGCTTTGCTTTGCTTTTTGTTTCATGTAGAAGTTTTCCTCACTGTTATAAACATTTCTTTGAGGCATAAAACAATTTCAAATTTGGTGAACAGTTGCAAGGATAGTTGAAGAAACTCCTAAATATCTTTTATCCTAGACATCAGTTGTCCTTTCCACCTGTCTTTAATCCATCTGTGATAAATTGAGGCCTTATAGAAATGCTGGTAATAACTCAAGCTGGCTAGGTGTAGTGGCTTACACTTGTAATCTTGGCAATTAGGAGGCTAAGACAGAATTGCTGAAAGAAAACGAATACAACCAGAGCCTGTGTCATTGAACCAAACAAACCAAATGAAATCCAGGTGCAAATGTTTCTAAATATTTTCCAGGGACAATACTTTATCTTATACAACCATACCCAAACGATCAAACTCAGGACATTTCATATTAATGCAAGTATTTGCTCTAATCTGGGATCTGTGTATCTATCCACATTTTCTCCATATTCTGGTTCAGATACGTTCAGTGCATTAGTGTCCTTTAGTCCTGAGTGGTTTGTGTGTCTGTGTGTGTTTCCTGGTGGTTTGTTTTTTCGTGTGTTTTATTGTATATTTGTTTTAAGACAGAGGTTCTTCGTGGTACACTAGCTGTCATGGAACTCTCTCTGGAAAATATGCTTACCTGGAACTCAGATATTCATTGGCTTTTGCCACTGCCTCGCAAATGCTTAGATTAAAGGCAGGAGCTACCGCACATGGCTTGCAGTTCTGGTTTTTCACCTTGGTATTTTGTAAATCAACTTGTGGAGTGAGAATGTATATGTAAAAAAACACAAAAACACACCCAAATTAGGACATGAGAAATATGTATATATATATATATATGGTAATCTTGGCTACCCTGACTCTGGCTATATAGTCAAGGCCCTCAAGCTCAGAGATACTCACCTGCATTTCCTCCACAAGTACTGAGATTAAAGATATGTACTACTAGGCTCAGATGAGAAATATGGGCTTTAATAAATAATTTCACTTGTTATCCTCCTACAAATTCAAACAGAACATTTCCACCTCCTTTTAAAGTCCTTTCTTGCTTCTGGCTGTGCTCTCTTACACTGTAAATAAGCTGTATTTCCATTATAGCTTTGTATATGCCTTATTTCTCTTCCTCAAGTTTTCAATATTAACCCACAACTTTTCCTTTTTAAAAATAATATCTTATTAAGTCTTTTGATAATTTCATACCACGTATTTTAATCATACTTATTTCCTTTGCCTAACTTCTTCCAATTCACTCCCACCTCTTACACACTCAGCTCCCTCTTCTGTTTTCTTTTTTTTAAACCCATCAAATTCAGTTGTGTTGTCCATTAACTTTGGGTGTAGGAGCTGCCCTGGAGTTGGATCATTGGAAGTATTAAGAACATTTACAAACCTTTGGCCAAATTAAACAGAGAGAATCCAAATTAATAAAATCAGAGATGAAAAGAGAGCCACTGCAACAGGCACCAAGGAAATTCAGTGAATCATAAAGACATATGTTAAAAAATATATATTATATTTAGATGAACACTGCCTTCCCCCAAGCTTAAAGCACACAGGGAAGAACACTTTCAAATTATTTTTATGAAGCCAGAGAACGTTTAGTATTGGGTAACCTCTTGACGGAATTTTACTTTAGTGAAGTGACCTCCTTCTGCTTCTCAGCAGTTTTGGTTTGAAGTTTATTTTGTCAGATAGTAGAATAGCTATGTCTGTTTTTTTTCTTAGTTCTGTTTGCTTGGAATATCTTTTCCATCCATTCCCCCTAAGCTTGTGTAAGAATTACTTTTCTAATATTTGATAAAACACAAGGCGCATAAAAACTTATATAAGGAAAGGTTTATTTTAAGTTTATGTTTCCTGAGGGTTACAGTCTGTGATGATCAAGCAGGGACATGGGAGAATAAATAGCTGAGAGCTTACATCTCAAGTCACAACCAGGAAGCAGAGAAAACTAAATATAAATGCAGGGAAGTCTTTTGAAACCTCAAAGTCCACCCCTTGCTTCCTTCAGCAAGACCACTGCTCTTAATCTTTCCCAAACAGGCATCAACTGAGGACCAAGTATAAAAATGCCTTAAGCTTGTGGGTTTTAAACCATCACATGTGGTATCCATAGGGCTGAGTTGAGTTTCTTGCAGGTGTATACAAGATACAAGTATAGTAAATAACAAAGAAAAGAGAGGTATTCCAAGTAACTATAATTGAGAACAAGAAAGAACAAAAACAATTCAGTGAACTTTTAAGTACATCTTTTCTGGTCCTGGCATGAGGCTTAGGTTTAAAATAGATCTCAAGAGATATTCATAAACAAACAGTACCATTCATGGTGTAGTTCTAAATAGCACCACTGTGTTTCCTTCAGTTTCTTCTTCAACGTGGTCTGACATTTTGCTAGAGCTGTTTTGCAATATCCCAAGACCCAAATGGAAAGTTATGGGTGTCTCTCTCTTATATATCTTCACTCCTGCCAGGATGGATATGTTGCATTCTCCAAACCATCTCTCTTTGGAACTGAATAAAGTGAATTATGCATATTAAGAAGATGAAAGGGAATGGATATAAATCTACCCTTCTTCCTTTTGAAAAATTATATTGCTTTGTTGAGTGTTTTGCTCTTGTTAGTTTGTTTTTATTCTAGTTTAATTATGATAGGGTTAAGTAAAGTAGCTATTTCCTTTGAACTAAAACAGCCTCTCCTGTTATCAAGGGAGACTCTTGAAAATGTAGGAAGTTAATAAAAATCGCAAGTCTCCAAAAGCTCCCAAAATTTACAAGACGCACAAAGACCCTCCCAAAGTTTATATAAGTAGTAGTAATCACTGGGAGAGGTCACTCTTCTACCAGCTGAGTAGACTGTAAGTTATGCATGGGACTCCATGATCAGCTTTCAGGAATCTATCACCCATGATAGGACAGGCTTTCTAGTCCTGCAGTGGCACAGCCATATCCACTGAAAATGGTGAAATTCATCAAGCCAGCACAGCTGTTTGACAAAGTTCCAACAGAGTTGAGCCAAATGATGCAATTGCTGTCAATCTGTCTCTCACTTTTAGTTTTTAGTCTGTGTGTGTTACATTCTTGGGAACTCTCCATGTTATGACTCCTTTTATGTCTTTTCCTGAGAATACTATGGCTAAGTCATTCTAGGAAAAATCTTAAACTTACTCATGCTTCTGCTTAGAGGGAAATAACCTTATCTGGCCCTGTTTGGAAGTCTTCCTCATGCCCTGACGATCATTAAGCACAGAGAAGCACATAACAAGACATTTCTTTATGAGGTCATTACTTCAGGAATCTTCTTGGGTTATCAATCCCTAAGCAAGCTCAAAAATATAATTGGTACAGGGTAAATAGAGACAATTGACAAACTCTGACAGGTCAGGAGAAGAGGTTACAGATTCTAGCCCTCCCTTTACAGTATGGTTAGAGCTCTCTCAACATGTTGCTTTCATGCTATGTCATCCAGGGATGTCCCTGGAGGAATAGAATTCAGTAAATAAGATATATTGACTGAAATAATCTTTTCTTTATTAGTAGCATAAATGATGAAATTATATAGTAAAAGGAGTTAGGTATTAGTATTTGCTATTAACAAAATGTTCAGATATTGCCTGCTTTTCTGGAGTGCTTTAAAACTGCAAACACTGCCAGCCTAAAAGCACGCTGTCATGTAATAAATGTGTTTTCTTTGGAGGAGACATTCTTTAGATTCTTTAAATGGGAGTTTTATGGTTGATAATAAAAATAAAATCTGTTCCGCTGTACTTTCCAATTGTGACTGAACTTGTAACCTTGAACATACAATAAAAAAGTCAAACACATAATCTGTATTTTTGGAATAATCATTAGTGTGTCTTTGTTCTATGAAATCTGTATAAATAGAGAAGCAATCTGATTGCTAGTCAGTCAGGGGTGCAGGATTCTTCTGACCACCATGCCTGACTCACTTCCCCTGGCAATGCAACTGTTCCTGATTTATCTACTTTACTGTTAGTAAGCCCTCATTCATATTCCTGTAAGTTACTCCCATTAGTTTACTGAAGTAGTTTCTTTAGCTGATCACCAGTATTTGGAGTGAAGAGATGTTTGTTTATGAGTCCCAAGGAGAAGTGACACAATACATAATAACCTTAGTGAGGATTTTTTTTTTTTTTTTTTACTGAACCTATCCAGACAAACTATTTTGCTTTGTTTTGTTTTTTGAAATAAGATATACTACTCAGCTATTAAAGACAAGGAATTCCCGAAGTTTGTGGACAAATGGATTAAACTAGAAATTATCATAATGAGTGAGTTAACTCAAAAGCAGAGAGAGTCAAATGGTATATACTCATTTATGTCTTTACACTAGCCTAAGGGGCAGGTCCCATGAAAATCTTTACTTATCAGGAAAGTGAGATAGAGGGGAGGACATCCTACTGGGACTCTAGGTGAGAAAAGCATGGGAGAATGGGGAAATAGAAAGATCCAGATGGTCCTAGAAACTTACAAGAAGAACATTATGATGAGCAGATCTGGGCCCATGCTTCTGGCTCAAACTATGGCATCAGCCAAGGACAATACATGCAGTTAACTTCAAACCCCTACTCAGATCTAGCCAATGGACAGAACAGTTGAGTGGAGAGTGGGGTCTGACTTTCAGATGAACTCTGGTGCCCATATTTGGCCATGTCCCCTGGATGGGGAGGCCTGATGGCACTCAGAGGAAGGAAAGCAGGCTACCAAGAAGAGACTTGATACCCCTCAGTCACAGTCATAGGGTATGGGAGTAAGGGGAAAATGGGAGGGAGGGAAGAATGGGAGGATACAAGGGATGGGATAACAATTGAGATGTAATATGAATAAATCAATAAAATATATTTTAAAAAAGAAATAAGATATACCCTTCAAAAGATATTTTTAAAACTTTTAGTTAAAAAGAAAGGTATTCATAGAAATTAGGTTATATTTTTGTCACCTTGAAACAGTATTCCTGACTCAGTTCTCAATTCTAATTATGTAGAAAATAATATATATGTACTTGTTGAGTAATTGTTTAATTATTACTCTGCAAAATGTTCTTCTTGGTGCTGAAATCATTCTGGAAAGTAAACCACAATTTTTTTCTTGGAGGCTTAAAATTCAAAGAATAGAAGTTTCTGGAAATAGCAAGCCTAGCCTATATCGCAGTTGATACAGTGTTTGCCTGGGATTAAGGAGAAATAAAATAAAACCCTGAAAAGTTGTAAGGCAAGGTAAAGATGTAGGTATTTGGGTCATGATTAAGGTGCTTCGGGGACTCAAGAGGTAGGGAGTTAATTCTACTGAGACAGAACATTGGCAGGAAAGATTCTTCAAGAAATCCATTTGATTGGGATTGAAGAAACAATGTGCATTTGGGCATATGACAAAACAGAGTGAAATTTTATGTAGATTTATTACCACACAAATGCACAATTTACAGGGATGACTGTAGAAGAAGGGTTTGCGCATTGCTGGAGGAGCTGAGGACAGGAAGATCCAGCATCTTGTTCATCTGTAGTAGGATGTTAGTGACTTAGATAACAGCTGTAAGAATGACCTCTATGGAGAGATTAAACAAACAAACAACATCAACAAAACCTAAGGATTCTGCATAGGTCCAAACCAGGTTTTTATCTCTTGTTTCCAGTCATAGAAACTAAATATTTCATCATTCCCACATAAAGCTGTCACCCAAGGAACAAGAGGATTTTTCCAACACTCTGAATCTCCTTTTATGCAATCACTTTGTTTCCCTTTCTTTAAATGATACTTTTTATTTATTTATTTATTTTTATTAATTTATTCTTGTTACATCTCAATGTTTATCCCATCCCTTGTATCCTCCCATTCCTCCCCCCCCCCATTTTCCCATTATTCCCCTCCCCTATGACTGTTCCTGAGGGGGATTATGTCCCCCTATATATTCTCATAGGGTATCAAGTCTCTTCTTGGCTACTTGCTGTCCTTCCTCTGAGTGCCACCAGGTCTCCCCCTCCAGGGGACATGGTCAAATGTGATACTTGCCACAGGGAACAGAACAGAGAGAGGAATATTACAGAAATAATACAAATAACATTTCCCCCATCCACACCAGTTACTCACTCCTCTAACTGCCTGGATGCTCTCATGGCCCCTGATACCACCTTTCTAATGAAAACCTAAGATAAGTCTGGCTGCAGGATTTCTGGATGCCCCACATTCTCTCAATTTATCTTTTAGGTATCTTGACCTGAACAATGGCATGGAGGCTAAAGCTACGTCATTGCCAGGAGAACAGAGGCCAAAGATTAGGGAGATTTAGAAAGCCAGTGGTCTCGAAACATCTCCAAGCAACTAGACAAACTAGACTTTTTTTTGTACATATGTACAAATACATGACGAAGGAGGCAAAACATGGAGACCAATCATAATAAATCTGGATTTATTATCCCTGTAGCTATAAAATTTTGGTCTTACAACCTGGCAGTGCAGTATGTTGAGAAGGTTCCACATTGCAAAATAAGATGGTCTAAGACGAAAAACAGCACACAAACGTTGGCAATGCAAAAGGAAATCTTTGTGTATAGTTGAAGAACAGGACCCTAGGTCTCTCAGGTCATCAAAGCTGCAAACCTTTGGCCTCTTCCTGAGATACCTGTTTTATATACACTGACATGTTATTTTGAACTTTTTTTTTTTTTTTTGCCCACAGAAGGAGAATTTCTTTGAAGTGACAACACCTTAAATTTTTTTTTTCCTTTGAGTGCAAAATATTTTCCATCTATCACCAACAGACAGAATTTCTCAAACCTGCAGACACTGAGGGCGAGGAACACCAATGCATATTTTACATAAGAAGGCCCCTGAGAGGAGTTCCTTAGATAAAGAAGAAAATCTATGGAAGAACAATTTTTATTAGCCACTTCATGTGACACATTATATATATATATATATATATATACATATATATATATATATATACACACACACACATATATACATATGCACACACGTGTGTGTGTGTGTGCTATGATATTTACTATCAACTCTATGTGACACATTTTATATATATATATACACACACATATATACATATGCACACACGTGTGTGTGTGCTATGAAATTTACTATCAACTCTATGTGACACATTATGCGGATGCGTGTGTGTTATACGGCATTTAACAGAAGCTAAGTGACACATAGTGTAGGTGTACGCTGTATGACGCTTACTAGGGACTCTGTGTGGCACATTCATTGTGTGCACGTGTGCACTATATGACAATTACTAGGGACTCTGTGTGACAAGCGTTTTTCCTGAGCTTCTGCACTCCTCTCCCTTTTTCTTATCTCAAGGCCTTTCTCTCCTCTCTGGAAATGGCTGAGGAGGGGGTTTTCCCACTGTCAAAATCTTATTACGAAAGGAAGAAGCTAATGTGACCTTCAAATTCAGAGAGCTGATGCTGTTTCTATTCTGATACACATCATGTTAGCAGGGTGATTAGCTTTAAACAGGATCTCACATGTTCAACAACTCAGGAAATCTGTGACTTTCTCTTTACAGCTTACCTGCTAAGGATTTATCCACTGTGCTCCCTCCTGCATGTGTTACACACAAATCCTACTTAGAGCCTAAGTGGTAAAGAAGTGATAGTCAGAACACCCACAGTGATTTTCAAGGCTGAGTCTGACATCTTCAAACAAAGGACATTATCTCCTTGATCTGCCAACTGCAAGCATACAGAAAACACGGGAAAAATGTGTTATTTGACATAGAATCCAATAGAGTCAGGTCAAGCCCTTGTTTTTATGAAGATGATGATAATAGTGACAGCTTTATTTGCTTACATTTGTACCCATATCGCTATTCCTGATTCTCATTGTGTTGTCTTTGACTGTACCCAATGACCCCAGTAGCTTTCTTCTTTTGGATCTTCACGCTTTCACCACTCCATGAATGTTTCCTAGTCTATAGCCAGACATCCGGTCAGAAACACTGAAAGGAACTTTCATGATTTTTATGGCCCTGGGAAGCTTCAAAACACCTTGTATATGAAAATATTATTTGTAATTTCTTTTTACTAACACAGTTTTAGAAGTTATTGAAAATAACAAAGAGTCCCAATAGGATGCCTTCCCCTCTGTCCCAGTTTCCTATTGGGGAAGGCATCCTATTGGGACTCTAAATGAGAGACGCATGGGAGAATAGCAAAATAAAAGGATCCAGAGGGTCCTAGAAATCTACAAGTAGAACAATATGATAGGCAGATTTGGGCCCAGGGGTCCCGCTCAAACTAAGGCACCAGCCAAGGACAATACAGGAGGTAAACTTTAAACCCCTTCCCAGATCTAGCCAATGGTCAGAATATTCTCCACAGTTGAGTGGAGAGTGTGATACGACTTTCTCACATACTCTGGTGCCTCACATTTGACCATGTCCCCTGGAGGGGGAGACCTGGTGGCACTCAGAGGAAGGACAGCAAGTAGCCAAGAAGAGTCTTGATACCCTATGAGACTATATAGGGGGACGTAATCCCCCTCAGGAACAGTCATAGGGGAGGGGAATAATGGGAAAATGGGGGGGGGGAGGAATGGGAGGATACAAGGGATGGGATAAACATTGAGATGTAACAAGAATAAATTAATAAAAAAAAAAAAAAAAAAAGAAAATAACAAAGAATTTTTTTTTAAAAAAACCTGTATTTTCAGCAAAGGAAATTTAGAAGTTTGATTTAAGGTAAACTTGAGTCATATAATTCTGCTTTAATTATTCATTAAATGTTAAAATTCTCCACAGTAGCCATTTATTGTTAAATAATTGGTAGAAGTCTGACTTACATCTAAATATGTGTGTGCATATTCTACACATATGCATGATACATGTTTATGAAAATATTTTTTGTTTTGTTTCATGTTTTTGTTTTTTGAGATAAGATTTTTTTTTTTTTTTTTTTTTTTGAGACAAGACAAGTTGGCCGCAAACTCTTGATCTTCCTGCCCCTGTCACTTGAGTGGTAAAATTCAGTCATGGGCCACTATAGCCAGCATGAAAACTCACTTTTCTGTGACGGCGTTCCTTGTCACTTAACCATCTTCTTTAGCAATGGTCTCTCTATATAAATTTGTTTTGACTTACATATTTTTAAAAAAGAAATACTTTTATTTTTCTCATTATCTTTTTTCTATCTGGTTTATTATACAATATACACTGGGTTTAAATGTGTCACAAATCTTGGCTTACAAATTGCCCCTGTTTCAGGCTGCTTCAGGTCTGGGGGATGACTAAGTCATCAGAAGGCTTAGTTGTGAAGGAGCCACATCTAGCCCAGCTTATGTCTCCTAGCTTCTCTCGGAGCTTTCTGGCAGTTGGTGAGAGCCATGAATCCTTTGTTTCATAGGGCTATTTGCTTCATGTCACTTTGTTTCATGTTGTGCTGAGGAGATAGGGTTGAAGGAGAGAGAGATAAGGGTAAAGGACAGAGAGGGGGGAGGAGAGAGAGGAAGAGAGAGGAGGAAGAGAGGAAAACCTTCAGGACCTCACTCTGGATAGAGAAGCACACGATGGAATAAATGCCAACAGCTGCTGTAATGGTGATTGCTGGTGGCTGTTTTAGAAGATGCCAACAATGACTAAATATTGTACCTTTTATGAAAGGAGGGTAATTACACACACCAGTCTTTGGTCAAGACTTTTAACCATATATTTATTTATAAATACCCTCAATACACTGTAAAGAGATTGAGTAGAAAACCCACCATGTGGAAGGCGCTTCAGAAGTCTGGGTAGCATAGATGACTTAAAGAGCACCATGTGATGCAGTTTCTAACTTGGCTTTAAATGGCTTTTGAAAAGTTTTTAATTAAAATAAGAAGTATGTCTTTTGAACCTGTAGGATCTATAATGCTATTTGTCATTTTTCTGTTAAATTGGTTCAAGAAGTCACTCGATTTTATGACTTTTGCACTGTGGCCACCAAAGGACTTAGCCAATAATCCACATAAACTCAAGGCTCAAAGTTTGGAAGTAAAGTCTCCCCGGTGAGAATTAATAAATATCCTCCTGGATGCTGCAATTGAGAATATTAGCAGAACAGCACTACATGCAAACCTGCCAAAACATATTAGTGCTTTAAAAATAATAAGTAAATAAGTATGATTCTGCATGAAGTCTATCCTCAGAATGTAACATATATGACAAAATGCCCATGATTTCCCCCTTAACATGTATTATATTGCCAAATACCAGATAAAGCCTTTGCCCAATAGTAGAGTAAAGGGTAAGAGTATTTAGTAGAGCCAATCACAGTGTTTATGCCCACAAGCCCTGCACTTGGGAAACTGAGGCATGAGGATCACCACAAGTTTGAGGCCTGCCTGTGCTGCAGAGTGAGATCCTTTCTCAAAAAGCCAAGACCAAGCCAGGCATGGTATCACATGTCTTTTAATCCCAGCATTTGGGGGCCAGAGACAGGCAGATTCCTGAGTTCAATGCCAGCCTATTCTATAGAACAAGTTCCAGGACAGCCAGGCCTATACAGAGAAACCCTGTGCTGAAACAACAAAAACAAACACAAACCAACCAACCAACCAACCAAAAACAACAACAAACCAAAAACAAAACAAACAAACAAACAAAAAAACAAAAGCCAAACTTAATAATAACACGAAAAAACCAAAAACAAAATAAAAATAAAAACGCAACCAACTAAACAAAAAATAATATTTGATATACTTGTACAATTGATAAGGATGAATATTTAAAATAAGCCCTCAATGTTTGACAAAAGCTTCTGATGCAGTGCAGTTTAGAAAACAAGGATAAAAGTGACACGACACTCTTGCTGTGTTCTCTAGAGGAGAGAAAGGAGTTTATTATTACAGAATCAATGGTATAATTTTATAATAAGAGTCCAAAGGCTTTTCTATCATTTTTCCTTATTGCTCCTATTTTCTTTTCTTTTAATTTTTATTGCTTCATTTTTAATCTACAAAATAACTGAAAAAGAGGTATGTTACACAAATGTATAGATATGTATTTATCCATTGAGGATACTTCTGTGAGCCACCTAATATTCCAAAATTTCATATTTTTCTCACTAAGAAATGATAATAACACCTCTACAATCCCCAGACCTCGCCTAAATCAAACTATTTGGGTTGACTCAGCTCAAAGGATGAAATGTGAGTGACAGAATGACCCAAGGCTAATACCAGAAGAGCTGATAATGATGAAAGGAAGCAGTTATTTTCTTTCAGTAAAACAGATAATCAGATCAATAGCTCATAAAATACAGAGTAAAAAATAAAGCCTCTGTATTTTAAAAATATCAAAGAGACCATTTGAAATTATTTTGTTAAAAACTAGCAACTCTTGGACCTCAGCACTATATATTTTAACTAATTAATTTAAAATTTTAAAAATTAATTAACTGTTTTAGTCACTTTACATCCTGGTTATAGCTCCATTCCTCCTCTCCACCCAGTCCTATCCTCTTTCCCTTTCAGAGGACAACTATGCTAGGCTCCTGTCTGCCAGCGTAGTGGAGTATCCTTAATAGCATCAAGGGTTGGTTCTCTGCCATGGAATATGTCTTGGTTTGGGCCAGACATTGGTTGGACATCCCACCAATCTCTGTTCTAACTGCTCTATTTTTATCTTTGCACATCTTGTAAAGTGAGTAAATTTTGGATAGAAGTTTTTTTTATGGGTGGGTGGTGTTCTCCTCCCTCTACTAGGAGTCTTGTATAGTAAGAGGGTGTCCTTTTTAGTATCTATGGCCCATGCTACTAGAAGTCTATGCCAGAGACTACTCATATTCTCCCAAGAGCCTACCATGACTTAGGTCTTCCATCTTGTCACAGAGATGGCCCCTCCCATAGTTTCTCTTTTCTCTGCAGGCTTTCTGTTCTCCCACCCTGCCTCTCCCCAGGTCAGATCTCCACCCTCACATCTCCCTGTGTCCCCTCTCCTAACTTGGTCCCTCTCTTCAGCCACTACCTCTATCTTTTTTATTTCCCCTTCTGAGTGATTTTTGACATCCGCCTACTTGGATCTTTATTGTTACTTATCTTCTTTGAGTCTGTGTATTGTAGTATGTTTTTCCTATCCTTTATGAATCTATATCATGTGTGTCCTTCTGGGTTGCTCAGAATGATCTTTTCATGATTTCTTTGTTTTTAATATGTATAAATGTACCACAGTTTCTTTATTCATTATTCTTTTGAGGAACATCTAGGTTGTCTCCAGGTTCTGGCTATTATGAATAAAGCTACTACGTATATAGTTAAGCAAGTGTACTTGTTGTATGGTGGGATATCTTTTGAGTATATACCCAGGAGTGGTATAGTTGGGTCTTGAGGTAGCACTATTCCTAATTTTCTGACGATGTTGCAGATTGATTTCCCAAGTGGTTATACAAGTTTGCACTCCAACTGGCAATGGAGGAGTGTTCCCCTTTCTCCATATCCTCTTCAGAAAGTACTGTCACTGAGTTTTTTTTATCTTAGTCATTGTGACAGGTGTAAGATGGAATCTCAAAGTTGTTTGGATTGGTATTTCCTTGATGATTAAGGACACCGAGTATTACTTTAAGAGTTTCTTGGGCTTTTGAGATTCCTCTATTGAGAATTCTCTGTTTAGCTCTGTTCCTCATTCTGTTGATTGGGTTATTTTGTTTGTTGGTGTTTAATGTTTTTATTTCTTTTTATATTTTGGATATTATCCCTTTGTTGAACGTAGGATTGGTAAAAATCTTTTCTCAATATGTAAACTGCTGTTTTGTTCTATTTACAGTGTCCTTTGCCTTAGAGAAGCTTTCAGTTTCACGAGGTCCCATTTATTAAATGTTAATCTTAGAGCCTGAGCTTTCAGTGTTTTGTTCAGGAAGTTGCCTACTGTGTGAGTAAGTTGATGGCTCTTCCACACTTTTTCTTCAAATAGATTTAGTGTATCTGGTATTATATCGAGGTCTCTGATCCACTTGGATTTGAGTTTTGTGAAGGGTGATAAATATGGATCTATTTTTATTTTTTCATATGTGGGCATTCAGTTAGACCAGCACCATTTGCTGAAGATGCTTTCTTTTTTCCATTGTATGGTTTTAGCTCCTTTGTCAAAAATCAACTGTCTGTGAGTTTATTTCTGGGTCTTTATTTAAATTCCATTGATCAACTAGTCTGTTTCTATGCCAGGACCATGTACTTTTTAATTTTTTTATTTTTTTCATGTATTTTTTATTACTATTTCTTTGTAGTATGGCTTGAAGTCAGGAATGGAGATAACTCCAGTTCTTTTATTATATAGGATTTTTTTTTATAGCTATTCTGCCTTGTTTGCTTGTTCGTTTGTTTTTCCATATGAAGTTTAGAATTGTTCTTTCAAGGTCTGTAAAGAATTGTGTTGGTATTTGAATGGGGACTGCATGAATTTGTAAATTGCTTTTGGTAAGATGGCCATTTTTACTATGCTAATTCTATTAAGCCATGAGCATGGGACATCTTAGCATCTTCTGATATCTTCTTCTATTCTTTTTTCTGAGACTTGAAGTTCTTGTCACACTAGTCTTTGACTTGTTTGGTTAGAGTTACACTAAGAAACTTTATATTTTTTGTGGATAACTAACTAATATTTGTGTAAATTTTGTGTATATTTTGCCTGCATATGTGTCTGTTTATCACATATTTACCAACTGTGAAGGCCCAAAGATTATGTCAGACCCTTCGAACTGGAGTTATTATCTGCCATGTGGTGCTTGGAACCATACCCAGGTTCTCTGAAAGAGTAACCAGTGCTCTTAACTCCTATGATGGTTTGAACGAAAATGGCCCCAAAGACTCATATATTTGATTGATGATTCTCAAGCATTGGAAATGTTTGGGAAGAATTAGGAGATGTGGCCTTGTTGGAAGAAATGAGTCACTGAGGATATGCTTTGAGCTTTCAAAAGCCAAGCTATTTCCAGTTAGCTTTCTCTGTCTCATGCTTGTGGATCAGATGTAATTTCCCAGTTACGTCTCTAGCATCATGCCTACAGCCATGCTTCCTACCATACTGTTTATGTACTCTAACTTCCTGAAACTATGAAACTATGAGCCCTCAGGTTCTGTTGGTCATGGTGTCTTGTCACAGCAATAGAAAAGTACTGAGAAAATAGCTAAGCTGTCCCTCCAGTCCTCCCACCACAGCTCTGTATTCCTTAAATAATCAGACACTTTAGTGAAATACCACATTCTACTATGAATGTTATGGTGAACATTTGTGGGAATTTATACACAAGAATACAATTTTGAATCATTTCAAGCATTTAATGCAATATTTGAATAAATATTATTCATATATACTACTCAAAAATTTAAACCTTTACTAATATACGAATGGAAACTAGAAAAGACATGTCATTTTAAGGGTCATCTTGCTCCTTCTGTGAAAAGTTCTCTACCCTGGGAGTGTAGTGTACAGTGTGAGCTCCTGAGTCTGTGGCTTCCTGTGTGGTTTAGCACAAATGTCTTAAATTTCTCCAGACACTTATTTTCCTCTGGTGGCCTAACCTCTCAGAAAATAAGTGGTCTATTTTTTATATCTTACTTTTATAGAATCAATACATAAAATGTTTTATAGTGTCCTTTCAATTCTTGTGATGGTGTGGAGTTGGCATAGATGAACCATAAGCTGTTTAGAATCCATCAGTTATTTAACTAAATGTCATATTTTTCCTATTGGTTTTAGTGTACTTTGAGAAAGCAATTGCCCAGTTGTTACTGAGGTCTCATTCCCAGCTCTGCTTATCTCTTTAGTCTTTGTGATCTCTGTTATAGGACTCAGAGGAGACAGGGTGTAGCTTAGAAACAGGCAGTGTTTAAAATGAGGAGCTTGTAAGGGTATGAGCTGCAATCAAGAAAGGAGCCATTACAGAGAACACTCTCACCACTGTGAGAAAATTCACTGAATCATTGTCAACCTACCAGGGGACACTCTTAGAAAAGCACGTATAGGGACAGGAAAACTTTCAATAGCCAGTTTCCCCCTGCCGCAGTGGAGTCCAGGTATCAGCATCGATCTTTAAGCCAGTGGGTTCTCAACATTCCTAGTGCTGTAAGCCTTTAATAAAATTATTCATGTTGTGGTTAACCTGACCATAAAATTATGTCATTGACACTTCATAACTGTAATTTTGCTACTGTTATAAGACTGTAAATATATGATGTGCATGATTTCTTACTTGCGACACTCAAAGGGTTTATGGACATCAGCTTGAGAAACACTGCTTTAGGCTGAGCCATCCTGGCCTCCCTAAAGGAATGAAACTTCCATAGAACACTCCCTTAGTTGCATCTTGACATTGTCAAAAGAACAGAGTGCATAATTCTTAGAGTCCTTGCAGAAATACACCTTGCACACATTGCTTAGACCCTGTCCAGGAGAATGTGTTGATTACAAGAAAGGGTTAGCAAGCTCTCAAAGAGCTGTTATCAGATAAATGTGAGTCACAGAAGAATTCAGATTAAAAATGAAACTACAGAATGAATAGTATTTCCACTAGATAGATACCAAAACCTACTCAGGATAAGTGGGTATTTTGTTTATAGGAAACTTACAACTCATGAGAAATGTTGCCCACTCTCTATGAACTTGTTGGTGCTATGACAATAAAGACTATATCTCAGCGTAGAGGAGTTTGGCAGTGAACTATAATTCTTTCATTTCTTTTCAAAAGTTCCCTCATTTCTTCTTAAAATTAATATGATACATTATTTATTCCAAAACTAAAATATTATTTGTTCCACATACAGTCACTATAAATACTGTTTAAAATCTTTTGCATGTTTTTAAAATCCAAATCTTTAATAGCTGAGTAGTATTCCATAGTGTATATGCACCACAGTTTCTTTATCCATTCTTCTACTGATGGACACTTAGGCTGTTTCCATGTTCTGGCTATTATGAATAATGCTGCTATGAACATGGTTGAGCAAATTTTCTTATTGTGTGCTGGAGCATCTTCTGGGTATATTCCAAGGAGTGGAATAGCTGGGACTTGAGGAAGCCCTATTCCCAGTTTTCTGAGATAGCACCAGATAGATTTCCAAAGTGGCTGTACTAGTTTGCATTCCCACCAGCAATGAAGGAGTGTTCCTTTCTCCCCTCATCCTCGCCAGCATGTGGTGTCACTTGAATTTTTGATCTTAGCCATTCTAATGGGTGTAAGATGGAATCTCAGAGTTGTTTTGATTTGCATTTCCCTGATGACTAAGGAGGTTGAGCATTTCTTTAAGTGTTTCTCAGCCATTTGATATTCACTGTTGAGAATTCTCTGTTTAGTTCCAAGCCCCATTTTCTCAGTTGGGGTTATTTGGTTTTGGTGGTGTTTAATTTCTTGAGTTCTTTATATATTTTGGATATTAGACCTTTGTCAGATGTAGGGTGGTGAAGATCTTTTCCCAGTCTGTAGCTGTCACTTTGTTCTCCTTGACAGTGTCTCTGCCTACAGAAGCTTCTCAGCCTCATGAGGTTCCATTTATTAATGTTTGACATTAAGGCCTGGGCCGTTGGTGTTTTGTTCAGGAAGTTATCTCCTGTGCCAATATGTTCCAGGCTCTTCTCCACTTTTTCTTCTAAGTGACTAAAAACAAGGAATTCCCGAAATTTGTGGATAAATGGATTGAGCTAGAAATGATCATAATGAGTGAGTTAACCCAGAAGCAGAAGACTCAATGGTATATACTCACTTATATCTGCATACTAGCCCAGGGCAATGTCCCACAAAAGCCTTCACTTACCAGGAAACGGGGACAGAGGAGAGGACATCCTGTTGGGACTCTAAATGAGAGAAGCATGGGGAGAATAGCAAGTATAAGGATCCAGAGGTCCTAGAACCTACAAGTAAGACATTATGATAAGCTGATTTGGGCCCAGGGTCCCTCTCAAACTAAGGCACCAGCCAAGGACAATACAGGCGGTAAACTTTAAACTCCTACCCAGATCTAGCCAATGGGCAGAACATTCTCCACAGGTGTGAGTGGAGAGTGGGGTATGACTTCTCACGTCTCTGGTGCCTCACATTTGACCATGTCCCCTGGAAGGGGAGACCTGGTGGCACTCAGAGGAAGGACAGCAGGTTGCCAAGAAGAGACTTGATACCCTATGAGCATATACAGGGGGAGGTAATCTCCCTCAGGAACAGTCATAGAGGAAGGGAATAATGGGAAAATAGGAGGGAGGAAGAATGGGAGGATGCAAGGGATAGGATAAACATTGAGATGTAACAAGAATAAATTAAAAAAAAACATAAAAAATCCAAATCTTCAAGTGTAATGTGTATTGCATATTTATTGCATCTCTAAATCCAAACCAGGTACATCCTATGTACCCAGAAGCTATGAGAGACCAGAAGGCACCATTTTGGATAGACAGCTCTAAGTGGTGGTCTAACTCATTTATACTTACACTTTATTTATACAGATTACAATTATGGTGAACAGTTCTATAGGTTTCTCTCAATGGGATATACTTTCTTCTTTTTTCCTGTATCTCAGGCCATAAGGTATGTTTCATAACTCCATCCTTAAGCTCAGGGTTTATATGCCATCATATATAATTTTTTGAGGTAGGGTCTTTCTATGTACATTTGGCTGCCCCGGAAATCATCATAGAAAGCAGGCTGGCTTCGAACTCACAGAGATCCACCTACCTTTGCCTTCCTGGTGCTGGAATTAAAGGCATATACCTCAAACCATATTTTTATTATGGTTAGTTCTTTGCAAATTTCATATATAAACACAGTTTCCTTACCTCTTAAAGTCATCAGTGTACTCTTGTTGTGCATTGCTTGCAGTGTCCGTAATAGCCCCCTCATTCAGAACTGCTAAATCTTATCTTACAGTAGGAAAGAGAAATGCCAACTGCAGAAGCTATTGATAAGTTGGTTCAGAGATCTGAACAGTTAGATCCTTTGTTCAGCTACTCCTCAGAGCGGGGCCGCAGGAACAGATACCATCCCTTGTCAAGGTCCAACCTTCGGCAGAACTTGGACTGACAAAATGTGTTCTTCATGGAGTGCCCAAAGAAGGGAATGGAAAGGGCTCTTTAAAAAAAGAAGATTCAGTTAGTTTTATATTATGTGTATGAGAATATTGTATGAATGTATTTATGTGCACCACATGGTTGCCTACTGTCCTCAGAGTCTAGAAAATGGCCACAGAGATTTGTCTCCTAGATGACTCTAAATCCCATCAAGTTGACAGCTTAGTACCATTGTGGTGAATATAGAAAACAAATGGTTTCTGAAGGATTGCTTAAATTCAACTCCTAAGCTACCAGTGACCTCATGACTTGCTAAGGTATGACCTTTGATTAACTTTAAGTGATACAAAGGCAACACACATCCTTTAGAAATCACACTTCAAGTTTGGAACTATGGCACTTTGGCTAAAACCACACAATAGTAATCCTGGAGATTCACCTCAGTTCTTGAGTGAGGTGCGTAAGGTTAGAAAACTACCTGTGAGTACTTCCCCAAAGAATGAAGCAGCAAATGCAGGAAGGACTAGAAGATTGCAGTAAGGTGGATGAAGGAAGAAGTGCCTCGAAAGCTCTAGGTGGATACAACAGACAGCACAAGGAGCTGGGTGCCTGAGTCTTTTTCTTCTGGGGTCTTTATTGAGGTGAGCATTGAAACTCCTCTGCTCAAGATCATGTGAGTCATGCGTGTGAAAACTGACCTTCACCTCCACAGGCCAGCGAGGAAATAAACAATTAACCACTTTCCATCACCTTGGTTTGACTCAGAAGACAGTTAAAGGCTATTCTGCGTGGGCAACCACATTTGATACTGCAGCTACTCCTGTAGCTTATGTTTGCTGGGGGCAGGAAGGCAGAGCTAATTGTATTTAAAATTAAGTTTTGTGGGCAGTTCAGGGCCCCAAGCTACTGTTCTGGTTCATGTTGAGCTAAGCTGTTTGAGAATTTCCAGATTCTTAATATCTGAAAGTTTTAAGCTGCCTCTTTGAGTACCTCTTGGGTTGGATCGCCCTTTCTTATAGCCACGGTTTGCCTTAGCTCTGATAATTACACCGTACACACTGATTTAGCTGTATCCTACTGCCATTATTCCGTGTTCTAATTATATATTCTATCATCAGTATCTCTATCTTCCTTATTTATTTATTCATGTCTTATTTATCTATTCATTGGTTTTCATCTAGCAGTTGATGTTAATAATCTTTAATAATAATTTCATTTACATTTTTATTTTAATACGGACTAGGCTAGCTAGATGTAAAATGGTAAAACACAAATGTCTTTAAAAGAAAAATGAAAGTTGACACAGAAAAGAGTTTAGTAATGGAGGCATTCCAAGAAGTGCTGAAATGTTCAGAGTGCATGTGTGCATGTGCCTGTGTGTGTGTGTGTGTGTATGTGTGTGCTAGTGTGTGTGTGTGTGCTAGTGTGTGTGTTTATGTGTGTTGCCATGTGTGAGTGTGTGCATGTCTGTACAAGTGTATGTCACTGTGTTTGTGTGTGTGTGTGTGTGTTTGAGGTCAGGGAATATGTTTATAATAAAGATGTACTCTGACAATATAGTAAATATTAATAGTAAACTGTCTAGCTCCATAATTTGCTAGATGTTTTAGAATACTTTATGTTTATATTGTCTTCTGGCCTCTTTGGATAACCACATGTATGTGGCATACATTCTCACAGACACATAAAACAATTCTAATAAAAAGGAATGGTGTTAAATATTCACCTGTTAAATGACATATATTGGTAGTCTATGACTCAACTGGGTATCATTCAACAAAATAATCAATACTTATGGGCTGAAAGCATGGCTGATGAAGGTGTTTAAAGACTTGTGCCTGCCTTTAAGAGAAACTCCACCTGCCTGGAGAATTCTACAGTGCTTCCTTGCTGCTGCTGCTGCTGCTGCTGCTATTACTACTAGTATTATTATTCTTACTTATGCTGGAAACTGGCTGCCTAAAAAGAATCAATTACTTCTTATACGGGGAGGAGAAAACAGATTAAGCCAAAGATAAATCTACCTTAGAAAAGCAAGAACTCACTAACACATTTCTTCTGCGTTAATTACTCTCAACATTACTCGGTATTGTCTGCATTGCTATTTATTATAATTAATTAGATAATCTGGTCCTGGTTGAAGGTAATGGGTAGAGCTTATAGACTCCTTGGTGTTTGTGTTTTTATTAGTGAAAAGCTGTTGTGGATTTTTTTCAGTTCTATAAAAATGTAAAAATCATTTCAGGCAGAATACAGGTATGTACTTCTCTTTTTAATTTTGACAATTTTTTAGTTGTTAACTTTTCCACATGTTCATCAAATTCTAAGACTGTACCTTCCTCACACTCAGTAAACTCAAATTTTCAGGAATTAAGTGTTTCCTAACACAGGTTTTGTTACTCTTCTTTTTAATCTTCAGAATATTTTTATTTTGCCAGGTAAGTTACATTTCTCCACTTTCTGATTTAGCGCAAATAATCAGGGTGAGCAAGACTAAAGTTAGCTATTCTGGGTTTTTTGTTTTTCCATATGAAGTTCAGAATTGAACTTTCAATGTCTTTAAAAAATTGTGTAGGTATTTTGAGAGGGATTGCATTGAATCTGTAGATTGCTTTTGCCAGGATGGCCATTTTTACTATGTTAATTCTCCCGATCCATGAGCAAGGAAGATCATTCCATCTTCTCAGGTCATCTTCAATCTCTTTCTTCAGAGTTTTGAAATTTTTTTCAAACAAGTCTTTCACTTTCTTAGTTAGAGTAACTCCTAAATATTTTATATTGCTTGTGGCTAATGTGAAGGGTGTGGTTTTCCTAATTTCTTCCTCTGCAAGCTTGTCATTTGTGTATAGGAAGGCTACAGACTTTTTTGAGTTAATTTTGTATCCAGCCAATTTGCTGAAGGTGTTTATCAGCTGTAGGAGTTCTATGGTGGAATTTTGAGGGTCACTTATGTACACTATCATATCATCTGCAAACAGGGAGAACTCACTTGTAAGTAGCCATGTATAAGTAACATATTTTTCATAAATTTTGTGTTTATTTATAGAAGCACTAAGCATGTTGTTATTGGGTTGCAAGTAAACATTACCAAATCAATACATTTGCAAATATAGAATTTTCAATAAGGAAGATCTGTTGTAAATAAGAACAAAAAAAAAAAAAAAAAAAAACAATTGGAAGAAAATTCCACCAAATCTCTCAAGTACATGAAAGTATATTGCAAGATATTCATAACATTAAAAATAGAAAATTTATCCTGCATTTCATAATAGTTTAAAAGAAATATTACTTTGTTAACCTTTAGAGATTTTAACAGAGAAAGTGAAATCATGTTTACATAGAATACAAATAAAAAATTTGTGACCGTAAATGTACCTACATTTTGTAGCTAGAATGGGTTCTTTTTTATTAAATATTTTTTTATTCTTTATATATACATTTATATTATTATACATACATACAATAAACTACCTACAGCAAGAAGAAACATGAAACAATCAGGAAGTATGTAAATGTTACATTCTTAGTATTTTAATTATTAGTTTTATTACTCTTAACTGACGCTGAAACTGATGGAAAAGATGATCCTGGCTTCAGTGATACTTTTTGGTATAGGACTGTGGAATGACATTATAGAGTGTCTTCTACGATGATGTACTGGAGTCAGTGATACCTGTCAGCAGGCCCCTCCCAGTGTGACTGTGAAGGTAAAGGCTTAGCAGAGCCAGCTCATCATAGGTCTCAGCTCGCTTCCAGACCAAGCCCGCTTTCCAACTGGTGAAAACCAAGAAGAATAGACCTGGGAAACATCAGAGTCTGTAAGTGTGGGTATGGGACTGTGCCCTCACACTGTCTGGGACAGTGGGGTAAAATGTAATGCTACAGGACGCTGGGGAGACAATGTGGATGGCTTTGAATAGTTGCAGGAGAGAAGTGAACTGAGCCTGCACATTTATATCCAGAGTTAACTTCATCTCAGAGGTGAAGGTGGGAATGGACCAAAATGAGAGTGTATTTAAAATTTATCCACTGTGTAATGTGTGATGATTTTTAACTTCACAAATATTTTGGATAATACTTAATACCTTTGTAGACTTTCCAAGTAGGCATTACTTCCGCCACTGTGAATAAAATTACTTCAAATTGCAAAAGAACCACATGTTTAATCAGTAATATATTTTAATAATTCAAACATTGTGCTTTCTCATGAACACTATGCTGATTCTGTCCTCAGAAATACTAGAAGCTTTTGTTTGGCGGAAAGATGTTTTTTCCACTTAAATCAACAAATGCCCCATATTTCCCCAATAATTTGTTTTTAATTAGTTATGTAGAAATATACCTAAATACTTTAAGACCTCATGGGATGACTCATTAAATACAACAAGGTAACATTTGTATCGATTCAAGCAAAAGCTGTAAAAATAAACCGCATATATAAAATAAAAAATTTCCCAAAATGTACATTTTATAAACCAACAATTTATGCTATTTTCTTTCTTTTACTGTATTTTATGAATTTATTTTCCTATTTTATACAACTAGTTTTCATTTTATATGCTAAACATTTTACTTCAAATAAGAATATTTCACCATTACAAACAGTATACTAAATGTGACTTTTTATAAGACGCATTAAAATACGAACAATTATTATGGGATTTTATATTTTTTCATTACTTTTCTTTTCCGAGTTCCAGAAATCAAATCCAACTTTCAAATACTAGGCAAATTCTCTACCACTAAGCAAAATCCCAGCACCTATTTTTTCCTAACTTATAATCTTGTTTAAGGCAAAATCTGTCTCAATTAGTCTGATTGTTTTAGTAGATAAAGAAATTAAAGTTCAAAAGATCGGGACATCACTGTTTCCCTTGATTCACTTTGTTTTCTAGAAACCTTGCTGCTCTCCCTTCAGAGCTCTGGGATTTTAGACATGTAGCTCTAGCTCTGATAACCTGGTTTTAGAGTCATCTATCACTATTTTCTTTGAATACTTGCTTCTGTCTGGAAAGAAGGGGGCATATTTGTTTTTCTTTTTAGTACTAATTAACTCAGAAGAAAATTTTCTGTTGGTCCAGACTCTTTCCTTGCTTTCTTGGAAAGGGATGTTGCTTAGATGAGTTAAGTATTTTTGGATTTACATATATCCATATAAACTAATGAATGTCAATTGTTGGGTATCTGATCTAGGAAATACAATTTGGGTTGCTTGAGGTTCAGTTTTTCCATCTATAAAACAAGCAAGAAATGTCATCACTATGTTGTTAGAGCTACAGGCAGAGATATTCTCCTGACGGCTTTGTCTTGACTGGCATGATTTCCTTATTTTTTCTCATAGTGTAGAACTGGGATCATGAAGCCCAGTAACTACTAAACTAACAAGATACGGAAATGAAATATGTTTTGTTAATGTAATAATAATGTTTAATAAGGGTGTGCCTTTGCTAAAATGACTCTATAGAAAGTGCCATTGGGGCTAATTCAGGCATTAAGTGATCAGATATAATTTTCAACACAATATATAACTCTAAGTATGTAGAGATGATGTACATTGATTTTGAAATTTTACCAACCAATAGAAATATTTGAAAAATTATATAATAGAGTAAGAAACCATATCAAATAACTGTCATACAACCTTGTTTTATTGTGTTGAATTTTTTGTGTAAGGTATAACAGAAAAAATTTTAAATTCATTTAGACTTCTGGAATAATTAACTTTTTCCAGATCATCCTTCCTTCCTGTTACTCAGCTTTCTATCTCTATTACATCATTATGTGTGTTCCCATTATAAAATGGATTAATTATACTTTGTGAAGTAAAGATGAATACTAGTATATGAAATTCAACACAATTAACTAATGTTCTATGACAGTTATTAGATATGTTATCTTAAGCATTAGACAATTTCTGAAATAATGCTATTGGTTGCTAAAATTCAAAAACCAATGTGCATTATCTCCAGATACCTAGATTCATATACTAGTAAAGATGTTTGCTGTGCTCCTGCTTGTAGCAGCTATCAGACATGAGTGAGGAAAGACCAATATACGCAGAACTGAAATTATCCCTGAAGAGTAAGGAGGACAAAAACCAGGAAAAGAGAGGTAAGATTTTTCTGTATGTGTGTGTGAAAACAAAATATAGAAAATGAAAAAGATGAAGTCATATTAATGATGTTTATATATTTTATGTTATCTCTCTAGCTCTTTCTATCATTGAAAAATATACTTACGGGTAAATAATCAATGAGTGGAGATCAAAGCAAACAACTTATCTTAATTTTGACATTGGTCATAAACATCCATTCTGCTGTAATTACAAGGTTTTCCTGTGTTTGTTATATGTCCTGCCTTTTGATCTCATGCAGAATGTCCATGGTGCATCAGTGCTGTGATCCTAGGAATAATATGCCTTTGTCTTCTGATGTCAAACGCAGTCTTGGGATATCTTTGTAAGTATAATATGTAAACATTTTATGGCAATAATGAGATAAGAAACAGCATTACAACTGATGAATCTTTGTAAGTTTTGAAGTTCTATAGGCATCTTAGCAGTTATTGATATTAATGATACTGATGATGATGATGATAAATATTTTATTAGCATTTTATATTTCTGCTTTCATGATACATAAAAGAGTATATTGCTATAATTACACAGGAATATCATGAATGAGTGTAATGCTCAGACTAACAGAGCCAACAAATCTGTGCCTGGGGCGGAGGGTGGGGGGAGCTGCAGAGACTGATGCACCAACCAAGGACCATACACGGAGAAGACCTAGACCCCCTTACTCAGAGGTAGTCTATAGACAGCACAGTCTCCATGCAAGTACCCTAATATGTGGAGCAAGAGCTGTTTCTGATATGGACTACGTTGCCTACTCACTGATCACTTATCCCTGGTGGGGCAACCTTGTCAGGCCACAGAGGAAGAGGATGCTGGCAGTCCTTAGGAGACTTGATAGGCTGGGGTCAGATGGTAGGGGAGGAGGGATCCCTCTATCTGATGCTAATGGGAGGAGTGTTGGGGGAAAGACGAAGGGAGCATGGGCCAGTAGGAGACGAGGGAGGGGGCTACAATTCGGATGTAAAGTGAATAAATATTTTAAAATTATAAATAATAAACAAAGATAAGTGTCATGAAAGAAAAGATTAGAAATTATACAATAATACAATTAGAAATTATCATATTTAAACTACGGTTAAGCGAGTGTTGAACATGTATAGATTTATGTGGTCTATTGGGTAGATTCACAAAGTGGAAATTTACAGAGATATGTAAAAATATCGATGAATATTAGCATGATAATGTGAAAAGAGTAGCCTGAGTTTTGCATGTCATGATCCATTTTTATAAGATCAAAGCCATAAAGTAACAAAGTAAGAACAATTTTAAGAAATAAGAGCCTCTAAAAGTAGCTGTAAATCACGGGAATAATATGTAAATAGATGCATGTATTGATTAAGGTGCTAGTTGCAGTTTGGAGCAAAAACTGAATAAGACTAACTAAACCAAGAAAAGGTCACAGAGCAACGGTGAGAGCACCCTCTATACCAAGAATCACAAACAGTAAATTTTCCCCAGTAACTATGAAAGAATTGTAAGTGAGGAAACCATTTTGTAACAAATCCCAGATGAATTTTTCTTGAGTTTTTTTTTGAAGATATTTTTATTCCTTCCTTAAAAGATTATTTTTTATTATGTGTATGTGTGTATGTATGGGCATATGCACGCAAGTCTCCAGAAGCCAGGAGAGGGCCTGAGATCTGCTAAAACTGGACTTTCAGTCAGCTGTGAGCTATCTGTTTTGAGTTCTAGGAACAAAAATTTTGGTCCTGTGCAAAAGTAGTACAAAGCCTTAACCACTAAGCTATCTTATAATCCTCAAGACTGCTTTCTTACAGAGATTTTTCTTTTTCTTTTGCACATTAGAAATGTATACACGACTTTCTTCATCTGTATTCAATGAGTCCATTGTAAATTTAAATAGAAACTCAGAACCATTAAACTGCACATGCAAGCATTAAATGGAATAATAAACCTTTATTTGATGAAAATAAATGTGTTTTTCTTTTCAGTTGACTTTTTAAAATAAATATGTCATAAACTCTATAAAAGTCGTGTGTTACAAGTTATAAATGGTTGTATTTTAGAATATATTTTATATTCTAACACTCTAAGTTATTTTGTATTTTTCTTACTGCACTTTAATAAGCACCATCTGCTATTAGCATTTACAATTAAAAGACTATAACAAAGTGTGCAGTTATCCCTATTTGTGGTTCTAATCTCATAGTATGGACTTAGATTTTCAGGGCACTTCTAACTTTAAAAATCAGCATGGGAAAGATGCAAATGAAAGTACTGCCTCCGCAATGGAAGTAATGGATTCTTCAGTTTTACCACCTATTACAGGTATGCAGTGAAATGTAAACTGAAAACTGACATACTTTTAATGGCATTAGCATTTCTGTCCCATTTCAAATTATAATCTTAAACCTTTACACTGCACTTAAGCAGGATTCGAGCTTTATTAACTTCTTATCAAATCCTTCTTTCTTTCTTTCTTTTTTTTTTTTGTTAGAGGTAATCAAAATTTTGGTTCTCACTTAAGAAGTTGCTCTTGGTTATCATCTTGGTTTTACTGAGCATTTTATGCTATTCCACACTGTGTGTGTATTTGCCTAATGTAGAACCCTTCAGATTGAGGTCACTTCCGTTGCTCATATTCTTACTCATAGCAATGCTTAAGGCTGTCATCTTTCTCCTTGAGAAGTCAGTATTTGTCAGTGTAACTACAACAAAGTCCTCAGATCTGTCAGAGGCAGTCTCTGTATAAACACTTTTCCTATAAAATGTAGGCAAATGTATTCTCATCAAAATCAATTACTCTTTGGAATTAAATATGGATCAAACAATGAAACACCAAAAATTCATGTCTTGAAATGAGTCTGAGGATAATGGTTGCTTTTATTTTAAGAGAAAGATTGCTACCCATGTCACGGAAGATGGATTTGCTGTGGAGAAATGTGTTACTACTTTTCAGAAGAACTAAAGACATGGGAAGAGAGTAAGGCATCCTGCAGACACCAGGGTTCTAGACTCGCTAAGATTGACAACAGACAGGAGCAGGTGTGTGTAATGTGTTACCTGACCAAGTGTTTTCCGGAGAAGTCTGGATGGCTTGAGCTGTGATAATCACTTATATTCTTCTACCTTTCTTTGCCTGCTTAATGAAAGCACTTTATATATTGACATATATTTATCAGAAAAGGGCACATATAAAAAATACCCAGAAGAATGTCTTATATCACAAAAAATAGCCCTGATGTGGACATCAAAGGATAATTCTCAGCCAATTTATTGTGTTACACCTTCATAGTTTAACGTGAGCAAATCATTCATTGATAAAGCTATTTAAATAAAGCTATCTTTGATGATACATGTGGTCCAAAAGAGGTTAATTTTTATTTTTTTATTATTCTTGAGTTATGCTTTTACCATCAGTATGTGGGAAAAATGTACTTGTAGGGTGTGAGCGGTGAAACATGATTTTCTATCATTAGATTGGAAAATAGGATCTAAAATCAAGACAAAACCAAAAGAAAGATGGCAGAATCATTCCCCAGAAATAATTTTTATTTTAATCATAACTCAGGATGACAAGAGTTTCTCTGTTCTTTGCATATGACAACAGCTATTAGTTCTAACATTTAAGAAAACGTTCACTCCAGCTGATTCTGGAGATTTATTTCCAACAATCCAAGTTAGGCACTAGCTTCTATTTTTATGTTTCCTTTTAAGAATGCTGTTTCTAATAGTATCTTATGGAGGATACATAAAACACCACTATGCTCATTAACATAATTATTTTATTAAAATAGATGACTTTTCAGCAATCATTGCTTTGCTTTAATATAGTGATATGCCCTAGCAACTACAGCAGGGTCCTTCAATTCTTCCTCCCTTCTTCCAAAAGATTCCATGAGCTTCAATTATGCTTGCCTGTGGGTCTCCGCATCTACTTTCATCAGGGGCTGGGTGAAACCTCTCAGGTAACAGTTATGCTCGGCTTCTGTCTGGAAGTAGAACAAAATAGCATCAGTAGTGTCAGGGATGGGCTCTCTTTCATGCATGAGTCTCAAGTTCAGCCAGTCATTTGTTGGGCATTCCCTCAATTTTTGCTCCATCTTTATCCCTGTGCATCTTATAGGCAGGACAAATTGTGGGTCTAAGGTTTCACTGCTGTGTTGATGTTCCCATCTCTCCATTGTTTCAGGCTCCATAGACTCTATTTCTGAGTCTTAGGGTTAGCACCATAGATTCCTGGGAGTTTCCATTGTCCTAAGTTTCTAGTGCACCCCAGAGATTGCCTCCACCCCACTTAATTACCAACATTTTCAGTTCTTTCTCCCAATTCTGACTCCTTCTGTACTTCTCATTCTTGATCCATCCTATTCCCCTCTCCACTCCTTCTCCCACCCTGTTTCCTCCCTGCACCCACCCCATCACCCAGTATTTGATTTTATTTCCTCTTTGCAGCGAGATTCAAGCATGCCGCCTTGGGCTCTCCTTGTTACTTAGCTTCTTTGGGTTTGTGGATTGTTGCATGGCTTTCCTGTACTTTAGGGCTAATATACACTTATAAGTGAGTACATTCCATATTTGTCTTTCTGGGCTTGGATTACCTCACCCAGCATGATCTTTTCTAGTTTCATCTATTTTGCTGAAAAATTGATGATGTCATCGGTTTTAATAGCTGAGTTGTATTTCATGTGTAAATGCACCATGTTTTCCTTGTTCATTCTTCGGTTGAGGGACATCTATGTTGTTTCCAGTTTCTAGCTATTATGAATAAAGCTTCTATTAACATATAGTTGAACAACTGGCCTTGTAGTATGGTAGAGCATCTTTTTGGAATATGTACAGGAGTGATATATCTGAGTCTTGAGGTAGAACTATTCCCAAATTTCTAGGAAACCACCAAATTGATTACCAAAGTGGTTGTACAAGTTTTCTAAAATAGATTATTATATAAGTAAATAAAAGGTATAGACAAAAAGTAAAACCAAAACCAATTTTTAATTTATAAACATTTTTGAAATTTTGAATCTCTATTGTAAATGAGTTCTTCAGTGGTTCAAGTATTATTTTACTCTCCAGGCATTTACATAACTTGTATATAATGGTTTATTTTTGAACAAATGCATTAAAATAATTATTTTACTCCCCTCCCCCTCTCTGTGTTTGTGTGTGTGTGTGTGTGTGCATGTAATTATTCGTGGAAGCCAAAAGATGTGTCAGATCTCCTATAGCTGGGCTTAGAGGTGGTTGTGAACACTGAATGCATATGCTTGGAATCAAACTTGGTTCATCTGCAAAAGCAGTAAGTTCTCTTAACCACTGAGCCATCTTGCTAACTCCTGTATAAAATTCTTATGGGATGGGAGGAAAACTTGTGGACTAGATGTTGCCTGTACAGCCTGTGGTATGGTTCTCTCAGGGACCTTGTGAAGGCAAGCAGGACTTTTGACGACCTAGGAAGGAGAAAACACGGTCTCTATCTGACAGAGAAATAGCATGGGGTCTTGTTGAAAGCAGGTGGGGTCTTGAGTGTGAAGAGAAAAGAGATGGAATTATCTGGACACAGCTTTCAGGTTTCAAAAAAGGGAGAAAGTTGCACTGTGTAGTCTAGGAGGAAGGTACACTATATTACCTCATGGTAATACAGTGGTAGGATCCCAGGAAAGGAAGACAGACTACTTGGTGGCATAGAGAGGGGTAGGGAGTGAGCCCTACTCAGTGACAGCAGTGTCACAGAAGTCCCAGGGAATAGACGTGGGGTGCTGGGCCATCTAGAGAGGAGGAAAAAGGCCTTCCACAGTGGGACCATTGATGTGGGGCCTATGTCTATTTTTTTTATTTCCAGAAGATGTGTGTAAATGACTGAATTTACAGACATGTAACTTATATGGTTTCATACATATAAAATGTGTCCTTTAATATGTTTCTATAATGTCCATACATTTTCCTGTATTGAAATTTTTCTTATTTTTCTTGAGGGAGAAAGCGAGAGAGAGAGAGACAGAGACAGAGAGAGAGAGAGAGAGAGAGAGAGAGAGAGAGAGAGAGAGAGAGAGAGAGAGAGAGAGAGAGAGAGAAGAGAGACAGAGACAGAGAGAGAGAGAGCAGAGCGACAGAGAGAGAGAGACAGAGGAGAGAGAGAGCGAGAGGACAGAGAGACAGAGACAGAGCAGAGACAGAGAGAGACAGAGAGAGAGACGAGACAGGACAGAGGAAGAGAGAGAGAGAGAGAGAGAGAGAGAGAGAGAGAGAGACAGAGACAGAGACAGAGACAGAGACAGAGAGACAGAGAGAGAGAGAGAGAGAGAGACAGAGGCAGAGATACAGAGAGAGACAGAAAGAGAGAGAGAGAGACAGACAGACAGACAGAGACAGAGACAGACAGCGACAGACAGAGACAGAGACAGAGAGAAAGTTTTAGCAACAAAATTTATTGCTACACATTGGCATGTATAAGAAAAATTTGAAGTGGACAATATATACTATTTGGAAAGAGGATTAGAAATGATGAAGACTTTGAAACTCATTGTTTCAGTACAGAAAATCTTCAGACAGGTACTATGATCTACATAAAAGGAAAACACAGGTTAATTAATTTGCTTATTATATAAATAATAACCAAGTTTAAAACTTGAATTAGTTTTATGTTTTACATTATATAAGATGTTATGATACAGATACAGATTATCTGTTCTTTATTTACTCATAGTAATTTTCTGTGGGCTTTGATCTTTTACAAAGCTACTTTATTTGAGGTTCTTTAATGCCTGTTATCTCCCATCTAATTCTCCTGCCCTAGATAGGAGAGAAAAGAGGTTAATGGGGACAGGAGAAGTAGACCATTTTAGACTCAGTTCTGTGGAGCGATTCCACTCTTCATCATCAGGATTCCAGCAGAGCTGTTAAACAGCAAGTGATTGCAAGTGCAGCAGCTGAAACCTGGAATCTTGAAGTGTTCTCTGGAGCTTTTCTCTATAGGAGCGTCTTGAATTAGAGCAATGAACAGCTAAACAATAGGAAATGGTGCAAAACCCAAAACAAACAAAACAAACAAACAAACAAAAACAAGCAAAAAACAAAAACGAACAACAACAAAACAAAATAAAAAACAAGCCTCTGGGTTTGGGCTCATATACATCTCCTCTTAGAGTCTGTACTAGGATGTTCATCAGCTGGCGAAGACCATGCCCTCACAGGTGGCCCTCACAGGAGGCAGTTCCTCTTCTGGTGGACAAACACCAAGTGCCCTCTCACAAATCTGTTTCCAACAAGCAAACACCATATACCCCCACGCTTGTGATCAAAACAAAACCATGTTTACATCCACTAGAATTCGCTTTTATGTCAACATTCTCAAACTTGCCTTCTCTGCAGTACTGTTCTGTGTGGCTTTTGTCTCACGTTACTATAGGGGTAGAATGTCACATAGTAGGGCAAGGAAAATTTAAAAATTCCCAAGTACTCTTCCACGTGATATCAATAATGTAGGTGTAGTCCTCTGATCCCATCAACCACAGGACTTCTCTTGTCATTATCCTATCTCACCTGAGGTGATAATTGGAAAATATATTGTTACAACTTAAACTTGAATGTTTTGATTGCCATTGCTATGTTTATGTCTTGTAACTTATATGTGATTGCATTATGCCAAGCAACACATCTTCTTGCTTTTTCCCCTTTTTCCTGTTGGATAAATTTCTTCATGTTGACTTATAATATGTGTTTATTGGTCCTTTGAGTAACTACAAGCATCTCCAACTCTGAGGCTTCACTTAACAGGTTTTATAAAGTGTCTTTTGATATTGAGAAATTGTAAATTTAGCGTAGCTGGACTTTGAACTTTATGTATATATTAGATTATATTATCAATACTGTGAAAAAAACTAAAATTGCAATTTTCTCACAGAGCTTTATTCAGTCACGATTGAACTACAGCCACTGGGTTGGATTGCGTAAAAGAGGAAGTCAATTCCAGTGGGTATACCAGAATGACACAAAACTTTCTTCAGATGTGTAAGTTATTATTTCATATACTCAATAGCTGATTCACAGCTAACAGTCTAATTGACGATCATTGTAACTTGGGCCGTGCATGCCTTTACATCATTACTTTTCTCATTCATATGTGGACTCTCAGGCAATATTAAGGCCAAATTAATAAAAGCAAAGAAGCATTTCTTTCCATGTTTATTTTTCTATGTGTTATTTTATTATATTTTGTAAACACGTATGCACATTTCACCTATGTCTGAGCACCATGAACATGCCTAATGTACTCCGAGTCCAGAAGAGGATATTAAATTCTCTAGCACTAAAGTTATAGATAACGGTGAGCAGCCATGTGGTGTTGGGAATGGAAACAGATCCTCTGAGGAGCAGTAAGTTCTGTTAACTGCTGAGCCATCTCTTTAATCCTTTCATTAAGAAAAAGGATAATGGGTGTTTGTTTTTGACAGCCTTGAAGAAAACATCTTTCCTATCTTGGTGCAGCTAAAATTCTGAATGTAAATCAATCTCCATCACATCTTGTCATTATCAACTTAAAACATTTCTCTAGACCTAAAAACATCTTAAGTCCTAACAACTAAGCTTCATTGTAAACTAGGCTACCAGGTCTTCAGTCACATCAGAGACTTGAGAAGGAATAAACTTGATAACCTGAGTATGCTGGGAGTGCAGGTTAGTAGTTTTCCAAATGAGAAGATGAGAGAGACAGTTTGCTACCTGAATAGTCACTCAAAACTCTCTATTATGTTGGAGCATCTTCTTCAGCCTTCTGGCCCAATACATGTGACATACATGTTTGTGAGGCAGGAACTGTTGAGGACTTGCTTACCCTGACTTGGTAGAGTTTGGCTGTCGACTCTGCCTTCATCCCAGCTTGCTCCCCCCTTTTTTTTTTTCAGGAACAATTCTGTCTGTGGTAGAAAGATGTTTTCTTCAAGGCTGTCAAATACAAATAGCCAAAACACTAAGAATGTAACATTTATATAATTCCTGATTATGTCATTGTTCCTCTTTTTATAGGTAGTTTACTGTATATATGTGTAATAATATAAATGTATATGTAAAAATAAAAATGTTTAATAAAAACCATGTAAAAAAAAAAGGAAAAGGAAAAGAAAAAGGATACTGAGTCCCCGTACGGGGGCCTTATTATTTCATATCTATAGTAAAAGTTGCGATGCTGACTGAAATAATATTTATGCTTTAGGTTGTGATAATAAAAGTTATGTTTAATGATTAATTTTTCTAAAATAAAATTTTTTTTTTGCGCAGGAATTTTAAATCAATGCCTGTGGTAGATGCAGAATGTGGCTACCTCAAGCCAACGAGTTTCTCCAGTGCTCCATGTGCAAGGCATTTTCATTACATTTGTGAAAAGAAATTCACCTGCCTTGTGACTTCAAAGAATGGGTAAAGTAAAATTCAACAACTTAGAACATTCACCCCAATCAGTGAACCATACATGACTTATGAAGCATTAGTACCCTTAAACATGGACAAAACACAGGGTTTTAGAGAATAAGTGAAACAAATTGAAGAAATGCATGTATATTTTTGAAGTGGCCAGAATCAGTAAATGGAAAAACATGAAACACTTTTTTCTTTTTGGTGAAAGACCTCATACTTATTTCTCTTAATCATTTAGGCAAATTTAATTCAATGGTTCAACACTATATTTACATTGTTTAAAATACAAAAGAAAGCAAAACTGAGCTGTAAAAATACCTATTCTTTCCTTTCTTTTCTCCTAATTCCCTGTCATTAGATTTTTAGATGTCATTCCATGGATATCATATGGAAATGCATTGTATTTGTAAAGTAAATGTTTTATATTCATAAACTGTAGTCTAGATTTTACACTTTGGGGCATGGATTTCAGGTGGTGCCTCATCTGCAGCTGTTATTGGCATGGAACTCATGTAGAACAAGCTAACTTGAAATTGGTGGCTGTCTCTAGCTCCCCAGGCTCCTGAATGCTGGGATTGCAGGTGTGCAACGCCAGCCACAGTTTTGCTCTTCAATATTTAGACATGGTAGACTGTTTCTTGTCAGAACATAAGGGAGATAGTCTCTTTTTTGAATCATCTGTAAGCATTGTGCTAGTAAGAAATGTGCCCAAATGTACTTAACCATACTTATTGCATAATATTGGAAAATATTGTTACTTAGGCTTATTCTAGAATTTGCAATTACATAAGCCATGGACTGAGTGAGACTTCACACCATTTTATGTAACATGGAGCATGTTTCCATAATAAACTCCTGCCACTGGAACTTCTCTGTCAATTTTTTTTTTAATTTTAGTAGATCATTCATATTGGCTGTGCCTTTATCATTTTCTAAATAGTAATTTTCACAAATAATTGGTTCCTCACATTTAAAACATCATTTTGTTGTCAAGGCATTTTCCTTGGTTAAAAAAATATTTTCAAAAAGTGGTATCTTTTATTAATTAAATGAACAACTCTTCGTTTGTTTATGATGCTAAGCATGACGTGTGCCATTTCTTTAACCAGTTCATGCACGTCTGTATACATTCATGCTTGAACAAAAGGGTTTGCAAATTGAAAACTTTTCAATGGTTTTAAGTTTAAAAACTATTTTTTATTAATAAATTTAAAAAATTTTAAATAATTTAACAGAACTGTAGTTTATAAAACAACACATTAGTTGTACATTTTTACGGGTAGTGAGTAATTTGATAAATGTACACAATGTGCAGCAATCAACTCAGTGTAATCCATTTCTATGTCTTAGGAAACCTTAGATTCTTCTGCTTATAAACATAAATTTGAGTCAAAGAAAATAGACTTAACATGGGTCATCATCCAGACTTCCACTCAATAATAAAGTTCACTATTAGGTTATTCTAATCCATGGTATTAAAAATTAGGGAAAAGTTTACTTATTGCAGTATCAGTTTAGTGGTGGATAATGGAATAAATGGGTAAGCGTGGAACATAATACAGTTATCTTCCAAAAACCATTCTCTCTTTGAATCTAGACTATTCAAAACCATGAGCAAGTACACTATCTGGAAACATGAGTGCCAGGAAGGCCAAACTCTCCTGGCTGTATTTTATAAGCTAGCCCTTTCTAGACATCAGACACAGCTTCAAGTTCCAGGCCAAGGTCCCCAACATCCTTCCTCTTGCTTTATTAATTGTAGCCTCCAATGACTTTAATAACTGGGAGGAGACTCTAAGAGCCAGAGGAGAAAAGTAAGGATATAGGAGAAAGAGATAGGAGGCAAACTCGGTAGATGGCTGTGGCACTTGCTTCCTTCCTGGCCATCTCAGGGAACACTAGAGCTCCATCTGGTGACCACAGTACAGTCTAAGGGTGCTAACCCAGCCTGGGGTTAAGATTTCTTTCCCATTGTTATGGTCAGTCAGGACATTACAGCCAACAGTCCTCCCAGATGTGGGCTATAAACTTCCTCAAGGCTGTGTCCAGGCTACAAAGTAATGGTCAGTGTAAATAGAAATGTCCCCTCTATGACCTGTCTTGAGGGAAACTAACCTCCATTCAAGGAGAATCTTACATTCATTTCAAACCTAAAGATGGACAAATACTTCCAATTTTCTTCCTGGAATATAAAAAGCACAACAAGAACAAGAGGCTCCTCTTTCTGAGGACCGATGGGGTCCTGAAGGGGTTCACTATAGTTGACTCTCTTAGCTCTAGATGCAGCAGAAGTGAAACTTCAGCCTTTACTCTGCTGAGCAACTTTATGTACCCTGACTATGTTCTCTGGTTCAATTATCTGGTCCTGAGTGCTTCTTACTGGTGTTGATGGTAAGCCCCAAGACCCTACTTTACAATTCTCCTAAACTCTACAATAAAGGACTGTCTGATTGTCTTTTCATTCACTCTGTCCCATCCTACCATGAAACCCCATTCCCCTGCTTGACAGGTAGATATCCAAACTTCAGGTCCCAAAAGAAAAACATATTATACTAACCTGACCCTGATTGCTCAGATCTTGTCCCCACTGATGTGTGAGACCTTACACAATACACTCAATACCAATATCCTTGGGGCCTATAGAACTTGACCCCAAAGGACCATTCTTAAGATAGACTGCCAGTGCTATGATGTTTCTTACTTATCCTGATAGAAGGATGCCCACTTATCTATCCACATGCTGGTCCACAGAAACAGCTAATTGACAGATCTATTTTCTCTGAAACACAATTCTGTAATGGATTGTTTAATCATCTTATCTAATCTAGTAAAGTATTTTCCCTTCAGTTTGTCAGGGCCTACATGGAATTTATGCTTTTGTTTTTGGTCCCTTTGTTTATATATTTTCCCAGTGATATATCAGCAAAGTCAAGTTTTAGTCAAGGAACAAAATTCTTTTCTGGAGCTTCATCAGATAGCCTTTGACTCTTGGGTGGGGCATAAACACTCCACATGGTATGACTTCTGCTTTTCACAAAGCCAGAGAGATGCTTCCCTTTTTCCATTGTATGGCCTTGAATACTACATTTTAGGGGGACAGGGAAATTGAAGATAATATGTAGCTATGTCTGCTTTTGAACTTACTATGCAGAAACCCACCTTCCTCTGTCTCTAAGGTGCTGAGATTAAAGGTGTGCGCCACCATGCCCAGCTTTGAAGACTACATTTTTAAATAAAAGTGAGAAAAAGAGTAAGAAGAACCTGTGGTGAAAAATCTTTAGAAGTCAGGACAGGGAAAACAAAAATATAGAAGGAAAAGACATAAAATGTGGTCCAAATAGTCTGCAGAGGACAACACTTTGAAGGGAGAAGAGGGTAAAATGAAAAGAAGCACAATTGAAATCTGTTCAGTAAAGGAGAAGAAAGGACCTGTTTGTGTATACGGAGGGGATGGGTGATAGGAGAATACTGGAAAAGTCACATATAAACACACACCCTCATGTGAACACACACACACACACTACTGTCTTTCTCCTATGTCCACTTAAGAAACTGCATTGCACTATTGTAACAGAAGAGGATGCTCTTGGCAAAGATATCCAATGAAGTCCCCCAGACATCCCTGTGCATTGAAAGAAATTTTTTTTCATCACAGTAAAGTTATTTTGAGAACAGAGAAAACAGGAATCAAAACTATTACACTCATTTATCTATTTATTATTGTACAGCGTTACATAAGGAAAATTTTACACACATATATAATTTATTTTAAACATATTTCTCTTCTATCACAATTCTTACACATACACACACACACACACACACACACACACACGCACACATGCACACAACTACTTCCTCCAGGAAAAAGAGTAGAAAACATAGAAATGTTGCATGATATCACAAACTGCTTTAAGTATCCCAAAAGAAGTAGAAAATAGACATGGACCAAAAATTTACAAGGACCAAAATATATAAGCTAGAAAGTAACATGATATTTTTTTTGCCTTTGCCCACCTACTACCATAGAGATTCATTTTCATTTAATAAGACTTTGTAGCTACAACTTTATTCCTAAAAATGTCCAGTGTTTCAGTCCTTTCATAATCAACTTTTCTAATGCAAATATTAATTAAATGCATGTTCATCATCAAACAAAAATTTTCTGAATACACAAACATTAAATCATTTTCTAGATAAATAAGCTCTTACTTCATGGGTTTGAATTATGTTAATCATATCACATGGCATGTTTAAATCCTTCTAAACAGCATCTTTTTTCTGTTTTTTTTTTTGTTTTTTGTTTTTTGTTTTTTTTTTTTTTTTTGGTCTGTGTGATCACAGCATCCCTGGCGTTTGCATACCCCACCCTGCAATCTACAAAAGATGATCTTTGCTAAACCTTTTTCATTCTACTTCTCAGACAACTATAGACCACCAAAGGCTCAGTAAAACCAGATCAACAACACAAATGTTTATAATCAAATGTTCTAGACTATATGCAGTCTACCTGGTGCATGCTTATGATGCCAGAGCTCAGGAATTTGAGGCAGGGGGATTGGGTGATTGTGGCCCTCTTGGAGTACATAGTGAAAAGGTATCTTAAGCAATAGCATCACTTATATACAACTTCATAAAAAGTAGAAACTGAAAATGTGGCACTGAGAGGTTAAGAAATCGTTTCCAGGGTTTTCAACAGGAGGCAACAGAATTTCGGAAGTTCCTTACTCTTGTTTGCTTTGACAATAACAGCATAACATTGCAACATGGTTAGTTTCCCCCCTATTTATTAAGCACTGTCCTCATCACAGTTTACCTCCTTCAAAAGATGGTATGTCCTCCCCTCTGTCCCAGTTTCCTGGTAAGTGAAGACTTTCATGGGACATGCCCCTTGGGCTAGTATGCAGATATAAGTGAGTATATACCATTTGACTCTTTCTGCTTCTGGGTTAACTATTCATTATGATCATTTCTAGCTCAATCAATTTGTCCACAAATTTCGGGAATTCCTTGTTTTTAATAGCTGAGTAGTATTCCATAGTGTATATGTACCACAGTTTCTTTATCCATTCTTCTACTGATGGACACTTAGGCTGTTTCCATGTTCTGGCTATTATGAATAAGGCTGCTATGAACACGGTTGAGCAAATTTTCTTGTTATGTGCTGGAGCATCTTCCGGGTATATTCCAAGGAGTGGAATAGCTGGGTCTTGAGGAAGCCCTATTCCCATTTTTCTGAGATAGCACCTGATAGATTTCCAAAGTGGCTGTACTAGTTTGCATTCCCACCAGCAATGAAGGAGTGTTCCTCTCTCTCCACATCCTCGCCAGCATGTGGTGTCACTTGAATTTTTTATTTTAGCCATTCTGATGGGTGTAAGATAGAATCTCAGAGTTGTTTTGATTTGCATGTCTCTGATGACTAAGGAGGTTGAGCATTTCTATTGGGACTCTAGATGAGAGAATCATGGGAGAATAGCAAAGTAGAAGGATCCAGAGGGTCTTAGAAACCTACTAGAAGAACATTGTGATAGGCAGATTTGGGGCCAGGGGTCCCACTCAAACTATGGCACCAGGCAAGGACAATACAGGCCATTAACTTCAAACCCCAGATCTAGCCAATGGACAGGACATTCTCCACAGTTGAGTGGAGAGTGGGGTATGACTTTCACATGTACTCTGGTGCCTCATATTTGACCATGTCCCCCGGAGGGGGAGACCTGGTGGTACTCAGAGGAAGGATAGCAGGCTACCAAGAAGAAACTTGATACCCTATGAGCATATAAAGGGGGAAGGAGCCCCCCTCAGGCACAGTCATATGGGAGGGGAGTAATGGGAAAATGGGAGGGAGGAAAGAATGGGAGGATACAAGGGATGGGATAACCATTGAGATGTAACAAGAATAAATTAAAAAAAAAAGACAATATGCTTTGTAAAAAAAAGATGGTATGTATATAGATAGATTCACAGTTTCTTCCATGAGGAATTATTTTTTAGGCTTAAAGAATAACTTCTATTTAAGTTTTTGGTTGATGATTAAATATGACACAATTATAAACTTAATACTCTGATTGTATTACAACTCATATATGAGTTAATGTATATTCTCAGCTCAGAGGTAGGTTCATATCCTTGAAGCCATCACTATACTCAAGCCCCTGGCCTGGCCTCAAACCTGGGACTTCAAAACCCTGCGCCAATGACTCAGGGTTAACAGCCAATCAACACTTCTGGCTGTGCTGCACTTTTCCATTAGCTCCAAAAACCCTTTCATTTCTAAGCCTCATTTCTTTTTTCTTAAATTTAAGAGGGATTGGTGTTCTGGTTTTGTCATACATTGAAATGCTTTGAGTATTATAGGTCTTATGCATTTCCAGGTAAAAATTAGAGTAATTTTTTTCATATACATATAATGACTCCCTAGAAATTTCATTGATATTCTATTAACTCTATAGTTCAAGATGAGAACTGGCCCATTGCTTAACAGTATGGAATTTTCTATTGTAGCAACCGTAGAGGAATTTTAATCCAGCAACATGCCTGCTCTGGCAAAGGACCACATCCAAAAATATGATCCAACTGGAATGCAGACATGCCCCGTATTACAGTATATTCTGGCTGAGATACAGACATAACCTTAGCACACACCTTTAATCATTAACAATGAAGGTAAGGTTAGTTTGTAGAAGGAAACAAGCATATTTGAAAGTGATGTCTAATTGAAAGGAAGACAAAGTGATGAGTCAGAGAAAGATTTGACAGAGTAAGTCAGAGATAGGATATACTCAACTCATGTGCGAGTGGCAAAGGAAGAGAGGCTACTTAAAAGCAGCAAGAGAGAAAAAAAGGTGGAGATGTTGTTTGTGTGTGTGTGTGTGTGTGTGTGTGTGTGTGTAAAGAGAGAAAGAGAGAGAGAGAGAGACAGACAGAGAGAGAGAGAGAGAGACAGAGACAGAGAGAAAGACAGAGACAGAGAGAGAATGTGGAAGTTTCCAGGACAGTTTTACAGAGACAGGTTGCAGAGAGAACAAGCTAAACACAGGTGAAGTCAGAGCAAGCCAGAGAATAAGGAGCCAGAAGATTAGAACATATTGCCAGTGAGTTTGAGGCCAGTCAGAGTAATTCTGTTAGTAACCAGATTGAATCAGTCAGCTTGGAAGATTCGGTTGTATAGAGGCTAGAAGTTGCCAGGCCTAGGGATAGTTAGAACAGAGAATAAAACACTGTGGGCTTAGCCAAAGCCATATACTTGCACAGCTTAGGTACGGCTCTCATCTCTTCCCTTCATCTTAGGAAACAAAGGCAACATTACAGCAACATAGACAACAATGCAATGTAAATCTTTGCATTGATTTACATCAGCTTTAATTCACTGCCAACATGTTTTAATTTTACACATAAAATTTCTGTATATTCCTTGTTAGACACATATTTATGTCTTTTATTTAAAAATTAAAATAAAAACAGATCTGTCCATATGTTGTTGCAAAAATAAACATAAATGACACTGGGAAAGATAAAACCTAGATGATGTGTAAGAGGGCAGCTTTCTGATTACTCAGATAATGAGGCAAAAGAGGAAGAGACTGTGTTTAAGGTAATAAAAGTTTTTCTTTGTGCTCAGTCATTGCACATGCCTTTAGGGAACAAAATTTGACTTTCCAAGGTTATACAATAACTGGCTTTGCTTAAAATGTGTTGCTATTATTGTGTATTATGTGATGTGTTTTCCAGAGCACACTTGCCATGGTATGTGTGTGCAGGTTAGAGACATTTGTAGAATAAATAGGTTAATATCATTTCCTATGAATTACTCTTCTTTTTGTTCTGTTTTTTATATTTTAATTTTATTAATTTATTCAGATTACAACTAAATTGTTATCTCATCATTTGTGTCCTCCCATTCTTCCCTCCTACCCATTTTCACTCTATTCACCTCCCCTAGATCTATGACTGAGGGGGACCTCCTCCTCCACTATATGGTCATAGGCTCTCAAGTCTCATCTTGGTAGCCTGCTTATTCTTTCTTTGAGTGAACAGGCTATTTATCTAGTTTTCAAATTCAGAAACTTGGAGTTTTGATGCTTTTAGCTTGTCTGTTATAATCAGTCAATGATAGACATTTCTTTTTAAAAAGATTTTTAAAATTTTTACTTAAAATTTTTTCTTTTGTGGGTGTTTGCTTTCATGTATCAGAGTACCATGTACATGCAGTTTCTGTTGAGGATATAGGAAGGTGTGGAAGCCTCTGGAATTGTAGCTACACTTAGTTTTTAAGCACTGTTTTTTCTGTAACTCATGAAATTTAGGAAATTTTACCTTGATTTGTTGAAATAAATTTTAATTCCCATTGGTTTTTCTCTTATCCCTAGTTACTCTACAGTCCTAGGGCTAAAAGACAAGTGTATCCCACCAGGGACGTTGTGATACACAGAGCAGAGGACATGGGATAAGAGCGTAGTAAGGGTGTGGCCATCCATGTGAACAGGGTGTAGAGGTGTTTAAAGTGTCCTCACCCAGAAGGGTTGTGATCCAGGATATTTCAAATTAGCTTTCTGGGCTATTTAATATTGAACCAAGAGGAAATGGGAAAATGCATACATCAAACAAGACAATTGAGTTCAGAGATGCACTATTTAGTGTTTTCCATATGCTCCAGAAAAATCAATAAATTGTAGACTAGATATTGCTTCACTCTTAGAGATGAGGAAGAACTGAAAAAGGAAGTATAGGCCTACCCTGGCTTGAGAAACAGCTGAAGTGCAAAGAATTGATTGCAATGTGTAAAAACCAAACATAGTATGTGTAGAACCAAAATGTCAACAGAAAAGTAACACATGCTCTTGACAGTTCTGCTCACATCTGGCAAAACACAGTAAGTGCTTACCGTTGCCAGGGATGTGGTAAGAACCTGTGGCTTCCAGAGGGTGTGAAACTCTGCTAGTGATGTCAGCATGGTCAGAGGTGCTGCTTGCTATCTGGCCGAAATACGACCTGACTTATGTGTCAACTGTTTCACCTATGATTTGGAGTCAATGCCCCAACGTGACTTTACATATTTATTACAAATGCTTTCAAATTATTAGTTTTGATCATGTGTGTCCTTGTATGTGTATATATACACATGAGTGCAACTGCCCTCAGAGGCCATTGGAGGACAATGGACCTCCGGACACATGAGCTATAGGTAAGAGAACAGCCTGACATGCTGGGAACTTAAGTAAAGTCCTCTGAAAGAGCAACAACTGCTCTTAACCAATGAGCCATCTCTAGTCCCTTATTCCAAATGTTTATTATTAAATTTCACTGAAGATTGATGTTTTCTTAACTGTTTAAATATATGAAGTCTATTTTATTCACATTATGGTTCTTCCATTATGAATAAAATTTGTGTTGTCATACACATAAGTTTTAAAAATAATAGTAAAATATTTCAAAATTGAGAAAATAAATGTTTTATTTCTCTGTTTTCCTGGTTGAAACAATTGTTTGATGTCTTTAATTTTTAAAATCTTTTTATTGATTCTTTGTGAATCAATGCATAATATGTACTCCAGTCCCACTCATCTCATCTTCCCCTCATATCTGCCCTTTTCCCTTGTAATATCCCTCCCCCAAATAACACACACACACACACACACACACACACACACACACACACACACACACACACACACACACCAATGACAACAAAAAATTAAAGCACAGACAACAAACATCTCATCATGGAAGCTGTACTATGTCACAGTGTGTCCCACACAATAGCTCTCTGTCCACACATCTTTACTTGCAAATGTTCATTGCAATGAGTCAATGGTCTGGTTTGAGATCTGGCTTCTATGACACCATCAATATTGGATCCTTATTAGAACTCCTTCTGGTTATTCTGTTGTTGCCTCATGTGCAGCTGTGGAAGAGCAGGACTGGCCCTTCCAATCATCCTAATCATTTGCAGATAGTATAAATTTTGGGATGGGCCATGTCAGAGTCTTGGATCTGGGCCTGGGTAGTAACAGAGCTGGTCAGCCAGTTTTCTTTCCCTTATCTTAACCACCAGGGTGAACTCACCAGTACTGCTCTGGCTAGGCCATCCATTGCCATCATCTGCAGAAGGCAAGCTCATCTTTCTTGCCCTCATGCCCTTCTGCTCACCCACACCCACACCTCCAGAACCAGCTGCACTGTTGGGTCCCACATTCCAAAGTGCTGAAGCCTGTGAGGGGCTGAGACAATTATCCTGCCCTCATACCCTTAGGGTTGGCTCACCTGTGCCTTCACCATCAGGGCCAGCTCCACTGTGCTGCCCAGGTTTGGTACAGGGCCCACTTTCCAGTGAGGGGGAAGAGCAAGCTCTTATGCTCTCATGCCCTTCAGGCCAGCTTTCCCAACTCTCACAGGTAGTAAAGGGGGAGGAAGGGAGAACATCACCCTCACACCCATGCCATGTTACAGTAGACAGGTAGTGGAGTCAGCTCTCCCATGCCCTTATCCTCAAGGCTGGCTCACTAGTGTCCCCTTGATGAGAGCCAGTACTACTGTGCTTCCCAGGAGATATGCAGGGCCTGTTCTAATGAGTGCTGCATCCCACAAGGACAGGGTCATCTCACCTACTCTTATGATCCTGTCCCTTTCTCAAACCACCAAATATGTGTCTGTCTGTTTGACTCTGTGTGTGTGTGTGTGTGTGTGTGTGTGTGTGTGTGTGTGTGTGTATGTGTGTATGTGTGTGTGTGTGTGTGTGTTTGTGTGTATGGCAGAAGAATGGCAGGGCCATCTCTCCCGCATTCTTGCTCTTGAGGCTGGCTTACCTTTGCTCCCACCACCACCACCACCACCAAGGTCAGCTATGCGATGCTGTCTAGACAAGGTTTAAGGCCCACTCTCCAGAGTGCTGCAGCTAGTGAGGGGCAGGGATAGCTCTCCAGAGCTCCTGACCCTGTGGACAGATTTTCTGGCTGCTAGAGGTGTCTCAGGAGGGCATCATCTCTGTTCTCATGCAACATCATGGTAGACGAGGGACGAATCAGCTCTCCCACACTCATGACTTCATGGTTTGGCTTACCATACTCCAGCCACCAGGGCCAACTCTACTGTGCCTGCTGGGTGAGGAGCTGGGCCTGCTTCCCTGAAAGGTGACAGCTGTGAGAGATAAGCTAGCTCTCCAGGGTGCCATATCCAGTGATGGGTGGGGCAAGTTTTTCACAGTCCCTAGACATCCAGGTGGACCAGGGACATCCTCATGTTCTTTTTTTCAGTTTAAAATTTTTAAATATGTTTTATTAATTTATTCATATTACATCTAAATTGTTATCCCATCCATTGTATCCTCCTTCCCTCCCTCTTTCCCTCTACTCTCTTCCCCTATGATTGTTACTGAGGGAGACCTCTTCCCCCTGTATATGCTCATAGGATATCAAGTCTGTTCTTGGTAGCCTGCTATCCTTCCTCTGAGTGCCATCAGGCCTCCCCATCCAGAGGACGTGGTCAAATATGGGGCAGCAGAGTTGGTGTGAAAGTCAGACCCCACTCTCCACTCAGCTGTGGAGACTGTCCTGTCCATTGGCTAGATCTGGGCAGGGGGTCAAAGTTTACTGCACGTATTGTCCTTGGCTGGTGCCATAGTTTGAGCAGGACCTCCTGGCCCAGATCCTCCCACAATAATGTTCTTCTTGTAGGTTTCTAGGACCTTCTGTATCCTTCTATTTTCCCATTATCCCATAATTCTCTCATCTAAAGTCCCAATAGGATTGTCCTCCCCTCTGTCCTACTTTCCTGTAAGTGAAGACTTTCATGGGACATGCCCCTTGGGCTAGTGTCCAGATATAAATGAGTATATACCATTTGAGTCTTTCTACTTCTGGGTTAACTCACTCATTGTGATCCTTTCTAGTTCCATCCATTTGTCCACAAATTCCGGTAATTCCTTGTTTTTAAGAGCTGAGTAGTATTCCATAGTGTAAATGTACCACAGTTTCTTTATCCATACTTCTACTGAGGGACACTTAGGCTATTTCCATGTTCTGGCTATTATGAATAAGGCCACTATGAACATGGTTGAGCATATGTCCTTGTTGTGTGCTTAGACATCTATTTCTTATTCTAGTGTTGGAGATATTGCTGCTACAATTTGGTTGACTATATTACTTATGGCTTACTTTATTTTATTCTGATCCTTCAATTCTGTAAATACTTAGCTTTTTTCACAGTTTATGAATGTTGTAGTTATATTCCAGTGAATTGCTTTGCTATATTAATGTGTGAATTTAGTATTTCTTGACCTTGCCAATTATCTTTTTAAAATTTGCTTCCATTTTTATTTGCATTTCATTTCATAATACTATCATTGAGGGTTTTTATTTCGTTCACTGAGCTCTTTACTTCCAACGTTTTTATTTATTTACTTATTCATGGTAGTTTTGTCAAAATTAAATTTACATGCTGACTTTCTCTTCTGTTTTACTTTTTCATTTATATTGTTATTGTTTTCTCAGGGTCATGATTTAATTTTCTTATCTCATTCATCACTAATATCTTTTAAGTCACTGATCATTTTACAACCAGACTATTGAACTGTATATCTGGCATTTTACTCACTTGGGGGCATTATTAGCTGATCAAAGATGGAAAGAAACATCTACACACTTCACATAGGATACTGAAAAACCGAAGAAATAATTTTACTTAAGTCCTTTTCAATAAACCAGTGTGTTTATTGAGGTTACTTTAGAAGTATGGATGACTGAAAACAACTCTATCATTGAAAAGTTCCACCCTAACAGTGGTAACAGCTCATTGGCAATGCTGGAACCTGATCCTCAGCCAAGGGTCCCATTCCTATGTATTCTGGGATGCACAGAGACCATGCTTAGCAGATGACAGTGTGTCCACAGAAGGCAGTAAAGGATGGACTCTCAGCTGTGTGACAGGCATCCGCAGCACCTCCCGAGGGAGCTTTATCAAGTCCGTCATCATCACTATAGGTCCCCGCATCACTGTTTGTTCTTGCTTTTGTAGCTGCCATAACAGTGGGGCCAATGCCTTCTGTGGTGACATTTGTTGCATGATTGCCAAGAAGAGACAACTGTACCATGACACCACATCCCTACCTTTGTGTTCAGCAATTAAGGAGTTGCACTCTTTGGAGACAATATTTTTCGTTGCCTTTTTCATGTTTCTTGTGCTTCCATGTTGTGACTGAGCGTCTTTGGTTTGTATGTCTTCCCATCTCATTTGAGGCTGAGGACATAAAATCCAGCACAACAAAGAGAAAAGAAAAAACAAAAACAAAACAAACTAACCAAACAACAACAACAACAAAAGCCACTGTTACATCGGAAATATGTTCAAGTTCACTATTTTGTCATCAGTTACCATAGATAGGAAAATGACCAAGCTAATACAGAGTGTGCTATAAAGTTAAAATTTATCTGGGACAAATAAAGAAATATCAATTTACTAAAATGTTTAAAAGTGCACGAAAGGGGGAAATCAAAATGCAGAAGCAAGGTTAAATAAAGCAAAAAAGAAAAGCTAACATCGTAAGGAGCACAAGAAAATAAAAATAACAACACATAAATGATTCCCCAATAAGGAAAAAGATACATTAAGAAAATGAGATAATTGTAATTAGGAGAATGATAATAAAGTTTAAGAGCTTGCATTTTATTTTGCTTATATTTTTTAAAAATAAAAGATAATGACAAAGTATTATTAAAAGTTCAATTTAAAAAAGGACAAAGACAAGGTGATACATGACCATCTTATCATCTAAACTGGGCTTGACCATCTGAATGTTGAGAGAAGGTCACTTGAACTTGAAGACACTTGTCTCTGAGATTTATGATGCCTAGGCCAAACTGGACTGGTGACCACTAGAGGTGTTTCAGTGTCATAGCTTTCCTGCTTTGCACACCAGGAGCTTCTGCTAGCCAGATTTGCTTTGCAGTCTGTGACATGGGTGGGCTATATCACAACTTCCCACTATGCTGACAGAAACATATTAGAAAGAGATGTAGCAAGACATTTGATGCAGCACACATTAAAATAACCTAAAACTTTGAAACAACATAAAATAAGCACTGTGAGCTATTTCAGATATATGCACAATATATCATGAAATACTAAGTTCTTAATAGTGGTCTGATTTTCTTAACATGGCTATTATCTGCAGAACAATGGGTAAAATGATAGTGTAAAATTAACTTTTATTTGCTGCATATAACCATCATCTGTGAGGCTTACTGCTGAATAAGCTCACCCTTTCTAGTTCTTTCTGAGCTCTGGCTGGTTCAACTCAGCTGTTCTGGTGCAAACTCCTCTTCAAGCTGACTGGTTCAATCTGGCTTCTCTCTGGCTTCCCAATGAATTGTTCTGCTTGGCCTCATATTAATTTTGGCAATTTGTCCTAATCTTCTGGTTCCTTCTCATTCTCTGGCTCATTCTGTCTTCTTGTTCTCTCTCTGCCACCTTTCTCTGTAAAAAACTGTCACAGTAAAACTGTCCTCTCCCTGCTTATTCATTCACATTATGTGTGCCTCACTTAATACTGTCAAAAACCTTATAATTCCATTGGGAAAATATTTCTTATGACTGCCAGTTTATATAAATTTTTGTATTGAAAAGCTCATTATGAATGTCAAACTCACAATAATTGTCAGAGATAGGTTGTGTAAAAACTAAATAGAAGTCTGAGGAAACCAACAAAGGGTGTACAGTTCATTAGTGAGCTTTTACAAGGTACAACGCCGGAAAACAAAAGCAAAAACAAAAAGAAGTCAAATCCAAGCAAAACAAAACAAACGTTTTTCAAATTTGCTGGATAATGTCTAATATGTCTTTGTGTTAAAAATGCGTGCATCAGTAGTTATATTAATGATGGTTATTCTAGTGCCGACCACCCATTTCACTCATTTAGTTTGGGTTTACTGGGGTTTTTTGTTTGTTTGTTTGTTTTAGAGAAAAGACAGCCCATGATGAAAATTTGTATCTACTGCTTAGGAAGTCAACAGAAATGGGCAGTGTTCTGCATTTAATCCATGCACGCCTAGCGTGTTGAAGAGGCATTAGGCAGCTTGCACTGTGAAGGATGTGAGGGACCTGGGAGCAAGAGACTCAATTCCAACCTCAACCAGGAAACAGCTGGAAATGAGTCTCTCAACTCTTCAAAGCAACAGTTCAGCATAGCATACAATGAAGTAACTTGAAATTATGGCCTCCTGTCTCTCGTTATCTCTTGGTCTTGATTTCATGAGGTCTCAAATGTTCCTACCTGTGGGTTTTCTTCGGCCCCTTCATGTTGCAATATCCATGGTTCTCACCACCATTTGTTAAGTTACACACTTTAGATGGTTTGAGATCATTTTAGAGGTCTTTTCCTGTCACGATAAATCTGGACATCATGGATATGTCTCACCGTTCTCTTTGCCCACCTTGTCTTCACGGATCATGGTAGCACAATGGTCATTCTGCTCAAACTCTTTGGTGCTCAGCTCAAGCCTGGATGCACTGCACTCAACCATAGGGGCTTCTGTTGCCCTTTTACTGTGTTATGTGCCCTGCATAGCTCTTTCCCTGTGCTGTAGACTCAGGGCTTGGTCTTCACTAGGGATACAGTGGCCTATGTTTCCAACTACTGTACCGATGGTTATTGTGTTCTGCGAGCCTATTGTTGCCTCTGCATTGCTGCAGGTTACACAGGCACCTGTTTTGTGGTAAGCAACATCTCCATCCCCACAACAGCCCCCATAGGTTACTTTCTAGAAAATGTAGCATCTGGAGAGGAGGTTTAGGTTTTCTTGCTCAGGAAATATAGGCATGTCTGTTGCTGTTTTAGAGCACAGTTCTTGAGAACAGGGCAGTTACAAGGGAACACTCGGGCAGCCATGCTGCAACCTGACTCTACCCTCCAGGCCTCTGCTTTAGTTCTTCAGCACCTGCCAATCTCAGCTCACCAAACAATTAACTTAAGTTGTTCTTAAAGGTTAACGTAATGGCAGGCTAGAGAGGATAAGGATACAGAAAACCAGGATTTCTGAGCAAGGCTAGCACGCCTGGGTTATGTCTCAGGCCTGAAGCTTGTTCTCTACAGTATTAACAAATGGTTATCCCAGTGCTGGGCACCCATTTCACACATGTGCATTTCCTAGATGGCTCCTGTCCTCTTTGCTCAAGTGACTGGGTTGCTGTTGGAAACAATTTCTACCATGTTTTTCGAGGAATGAAAACCTGGGTAGACAGCCAGTCTGCCTGTGAGGAATTGAATTCTCATCTTGTGGAGATAGACTCCAAAGCAGAGCTGGTAAGTCACACACACACACACGCACACGCACGTGCGCACGCGCACACGCACGCACGCTCACACGCACGCACACACACACACTCCTGGTTTTCTGTCTCTTTATCACTGATAGCACTGGGAGCACTGGCCATGAAGATCAGGAATTGACAAAGTGAATGTCCTGGAGGGCATGTGATACCTGCTAATGGTGATTTACTGTCATCCTTAGTGAGGGCTTCCCAGCATCATGATGCTCAATGCTACAAGCAAACCAAAGCAGTGGATGAGCTGCAGCTGGCCTGCTCGACTCAGCAGGCCCGCAGGCTGCTAATTCGTAAAGAAGGAAGAGGTCACTTAGCGTGGTAACTCGTTGCTCAAACCCCAGCGCTTGAGAGGCTGAGGCAGGAAGACCACCTTGAGCTTGAGGATTGGGTTACATCATGGATTTCCAGTCCATGTTGAACTATAGGATGACATTTTTCTCAAAATTAAAAAAATATATACAAATTATAAAAATTAATTTTTAAGAAGCATAAAGAAGAGAAAAAATTAGGGTTGTGCACTCACTTATGGGTTGTGTTTCTCTGTACTCAACAGGAAAACTTGTTATTGTTTGCAATTGATGGCTGGATTCTTCTCAAAACAGATGAAAGCAATTTGTCCTGGCTGTGGGATTTGACACTACAACACAGCAAACCCTGTAAGTACAAGGCTTGGATAAAGTGGGCTTTGCTGAGGGTGCTGGGATTGTTGTGCACGTGGACTCTGTCTGTGTGTGACAAAGAAGGAACATTCAGAAGAAAGAGAATTATGATACGGAAGGAGCAGTGTGAGGCCATGACAGAGAAAACATGTCAGTGCTAAGAAATGTCACCCTTAGAACATTTGTATTTTCATTCTCCTGGAGTCCCTGGAGACATTTATGCATCGGTTTTGAAGTTTGTAACTCTAAAGCAGTGGTTCCCCATCTGTGGGTGGTGACCCCTTTGTGGGTCAAAGGACCCTTTCATCGTGGTCACATATCAGATATCTTGCATATCAGATATTTATATTATGACTCATTGAAGTAGCAAAATTATAGTTATGAAGTAGCAACGAAGTAATTTTATGGTTGGGGGGGGTCACCACAACCTGAAGAACGATATTAAAGGGTCACAGCATTAGGCAGATGGAGAACCACTGCTAAAACCTTTTGCCATTTCCTTTTTATTTGAACTGCAACCCTACCTTCTCAGACAGTGCAGGATGAGTTTGTGCTGCATGTTTTCTTCTAAGCTCACTGCTTTGCAAAAAGGCCACCCTCCTCCTGACTCTTTGTTTTCTTCCTGTAACAATAATTTTTTACCTCTTTGTCCTGTGCTAGTTTTAGCTAATACCAGCTTTGAAACAAAAAATATTATGTGCAGCGGCCACCTTCTGCTTTTTGACTTTTCTAAAATTGTTTTTACACAGAATTAATGATTCAAGAAAGGAGAATCATAGTTATTATTATCTGCATGGAAACCAAATTTATCGTGGTGACTGTCCATCTAAGAAATCATACCTGTGAATTCAATATATGATGACACTTATTCACTAGCATATAATCTTTATTAATTATGAATAAAAATGTCTGTTATTTATTGGTTTATAATCTTACATTTAATATTAACCAAACTGCTAATAAGTTATGGTTTTTTTTTTTTAATTTGAACGTTTTTTTTTTTTTTTTTTTTTTTTTTACTGAACCAAGCATTCAAACATGAATCTATTGTGGGCGGCATTCCTTATCCAACCACCACACTCCAATTGAAATATTCTGCTGACTCCTTGTCTTGATTCCTTTTGAATTACTGTGACCAAGCACCATAACCAAGGAATCTCATAAAAGAAAACAGTTAATCTGGGGCAGTTCCAGAGGGTCAGAATCCATGGCCATCCTGGCAGGGAGCATGGCAGCAGACAGGCAGGCAAGGTGCTGGAGCAGGAGCTGAGAGCTTACATCTGATCCACAAACATTAGGCAGAGAAGCCAGTTTGTGTTTCATAGTGAGTTTACAAGCTAGCTTAGATTATGACATGAAAATCTGATTCAAATTATAAAATTATGTACAATTCTTTAAAATAAAAAAATTAAGAACCAACATAAAAAGAGAAAGAAAAGAAAAAGGGAAATAGTCTCAGTTGTGTGTTGTGATTTCTTTTATTCAACATGTAAATTTGCTAGTTTTTTAAAAATTTTTTTATTAATTTATTCTTGTTACATCTCAATGGTTATCCCATCCCTTGTATCCTCCCATTCTTCCCTCCCTCACATTTTCCCATTATTCCCCTCCCCTATGACTGTTCCTGAGGAAGATTACCTCCCCCTGTATATACTCATAGGGTATCAAGTCTCTTCTTGGTAACGTGCTGTCCTTCCTCTGAGTGCCTCCAGGGGACATGGTCAAATGTGAGGTACCAAAGTACGTGAGAAAGTCATATCCCACTCTCCACTCCACTGTGGAGAATGTTCTGACCTTTGGCTAGATTTGGGTAGGAGTTTAAAGTTTACTGCCTGTATTGTCCTTGGCTGGTGCCTTAGTTTGAGCAGGACCCCTGGGCCCAAATCTGCGTATCATAATGTTCTACTTGTAGGTTTCTAGGATCCTCTGGATCCTTCTACTTTGCCATTCTCCCATGCTTCTCTCATTTAGAGTCCCAATAGGATGTCCTCCCCTCTGTCCCAGTTTCCTGGTAAGTGAAGGCTTTGGTGGGACATGCCCCTTGGGCTAGTATGCACATATAAGTGAGTATATACCATTTGACTCTTTCTGCTTCTGGGTTAACTCACTCATTATGATCATTTATAGCTCAATCCATATTAAATTAATGTGTGAATACTTCTCAAAGTCAATGAAGCACTTGAGTCCTGGTTGTGGGAAGATGACAAAATAATACGTGGACAGCAAATCTGGTAAGTTTCATATTTGGATAAATTTACCTTTGTTGAGGGGAGTGGGATTTTCATGTGTGGATTTGTGGGCACACACATTTGGGAAAGATCTGTCCTCAATCATTAAGTTAACTCTCTTTTACAACCTTTACATGTTTAATTTATTGACCGCTGTCTAGAAATTGTGCATGGTTTTGGGTGAGTTTCTAGACCTCAAATCTTTGATTTGCTCTCTTGTGATTTGGACCATAATTTGATTTACACAAACAGTGTAAGCCCAGTATTTCAGTAAAGTTTTAGTTAAAAAGTGGTGAACTTTACTAAAACCCAGCATTGAAGCTGTTTTCATGCCTTAGTGTCCATAGTATCCAGGACTCCAGTGCATACAGCTTAGATCTCTGAGATTGTTCTGGAATTTTACGAAGGTGCTGTTGAAGATAGGGAGATTGGGTAGGGTTGAGAAATAACAAATACCAATTAAGGCAAACAAGATTAGCAGATTCTGAGTCTAGCTATGGTGCTGGGACATCAAGGTTGCTGAGAGGAACTGATGCACAGCTGTCAATCATTTCAAAATAAACTGCATTACAGTGAAAGAGCAGATGAGGAACTGGCAAAGGCATGGAAGCCATTGGAGAGAGCCAAACTCCACACCTTAAAGCTTGAAGATAAAGTAAGATTTCAACTAGAAAAAAACCCCACTTTTCCAAATTCAATGTATATTTTAAAGATTTATTTATTGTTACCTTATGTATATATACATATATGTATGTATATATATACACACACATATGTATGTGTATATATACATACATATACATGGGTGCTTTGAGTGCTAGTATGTCTGTGCAGCATGAATATGCAATGCTTTTGGAGGTCAGGAGAAGGCACAAGATCCCCTGGGACTGGAGATTCATATGGCTGTGAAATGGTCCTGGGAATCCAACCCTGGGTCCTCAGAAAGAACAAGTACTCTGGTAACTGCTGAGACACAGCTCCAATCTCCCCACCAAACAAAGCTTAAAATGTATAATTTACACAAAAATATGACATGTTTTGGGGAGCTGAAAAATAACTTCTGAAAAGGTGAGAGTTCACAATTAAGACCATCAGTGTCTAATGAGTGAAATTTAAAAATGAAAGCAAGTGCATCGAAGTCTCTCATCCTTCTCAAAGGGCACTGCTATGATTTAGATCTCAAATGTCCCTATAGGCTGTTGCCATGGATGCTCGCTTTGAAAGTTGCAGAATGTTAAGGAGGTGACTCTTGGCAGGGGTAGGTGGTCACTAGAGGAACACCTTTATATCCCTCATCCAGCATTGCTGCTTTTTCTCTGTCACCACATAAATGACCAAGTTCTAATCATAAGGGAAACTGCTTCTGACACATGGCTTCCTCACTGACCAACTAAAATCCCTCAGGATCTGTAAGCCAAAACAAGACTTGTCTTCCCTGAAGGATTGTCTGTCAGGCATGTTGTCACAGTGATGAGGAAGTGAGTCAGAGTAAGTCAGGTGATGGCTGACTTTTTCCTTTGGAAATACAGCAGATAGAAAGAACTGGGAGCGTAGTTATGCTGAACATACGGTAGGCGTACGTTTATAAAACTCCACTCAGATTTCTGACTTTTGGCCCCACATGTTAACTTAGGAGCGATCAATACCATCTTATAAAGTATAAAAATCTGAAAGGCAAAGTGGCGATCATTAACTCTCTAGACAGTGAAACAGCAAGCACGGGGCGTGCATGGGTCTGTACCAGGTCTTCAGCATATAGGTCATGGCTGTTAACCTGATGTTTTTGTGGGACTCCTCCTAACGGGGGAAGTGGGTACATTTCTGATTGTTATTTTTTTTTTAACTTTTTATCGATTCCTTGTGAGTTTCACATCTTGAACGTCATCCCTTCAAACCTGCCCCTGCTCTTGCAAACTCCTCCCCTGAAAGAAAATAAAAAGCATATGAACAAACAAACAAATCCCAAATAAAACAAAACATAAAAAAAAACACATCTCACTGTGGATGTTGTACTGTGTCACAGTGTGTCCCACAGTATAGCCCTCTGTCCACACATCTTCATTTACAAAGGTTCATTGCAATGAGTCATTGGTCTGGTTCAAGGTCTATGGCTTCTGTCACACCATCAATACTCTGTTTACACTGGGACCCCTCCTGGTCATGTCATTGTTGTCCTGTGTCATAGAGATCCTATAGCTTTGGATCAGCAGGACCGGCCTTTTCAAGCACATCAACAGATCACAGGTGATGTAGATGAAGCACAGGTAGCAAAGGTCAAAGAGGGAGGGCATCACCCCCTAACCCACACTATCTCATGGCACATGAGTGGCAAGGCCAGTTCTCCCTTGCTCATGCATTGGGGCCAGCTCACCTGTGTCCCAACCACTGGGGCCAGCTCTGCTATGCTGTACCAGCAATGGAAAAGGACACCCTCTCCAGAATGCTACACCCGATGTGGGGCAGGGACAACTCTCCAGCTCTTATGACCCTGGGGACAGCTCTCCTGACTGCCTAAGATGAAGAAGAATGAGCGGTCGGGGAGGGCATCACCTCTTCACTAGAACCACCTCATGGTATAGGAGTGCTGGGGTCAGTCCTCACCCTCACCCTCAGGTTCAGCTCACTGATGCCCCTGCCACCAGGGCCAGCTTCACTGTGCTGCCCCAGTGAGAGGTGCTGCTGCAGGTGAGAGGTGGGGCCAGTTCTGCACAGCCCTTAGACATCTACTTGGTTCCAGGCAGCTGCCCAAACCAGGGACATCCTCATAATATGAGCCAAAGACATCAACAACAACCCTAGACATGTGGCCAGACTTGCTACTCAGAGAAGGCTACTCCTGTCCACCCTTTGGGTCTCCACTTACATCTCTCTTCTTAATGTTCAAGTGGTTTCAGGTCTCTTTCTCTCCCATCCGTCTACCACATACTTTCACATTGTGGTGACTCCTCCTGCAGGCAGGCCACAAGGCTGGTGGGCCTCTGGGTGACCTTCTCTGCCTATGCTACATGGCATGGCAGCAAGAAGGCCTCTAGGTGTCTATAGCCTGTCTATGTGGCATGGTCGTGGTCAAGTCACTGGACATTTTCCCCCTCCCACGTCTGGTGGTGTGGCAGCAGGCAGGTCTGTGTGTCTTCTGTATCATGTCATGTGGCAGCAGTTGGGTTTCTGGATGTCTTCCTCCTGCTGTGCTGTTTTGCATGGCAACAGGTAGGTCTCTGTGTATTTATAGCCCACCCACTGGGCAACTTTTCCCTGCAAGTGCAGCTTGGCATGGCACTGGGCCATCTCTGATTCTTATATTTTTGGTTGTGAGCCTAGCCTTTAACGGCTGAGCCATCTCTCCAGCCCCCATCTCTGATTCTTACGCCTACTCTTGACACTCTTTTCATCCTATTGAGTTGTCTTGTCTAGCTCAATATGAGGGGTTTCCACCTTGTCTTTTTGTATATGTTTTTGTCTTGTTTGGCTGTGATCTCTTGGGATTCAAATTAGAATTCATCTCTGAATTCAAGCCTAGGCTATGTAGCAAGAGTATGTTGGTATGTTGGTGAAGGAAAAAGGGAGGAGAGAGAGAGAGAGAGAGAGAGAGAGAGAGAGAGAGAGAGAGAGAGAGAGAGAGAAAAGAAGAAGAAGAAGAAGGAAAGAAAGAAAGAAAGAAAGAAAGAAAGAAAGAAATGTTTCTCTTTGTCAATACTTGAGAAGCCAACAGTTTATAGAATGGGTCATATTTACAAGGGTCAACCTTGCTATGGCAGATGTTCCTTTTTAAATATCCTAGATCACCCAAACATACAAGCTATTGCTGTTATCTTGGTTACTCTCCAGAATTTGACAGTAAAACCCTGTTGCTGAAAACACCATATGCTTGAGTCAAAAAGCATGGAGAAATCAAGCTCATATTGACCTGGAAGTATCATTGCTACTTGCTAGTGGAACAGGATACCCACAGTGATGGAAGGTATGATTCATGCTCCCAGAGGAGAAAAATAATCATGAGTCTTACCCAACTGTGAGTCCTACAAGCTACAGTTATGTCTGGCTCGGCAACATATGCCCACTTGTCGCAGTGATACAAACACTGTGTCATAACCAGTCATCATCTCATTTAAACGCTGTTCCACAAGATGCAGCCCATACATGGCACCATTACTGAGACAAGAACTCATGGCTAGACACATCATAGACCACAAAGGAGCACCTGTTACTATATGCTCCTAAACTGACACAGTGTTAACTGGACTGCCATTGACATCATTGTGCCTGTAGACCAAGGTATCACTCAGTCTTCACCAGCAACACTTATTTCACTGTAGATGGTGATTAACACAGAGATGGTGATAACACAGATTCACAGTGAAGAGACTAAGAGGCTGGAGAATTCTTATCGCTAGCATGAATACATACATTGCACTCCCTCTCCCATGGCTCAGGTATCACTGCAGAAGAGAGGGTGGGAAAAAATATCGGAGCCAGAGGCCAGAGATGATTGCAAGGAAAGGTTACTTTGGGACCCTACAGGGCAGCTGTACATTTGAACTCACAGTCCTGGCAGTAGCATGCAACCTGTGCAAGCCCAAAACAGAGAATATCCAACTGTGGACAGGAGAATGGGGCCATCAATCCCACTCATAGCCTTGGAGCTATTGGCAATTGTGGCTGGGAAATGAGCTTTTCTATAACAATGTAGCCATGAGAAGTCAAACACATTCCAGGGGAAGATCATACATCCAGGAATATCCAGGAAGCACAGACTCATCATGAAGGGTATAAAAACCAAAGGCAGAAAGTTACACAAGTAGGCGATGGGGGTGGAGCTGGGAAGAGTTGGAGGAGGGAAGTGAATATGATCAAAACATGCATGTAACTCTCAAAGATCTAGAATGGAAAAAATTCAGGGTCACCAATATGAACATGTCTTGACACTGACAGGAGTCCTGTTAGACCTTCTAGTGTTGTCCACTCCTCTTTCACACACCTGGAAAATTTTTATTTCACATTCTTCATTCTTCTCAAATCTCTCACTGTTCCACATCCTCCCTGCAGTTAAAAAGAGAGAATTACAAAGAAGAGTCTTCCAACTGCTAGTTTGAAAATCCCTAACTCTCTCCCTGTGTGTGGCCCTCTAACTTAATTCAAATAAAGATTGCTTCTCACGCTGATGAGACTGAGTTTGACTGCTCTTTTCTCCACAGACTCTCCCGCCAGGCCCCTCTCTTCTTTGTAGTGGGCAGTGTGTCCTCACTGACATCTTCCCATCATCTTAGGACCACAAGCAAAGCCCAGGAATACAGCTCAGCATCAAACAACTGCCTAACATGTGAGGAACTAGGTAGTTTCCCCAGAACTAAAGAAAAATCACATTGAAATAAAAAAGAAAGAAAAGGAAAACCTCTTCAATATCATCTTAACTCAAATACTAAGTGTGATCATACTTTATTTAAGGATGGACACATAAAACTGCCTGCCTCTTCTCCCTCTGCTTCTGTGTTGTTATGCACATCTGGAGACCCTTGCCAGATGTAATGGTTGCACTTTTCAGAATGGTGAATGAAACAAGTTTCACTTCTTTAAACATTGCCTAGCATCAGAGTAGACGGCAACATATTAACAAATGAGAGTGAAGCAAAGGAAACAAATGCTGGAAGAGGAACTGTGTGGAAACTTGTACTGCACAGTAAATTTGTAAAGCTTTACTTGCTGTAGTTCAAGAATTTATAAGATCCGTTTGTCAAAAAATTATGCTATAACCTCAACTTTTTAATGTTGTCAGTAATATTCTCCTATATGTTTCTTAATGTGGTTAGCCAAAATTATTCATTTAAAAGGAAGTGGCCAAAAGTATTTATTGAATATATAGATTTATTGAATGGTATTCAGGAACTTGTCTAGAAAATGACCCTAGCTTTTCACAGTTTCCAGAGAGGAGCACATACTGTATTGTTCTGGAACCCTCTTATTGTACAGATCAATAGATCACTGTGTTTTTAGTGGTAAGTATGATTCCATTGTGTGGGCACGACATCATCTGCCTGTGTTTGGTGGGGCTTTTTTTTCCAGTTTGGAATATTATAAAGAAAATAACTATTCCACTGTGCATATAATGCATTGCAGACACCCATTTCCTTTTGGAGGAGTGAACATTTAAGCCAGGATAGAAGAATGCTATGGGAGATAAGTTTGTTGTTTTAAGAAGCTACAAAGCTTTCCTAAATATTTGTAACTGCAAACTGCAGCCTGCCAGTAAAGAAAAACTGATTGAGAAATTACCTTGCTTGCTTATACTCTGTTAATATATAACAAATTGTTTAGTTACAAATGTATTCAGGTTCTTGGGAGTAACTTGATTTTCATATTTTTTTGTCACCCATAATAGGTAAAACATTTGATCGTGTGAAGGTATTGGGGAACATGTTTTTCTTACACATATTAGTTGTAATGATTCACTTAAAGAAAACTAGACTGTAACCACATTGTGATTTTTGTACTTCTTTACAGATTCTGCTGGTATATATAAGCTGTGGGAGAAAAAGTAAGTTGGAAGTTGTGTATGTGTGTATGTGTATATGGATGCATGAATAATGGAGTTGAGATCCGTTTCCATCCACCTAATATGTATGCATGTCCATGTATGAGGTGAGAGAAGCTTGTAAAAAGGAGCTTGTTAGAACCTACCTGCTGGAGTCTGTCTTATTTTATCAAATGTAAGTGTGTGTGTGTGTGTGTGTGTGTGTGTGTGTGTGTGTGCGCGCGCGCGCGCGCGCATGCACATGCTTTTTAGAAACTTGCCACAATTAGGTGGGAGCCACCAGCCTTAGCCCCCACCTCCCACAGTTAGGTGGAAGCTCCCACCATGGAGCTGCCAGCCCTGGCTCTCAGCCAAGAACAATGAAGTTCTGGCCCCTCAGCTTACCACTCTCAGGGGAAGCCACTGCCAATAACAATCAGTTCTGGCCTGTAAAGTTGCCCTCAGAGAAAGTCTGCTGGATGACCAGCCAGCCAACAGCCTATGCCCTGACTCGGTTTACCCTGTGATGTTGAAGGTGGTTTTCAATATTTACCAGCTGTAGACAACTAAAGACAGCCCCCATATTCCACACTTGGGTCTAAAACAAAAAAAAAAAAATGTTGACATAATACAACTGAGTTGTTAAAGAAACCAAATCTTTACAGGTTTTAGTTAGTTATCTGAGTCAGTTCTGTAGATCAGAGGAGAGTTATTATTATGTTTCATTGAAAATGGATTCTTTCATTCGATACATCCCAACCACAGTTTCTCTACTTCTGGTTTCCACCAGCTCCCCTAAGATCCATCCCCCCTCCATCCCCCACCACGACAATACTCATGTGATCATGTCCCCAGATAGAGAATTTTGTATAGAAATACACCTTTTGTAAACAACTGGACACTAAAGAAGTTCAAGACGGATGAGTGATATAATGCTTAAAAATAACATCATAAATGCAACTCAGACCTGGAGAGAGGTAAAAAGGACAAAACCAAGATATCTGAGCAGCCCGAAAGGACACAGTACAGGAGACACTAATGAAATTATGACCTTGATGTTTGGGAAAGTGATGCCTGGGCAAGTTGGAATGATGGTAAGTGAAGGGTGGAAGATTCTAAAACAAGGTACTGAATATATTTTTTAATTTTTTATTAATTTATTCTTGTTACATCTCAGTTTATCCCATCCCTTGTATCCTCCCATTCTCCCCCCCCCCCATTTTCCCATTATTCCCCTCCCCTATGACTGTGACTGAGGGGGATTATCTCCCCCTGTATATGCTCATAGGGTATCAAGTCTCTTCTTGGTAACCTGCTGTCCTTCCTCTGAATGCCACCAGGTCTCCCCCTCCAGGGGACATGGTCAAATATGTGGTACCAGAGTTTGTGTGAAAGTCATACCCCACTCTTCACTCAGCTGTGGAGAATGTTCTGTCCATTGGCTAGATCTGGGTAGGGGTTTAAAGCTTACCGCCTGTATTGTCCTTGGCTGGTGCATTAGTTTGTGTGGGACCCCTGAGCCCAAATCTGCGTATCATAATGTTCTACTTGTAGGTTTCTAGGACCCTCCGGATCCTTCTACTTTGCTATTCTCCCATATTTTTAAGTTTTAAATTTTGACTGAAACCAAGGCCAGCTCAACCTTATACCATAACATACTAATAATTAGACTATAAGCTCCACACAGATCGTGGTAAGACATTTTGAGATAAAAAGGTCCAGTAATTTGGACAAGCAGGCTACAAAGCAGTGAGAATACTCAGAAGTAGGAAATGAAAGGTACTGAGTGCTCAGGTGAAGGACAATCAGGCAATTGGCTCTGATGGACAAGCAGGCTGGGCATCACCATCTCTGATGAAAGAAGTGAGTCCTTAGGAGAGGTGGGACTCATGAGAGAAGAAAAACAGCTTAAAGAGACTCCTCCACCGCAGAGAAAGATAAGTAGGTATTGTGTAATTGAGCCTTCAGATACAGCCCAGGAGCTAAATCGGGTAAAAATATCTTACAATTATGATTATTTTTTCTACCCAGAAGCTTATGACCATCACCAGTATAAATGATAGCTGAGAAGAAGATAGATTCTTGGAAACACAGTGAGTCTTCTTTCCATAAATCACAGTGCAAGAGATGAGTCCTTATCACACATCTTGATAATCTGAGTGCTTCAGGATTGTTGTTGTGTTGTTGTTGTTGTTGATACTTTCTTGTGACTACTGGGAACTGAAGCAAGGGCCTGGCTCATGCTAGACAAACACCCTGCCAAAGCAGAGCTACATTCCCACCTCTTGTCCCTTTTTGAAAAATTTGAGATGGTCTCACTGAGTTGCTCAGTCTGACTTTGACCTTGGTCTGCACCCAGGAAATCTTTGAGTTTGTCACCTGACTACCTCAGCTTCCTAAATATTTGGGACTTCAATCTTGTAACACCGAGCTTTGCATTTATTCACACTTTTCTTTACTCAAATTCTTTATTTCATTTTAAGGTACAAAATTATATTAAACCAGGGTATACTATCATATACATTTTACAGTAAAGCATGGAAGAACACTACATAAAAATTTTACACTGAAATGTACAGGTTATAATTTCTATAAAAAGGTACAAAAATAACTTTACCTGTAATAACTACTCATTTCTTCTGTGGCACTCTATTTCCTTGTAATCCTTGATTTTTTTTTCTTTTTCTTTGATATATTCCTACTTAAGAGCTTTTACATATAATATTTCCTCACACGTTTTAAAAGAAAAAAAGCAAACTATAAAGTATGAAATATTTCTCAAAGTAAACTCAGTGGCATGCTAAAGTCACATATTTTCTTCCTGGCAGGTATCTGGTGGAGGAAATGCATAATAAATTAGCAGTGAAAGGACACTCCCTTTCTTCCTTCTCATAGGCTAACTCACAAATATACAGCATTTTAAAGTTTTTGCAACTTAGAATTGCCCTGGACATCTGGGCACCACATCATGAGTCACACAATTTTATTCATCTAGTGAAACACTGGGGCGTTGTTTAATTCCTAGGATTATTTGATAAAGCCATCAGACTGACTCCTCCATGGTAAATTACTCTGGGTAAGTACATTGCCTTAATTCTTGAATTTAATTCAAGTTGTGAGCATGTGCCACTTTTGGATGATGACTTATGTCTCAAAAATGATTGAAACATTTGCTTGGAGACAAAATATTTTCTGTAACACATGTCTCCGCTTTATAAGCAATAGTGCAAACTGAATGCTGCTTTTCTTTCTGTATAGTTTTTGTTGTAATTTCTATTTTTCCAACTGCCTAGCATCACTCAAAGTGAATTAATTAATTAGGATTTCTTACTGTCTTAAAGTGTTTGCTGAGTGGATGACTGTGGGTTATAGTTAATGACAAATTTATTTCCTGACTGGTGGATAAAATAGTTTATCTTTTATTTGTGTGTGTGTGTGTGTGTGTGTGTGTGTGTGTGTGAGATAGTCTGTGCCTTTGTGTCTGATTTGTACTTTTATATTTATTTTGTAAGTATTCAGTGGTTTTACAGGAGAAAATGAAATGTAATTGTTTATCTGTGACTAACAGTAAAAATTTTTTCATGTGTCTCTATGTAATTATATCTTAATTTTCCTCACTTCTGTACACCTAAAGAAGAAAATAATCATTTTTTAAACATTTGTTGCTGGAACTAGTTTATTTATTTTTTCTTGTATTATAGTCATTTACTGAGTTACATATAGAGTTCTAAGACAATCAATCATCTTATCTGAATGATAATTTTCTTTTTTTCCTTTTATTGAAAATAAGTGTTTTTTCTTACATAATATATCCAGATTACAGTTTTCCCTCCCTTTATCCCTCCAAGTTCCTAACTCTCTCCTACCATCTGGATCCACTCCCTTTCTATCTCTCAGGAGAAAAACCACTTCTTTTCCCTGTTCCCTGAGCCTTATGTTCAGAAGTGTTTTGATGTATCCAGAGGGACTGTGCTCCACGGCTGCATTTTGATTGATTGTGAAACAGATTTCTTAATAGCTTACCAGGTCTTTAAAAGGACTCTATATGTGTAGATGACTATATAAATTTAATGAATTTTTAGAAAAAAATTTTGAAGAAAGGGTAAAAATTTTCCATCTTAAAAATGTTGACTTCAGTTTTCTCTTTTTATAAAATTTGTCCTAGTAAAAATGAATATCAAAAGCTTATGTATCAAAATGTTTGCACTATTTTGATATATTCAAAACTCCATCTTTTAAGCTGATTTTAAACATGTATTTTAATTAACAATGATACAGAAACCTTCCAAAATTCCCAACACACCTGCAAACACAGCATACTGCAACTCCACCATTCTTTATGCATCTGAAGAATATCTGTTAGCCAGAGTGGTGCACCTGGTACTCTAGTGTCTCCGATACTGTAACTTACTTGTCTCCTTACTCAGGATCATTTTAAAAAATAACCACTGTATTCTCAGTGAGCTTCCTCTATATTTATTAGATAAAATACAATGGTGGCAAAGCCTAGTGTTACATAACTTGAACTCATGTTTAAAATTTATGTAGGCTAAAATATTCAAGTTAAAAGTCAAGAACTGGCAGTTGATTTAAATAATATATTGATAAGAAACTTTATTTTTATTTATTTATTTATTTTTTTAGTTCATCAAATCTTCACAGTTTTTACAGTTGATAGTGACAGACTTCATGGAAAAGGAGTACAACAGAAAACCTAGTGCATAAAAAGGCAGATGTAAATATAATATTGATAATAATTCTTTTTTTAAATTTTATTAATTTATTCATATTACATCTCAATGGTTATCTTCTCCCTTGTATCCTCCCATTCCTCCCTCCCTCCCATTTTTCCCTTACTCCTCTCCCCTATGACTGTGACTGAGGGGAACTTCTTTCCCCTGTATATGCTCATAGGGTATCAAGTCTCTTGAACTTTAAACCATTTTTATCAGATACTCGTTTTAAAATTATCAGTTGAAAAAAAAAAGTATCAGTTGAGTCAGATACAGTGGTACATCCCTTCAATCTCAGCACTTGAGCAAAGCTAGGGTAAGTTAGAGTCCATTCTGGCTTACTTAGTGCTGTGATATCCAGGGCTAAGTGAACATCCTTTGCCAGCTGCTTTATACAGCAGCACTAGGATAGATAGCCAGGACTAAGTGCAGAGATCCTGTCTGCTAGTTCACTTAGTGAGCACCAGGATTACCTAGGCAGATAGTGAGCTCCTATCTTAAAAAGAAAATATCAATTGATTAAAATATTTCTTGTTCTCATGGAGGGCCACTGTTTCTTTAATTTGTATGAATTTATTTCCAATTAGTGAATTTTGTCTTTATATTAGGTTTTGTGAATGCTGGTTATTTTCTTTCCTTGCTTGTGGTTCTTAGGTCCTGTTTCATTAATTTGATGACCCCCATGTTTAGATCAATCTCTCCCCAACCCCCCCTCTCGTGTGTGTGTATGTGTGTGTGTGTGTGTGTGAATAATTGTAAACTACTTAGCTTAGATAGAAACTGATCTTATGAGGAGAGAGTGGCATGCTTCTAGCAAATGTAGAATTTATCAAATTTCTAAGATAAATCTACATTCACCCTCTTAATATGTTATTCCACCAAAAATATTTTATTTCATTAGTACATTTTATAGACACCTGATTTCAAATTGCCTTTATTTTAAATTTCAATTTGTTCATTAATATAGTGATATGTTAGCAATTTTTATTATGGGCTAATCATTATACACAGAATGCTGAAAAGGAATCTTGTATGAAACCCCAGGTCCAAACCTTTAAAAACAGGCTCAGAGAGAAAAAGTGGGTGCGAGCTTTTTAAGAGATGGTAGATCCATGCTTCTGAATCAGTAAATGTGTCACATTCAGAGGGGGATTTGACCTCTCAGTTTCTTCATTTCACCCACCCATTTCATAAGCAAATGTTCCTTCATACAAGAGGGCTGAGGCTCAGAAGGCTCAGCAGTGAAGTGCTCATGTGTCTCTTTGTTGTAGCGCTACTCCAGGTCAAGGGCAGCAAGCTACCAAGACTGAGGTGAAGCAGGCTCAGGATGCCTCTCAGTAAACACCACCGGGACTTCACAGCAAACAAGCAGGACATTGTGTACACAGAGATAAAGACATGTAAATCCCCACAGAAGCAAAGAATACCTCCAGCCAAGCAGAGCCCTGCAGTGCTAAGTGAAGAGCTGGTGGTGAACTATGCCAAGCTGTCATTCCACAGAACGCGTCTGCTCCAGCCCCAAAAGCAAGTTGTTAGACGGAAAAGGCAAGGTACAGTCGTGTATCCATTCTGTCATGACTACTGTAATTGTCAATGTGGCACAACATAGAGTCCACTGGGAAGGGACTGACTAGGTTAGTGTGGCCAGTGTGCACGTCTGTAGCCGATTGTCTTCATCTTCTAACCAATGTGGGAAGACTGCCTGCAAGTGGCAAGCGTCGCTTCCAGGTTTGGGGCTCTGGGCTGTGTAAGCGCAGTAAAAGGTAAGTGAGCACTAAGCATAAGTGTGTCCATTTCTCTCTGCTCTTGACCTTGCATGTGACCAGTTGCTTCCAGCCCCTGCACTGGTGTCACTGCTCTGATGGAGTGTAAGTGGGAGTTGAATAGGCCCCTTTGATACCTAAGGTGCCTTTGCAGGGTACTTTATTACAGCAACAGAATGAAAAAAGAGAAACATAATTATTTCTAATTTGGTCACAATATATTAAATATATATGTTTGTAGGACACTCTCCCCACTTAGCTAGTCCACAAAACTGAAGTAGAATGAATTATCTTTTAATATGTTTCTCTCCAGAACCATGGAATCATATCCAACAGAGTTGTATGTTTAAGAACTATATGCACAACTGAATGCTAATTTTTTTTAAATTTCAGTTTAACCCCCCCCTCCTATTTTTGTGATACAGGCTTCCATAATGTAGCCCAGGTGGACCTTGAACACAAAAGCAATCCTCTTGTATGAGCCTCCTAGAATGGAAGAATTACAGTTGTGAGTCAGCATGTCTGGCTTCATTCCTTGCTGTTTTGAAAATAACTGTTGATGCCATCTTTACTCCTTTAAGAAAGAGAAATAGCCACTGGATTGAAAGAAATATCATGCTTTAGTGTCACCAGAATAATAGATTGTAGAGAAATAATTTTCATAATATTTTGGATGTAAAAATCATGTCATATTTAGCCAGATAACAGAGTGAAATTAAGAAGTTAAATGTAATTTTAAAAACTTACAACTCATTCATTCTTTCTTTTTTTTTCTTTTATAGATGTGTGAGGGTGAGGAAAAAGAAAGTGTGTGTGTGTGTGTGTGTGTGTGTGTGTGTGTGTGTGTGTGTGTGAGAGAGAGAGAGGGGGGGGGGAGAGAGAGGAGAACATATGCACATAGCTCAAGTCTTTTCTTGCATCTTCTTTTGAAGCAGGGTCTTTTCAGCTTTTGCAGCCTTCCCCCAGCTAGCTGGACTGTGAGCTTGCAGTTGCCAATCCTGTCTCCACCTGCTGGGGTAACCAGTACAGATGCAAATGTACACCATAGGCTTTTCCCATGGTCTTCAGGGTTGGAACTAAGTTATGAGGCTTGCACTGAAAGCCACCCCCTGGCTCCATTACTAAACAATTTAATGTTCTCCCAAGTGATTATTCATCATTAACTGCTCCTACCATTAGAAAGACATTCCTCACAGATGATTTACCCAGTGAAAGCCAGATGACACATGGTGTTTGAATGTCTCTTTGTAGTCAAAGAGGAGAGGATTTAAGGGATCCCAGAGATAGGAGGAAAAAGACTACCAACTCAAATCATCATGGCCAAATTAACTAAAGCAAGAAATTAATTAAAGAAAGCTTTCTTTTCTGGTTTGTCCAGAAAGAATTTCTATGTGTAGCCTTGGCTCTCCTGGACAGACTGCTGTTGTAGACCAGGCTGCCCTTGAATTCATAGTGATCTGCCTGTCTCTGCCTCCCTGAGTGCTGGTGCTTTTTATTTATTTAAACCGGCTGCTTCTTCTGAAGGTAGATTTGAAAGGTCAGTAATGAATGTGAGGGAATAAATGTTTTTATAGCTCAGTGGTAGGGGGTTTCCAAATGGAGGATTTGGCAGGCAAAATAGATGGGGTTGCAGGAGCAGAACATAATCATATGCATTAGTCCTAAGAATCTTCTGGAACAAAGACATGGTTGCAAGGTGGACATGTCAAGGTAACCATAACAACAGGTAGTCATAACAGTTAGTCATATAACATTTTCAAACAAAACTAGGGTTGCAAGATGGTTATAAACAACTTTTTGTATTTTCTTTTATTTTTTGTTTATTTTTGTTTTTTGAGACAGGGTTTCTCTAAGTTACCTTGGCTGTCCTGGAACTCACTCTGTAGACTAGGCTGTACTCAAACTCAGAGATTTGCCTGTCTCTGCCTCCCCTGTCCTGGAATTAAAGGCATGCACCACCACCTTTCAGCTTAAACAACTTTTTGAAATAAAGACAGAATTGCCATTCCTGGAACAGGAAGTACAGGACCATTTGTAGTTAAGTTTACAGGTGGGACACAGCCAGGCCTTGAGAAACTGAGGTTTAATCATAAACAGGAATGAGCCTATTTTGTTTTTACTATAGGATTGTTGTGGCTCAGGATTAGCCACACACTGGCCTCTAGGACACCAGACCGCGACTGATGAAAGCTTATTGAAATGTTTAGCAAAGTCAGGGACATAGTCTGGATATGGAAACCAAGACTGTGACCATAAGTTGTTGTCAGAGTGAGATTTTTAAGGAAAAAAATATCATAACCAAAACAGAAAGAATCAATTCTATTCCAGGCACACTATGTCCAGGTAGCTAAACAAATCTTAAAAGATAACTGGCTGGGATTTAGGGGAGATGAACTTAGGGACTTTTCAGTTCCCCACAGTTCTGGGAGTATGTACCATAACAGGGTATTGTGGTTTGTTTAAATATAACATACATTTATCATTAATTCAAACAGAACACTCAACAAGTATTGAATTATGAGTAAAGGGCTACTCTTATGTCAGGCAGGCAGAGCCTAAGAACTTGAACTTAATTTCACCTTATGATCAAAATGAAGACTGAAGAAGAAATGACTGCATTTATGCTAAAGACTAAAGCAAGTCTCAATAGGATGGCTTTTAAACCCAACATGGAGGCAGGACTGTTCTTTATAACCTTCTAGGAAATTACAAACACAATCATTGTTGCTGTTTCTCTGTCTCTTCAGGCTCCAAATCAACAGTATGGAGAGTAGTGACTGCCATGCTTGGAGCCTTGTGTGTGGTGCTGGTGACAACCATGGGGATCTTACTTCCAAAATGTAAGCAAGGATGCAATTACTTCATTGTGCTAGAAGTTGTGCTTTCAGCAATATAATGATAGCTTTTACTCTATTTTACAGCATCCAAGTGATCCTGTCATAAACACTACTACTAATTCCTGTCATGATTTGTGTCCTAGTATTTTCTAGACAAGAAGAACAAAGCAGAAAAAACTCACTTCATCCTCTTCTGTGCCCTATGAAGAATAGTGAGTATTAACTCTGAGTATGCTGGTGAGTGTTAACTCTCAGGATGTTGATGAGTGTTAACTCTGAGAATGTTGATGAGTATTAACTCATAGGATGTTGGTGAATGTTAACTCTGTACAGTTCAATTCAATGTCCTTAAAAATTGTGTAGGTATTTTGATGGGAATTGCGTTGAACTTGTAAATTGTCTTTGGTAAGATGGCCATTTTTACTAAGTTAATTCTCCCTATGCATGAGCAAGGGAGATCTTTCCATCTTCTGATGTCTTCTTCAATCACTTTCTTCAGAGATTTGAAGTTTTTTTCAAACAAGTCTCTCACTTGCTTGGTTAGAGTTCTTCCTTGATACCTTATATTGCTTGTGGCTATTGTGAAGGGTGTAGTTTCCATAATTTGTTTCTCCATACATTTGTCATTTGTATACAAGAAGGCTATTGATTTTTTAAAAATTTTGTATCCAGCCACTTTGCTGAAGATGTATATCAGCCATAAGAGTTCTCTGCTGGAATTTTGGGGGTCACTTATATACACTATCATACCATCTGAAAATAGGGATAATTTGACTTCCTCCTTTCCCATTTGGATACCCTTGATCTCCTTGTTGTATTATTGCTTTGGCTAGAACTTCAAGAACTATATTGAAGAGATATGGAGAAAATGGGCAGCCTTGCCTGGTCCCCAATTTTAGAGGAATTTCCTTGAGTATCTCTCCATTTAATTTGATGTTGGTTATTGGCTTGCTGTATATAGCCTTTTTATTATGTTTAGGTGTGTGCCTTGTATCCCTGATATCTTCAACCCTTAAACATGTGTGGGTGTTAGTTTTTGTCAAATGCTTTTTATACATATAAGGAGATGATCATGTGGGTTTTTTTTTTCAGTTTGTTTATATGGTGGATTACATTGATGGATTTCCATCTACTAACCATCCCTGCATGCCTGGAATGAGGCCTACCTAGTCATGGTTTATGATATTTTTGATATGTTCTTATATTCGGTTTGTGAGTATTTTATTGAGTATTTTTGTGTCAATGTTCATAAGAGAAATTGGTCTGAAATTCTCTCTCTTTGTTGGGTCTTTATGAGGTTCAGGTACCAAAGTGACTGTGGCCTCACAGAATGAATTTGGTAATTTTCCATCCATTTCTATCTTTTGGAGTAGCTTGAAGAGTATCAGTATTAGCTCCTCTTTGAATGTCTGCTCTAAAACCATCTGGCCCTGGGCTTTTTTTTCTTTTTCTTTTTCTATTATTTTTTTATTTTTTATTTTTTTATTTTTTTAGTTTGGAGACTATTAATGACTGCTTCTATTTCTATAGAAGAAATACGACTATTTAGTTTGCTTATATGATCTTGATTCAATTTTGGTAAGTAGAATTGATAAAGAAAATTGTCCATTTCCCTTAGATTTTCAAATTTTGCAGTATATATGCCTTTGAAATAGGATCTTATTATTCCTTGTATTTCTTCAGTGTCTGTTGTTATGTCTCCCTTTTCATTTCTGATTTTGTTAATTTGGATAATGTCTCTCTCCCTTTTATTTATTTTGGCTAACAATTTGTCTATCTTGTTGATTTTCTCAAAGAACCAGCCCTGAGTTTGATTATTTCCAGACATCTACTCCTCTTGAGTGTTTCTGTTTCTTTTTTCCCTAGGGCTTCCAGTTGTGTTGTTAAGTTGCTTATATGGGATATTTCCAATTTCTTTATAAGGGCACTTAGTGCTTTAAATTTTCTTATTAGCACCACTTTCAATGTGACCCACAACTTTGGGTATGTTGTTCTTTCATTTTCACTGAATTTCAGTAAGTCCTTATTTTCTTTCTTTATTTCTTCCCTGACTCAGGTGTCATTAAGTAGAGAGTTATTTAGTTTCCATGTGTGTGTAGGCTTTCTGTTATTTCTGTTGTTGTTGAAGCACAGCTTTACACCATGGTGATCTGATAGGCTACAAGGTATTATTTCAATCTTACTGAATTGGTTGAGGCTTTCTTTGTGACCTACTATATGATCCATTTTGGAGAAGGTTCCATGGGGTGCTGAGAAGAAGATATTATCCTTTGTGTTTGGGTGAAAAGTTCTGTAGATATCTGTTAGATCCCTTTGATTCATGACATTGGTTAGTGTCATTCTTTCTTGGTTTAATTTCTGTTTCAATGACCTATCCTTTGGTGAAAGTGGGATGTTGAAGTCTCCACTATTAATGTGTGGGGATTGATGTGTGGTTTAAGCTTTGTTAATAGTTCTTTTACAAATGTGGGTGCCCTTGTATTGGGAGCATAGATGTTTAGAATTGTGATGTCACTTTGGTTGACTTTACTTTTGATGAGTATGAAGTGACCTTCTTCATCTCTTTTGATTAATTTTGGTTGGAAGTATATTTTATTAGATATTAAAATGGCTACACCAGCTTGCTTCTTGTGACCGTTTGCTTGGAATAACTTCTTTCAGCCTTTGACCCTGAGGTAATGTCTATCCTTATGGCTGAAATGTGTTTCTTGAATGCAGAAGAATGTTGAGTCTTGGTTATGTATCCATTCAGTTAGTCTGTGCCTGTTTATTGGAGAATTGAGACCATTGATGTTGAGGGATATTAATGACCAGTGACTGTTAAGTCCCTTGATTTTGATGTTGGTTGTGGTAGAGTGTTTATATGGCTATATTTTTGCAATGATGTGCTTATCTTTTCCCTCTGTAATTTTGTTTGTAGATTGTCACTTTGGATTGGAAGTTTCCTTGTGGTAACTTCTGTAGTGCCAGATTTCTGGATAGGTACTGCTTGAATTTGTTTTTGTCATGGAATATCTTGTTTTCTCCATCAGTGGTTATTGATAGTTTTGCTGGGTATAGTAGTCTGGCCTGGCATCTGTGGTCTCTTAGGGTTTGCAGGATCTCTGTCCAGGCCCTTCTGGCTTTTACGGTCTCTGCTGAGATGTTAGGTGTAATTCTGATAGGTTTGCCATTTTATGTTACTTGGCCTTTTTCTCTTGCCACTTTTAATATTTTTTCTTTGTATATTTTGTGGGTTTTTTTTTTTATTATGTGGCAGGAAGATTTTCCTTTCAGGTCTATTCTATTTGGTGTTCTGTAGGCCTCTTGTATGTTTATATGCATCTTCTTCTTTAAATTGGGGGAATTTTCTTCTATGATTTTGTTGAAGATATTTTCTGGGCTTTGGAATTGGGTATCTTCTCTTTCCTCAATGCCTATTATCCTCAGGTTTCATCTTCTCATGGTGTCCTTGATTTTTTTGGGGGGGGGGGTGTTTTGTGTCAGGAATTTTTCATATTTAGCATTTTCTTTGATGGTTGCTTCAAGGTCTACGATTGTATCTCCTAGTCCCGAGATTTGTTCCTCCATCTCTTGGATTCTGTTAGAGAAGGTATTTGCAAATGAACCTCAGCTTCCCTTTGTCTCAGAAATTTTAAAACCAACAAATCATAAACCTAATCTTTGACTCACTATTTGAAGTAATTGAGTCTGAGTCAAGGAGAACCACATAAAACTTCCATGTCAGTGAGGGAAATAAGGGATATATAGAATAACTGGTTCAGTTCTGTCAACTTGAGACAAACCTAGACAAACCTGGGAAGAAGGAATCCCAACTGATAATCTGATGCCATTAGACTGGCCTGCTGGCCTAATGGTGAGGCATTTCCTTAATTGCTAAATGGCTTGGGTGGGCCCAGCTCCTCCAATATAGTTTCATCCTCAATTACTTGGCCTGGCTGTATAAGAACTGTAGGTGATGGTGTGCCTAGAAACAAGTTAGCAAGGAACTTTCTGACATGCTCCCTGCTGCAGTTCTTGCCTCTGGGTTCCTTCTTTGGGTTCCTGCCATAGCTTCCCTGGTAATGGCCTGTAACTGGTAAGCCAAAATAAACTTTTTCAACCCACGGTTTAGGTCATGGTGTTTACCACAGTAATGAAGAAGCAAAAAATAAGACCGGAGGTACAGGGAAGCAAAAATGCCATGCTGGTTATTCCCAAAGGGTAGCAAACATTTAGAGGAGTTAATAGTTTGGAAAAGGCTTCATGGATATTGAATGCATCTGAATAGTCTGGGGGGGGGTGAAACAAAGAAAATAGGAAAACAAAACAAAACCTGCTTTAGACAAAAAGAAAGAAAGAAAAAAAAAGAAAGAAAGGTGTAAATATGTATAGCAATAAATCAACCATGAATGAGAAAGTTAAACTACAAAAGTTCACATGGAAACATCTGGTAAACGAAAGTTCCCAGGGGAGGTTTAAAAAAAAAGGAAAGCACAGATCTATCTGAAAAAGAAAAATCTACAAAGTGGACTAAATGATTGAAACATTATTATGGAAAGTTAAAACGTTACAGATCCAGAACCAAATTAGTTAGGGCTATCTTTAGCCCTTTTTCTAGCCTTCCTTGCCCATCACTTTGTGTGAACTAAAATCCATTCAGCTATCATGTAAACCTTTAAAGGGTACTAGTATTTCCTAAAACTGCTTCTGAACTGAAATGTAGTATTCAGTACAACCTGAATCCATGTTGCTGAGCCATGATCACTAGTATTTGGCTTGAAATTAATTGCTTATTTCTCTGTTTGAGGTCAGAATTGTGTTTTGCCTGAGACTGTGTAAGCCCTCTGGCAAGTATGGATGATTTTGTTTCAGTGCTGTATCATTTTGATCCTAGAAAAAATGATAAACTAGAAAACTGACACATGTCTAAAGTAGGAAACATTTTAGATGCCAAAAACACAAAAGGGAGAGAAAGACATACACTCCTGGTGAAATTGTGATACAAAACCTTAATGTATGACTCTATTAAAATTTTCCTTTTTGACTTACAAAATATACTTTCAATACTTCTCATTGAAATAAACTGGCAGACCATAATAGGATGTTCTCATACTACTCATTAAAATGATGAAAATACATTTTATATTAGGCATAAAGTTTAAAATTAGGGATCTTTGTTACATATGTACTATCTTAGAAAGCACTACCTTTCTCAATTTTTATATAATTTCTCACACATATATTACCTTAAAATATATGTGGTATATTATGAATGGTATATGAGTGATAACAATTCTATTTCAATAAATTAACAAAATATTCATATTTTATACTCCATAAATACGTGCTGCTATTGAAAGAATCATATGAAATGAGAGACAGAGAAGTAAATGCCCTCAGACTTCTGAAGACAAATGTAAACTTGACCTTGGATGATTATAACTATTACAAATATGATAAATGCAGAGTATAGTTATTAAATAGTTAGAATACCAGTTTAAAGTTACTTATTATTTTAATTTTGTGTACTCAGAGCCATTATTCATAAAAGTAACTGCAGATTTAGAATCATTTCAGTACCTGGTTTTCTATTCATTTAGCCATTTAAATGTATACATTTGTAACAAGTATAATATTGAAACTTGATTTTCCTACAGAAACCAATTCATATTGATTTTTATGTAGAAAATTCTAAAACTGAAATTTGTTATAATTAATTTCTTTCAGATAAATATTGTGTAAAAATTATTCATAATTTTTTATATGCTGCTTAGGACTAGAGTGTTGCTCATGGCAGGAGGCTGGCTCAGCATCCTTGGTGCGTGCATCAACCTGGGGCACCACAAAGGCACCGATGAATCTTTGCTCTCTATGTAGTATTCATGAGTCTCACAAAGGCCTAATAGTTGTATTAATAAATGATTATCCCAGTGCTGGGCATCCATTTCACACATGTGCATTTCCTAGATGGCTCCTGTCCTCTTTGCTCAAGTGACTGGGTTGCTTTTGGAAACAATTTCTACCATGTTTTTCGAGGAATGAAAACCTGGGCAGACAGCCAGTCTGCCTGTGAGGAACTGAATTCTCATCTTGTGGAGATAGACTCCAAAGCAGAGCTGGTAAGTCACACACACACACACACACACACACGCACGCAAGCACGCACGCACGCACGCACGCACACACGCACACACGCGCACACACACTCCTGCTTTTCTGTTTCTTTATCACTGATGGCACTGGGAGCACTGGCCATGAAGATCAGGAATTGACAAAGTGAATGTCCTGGAGGGCATGTGATACCTGCTAATGGTGATTTACTGTCATCCTTAGTGAGGGCTTCCCAGCGTTATGATGCTCAATGCTACAAGCAAACCAAAGCAGTGGATGAGCTGCAGCTGGCCTGCTCGACTCAGCAGGCCCGCAGGCTGCTAATTCGTAAAGAAGGAAGAGGTCACTTAGCGTGGCCACTCGTAGCTAAAACCCCAGCGCTTGAGAGGCTGAGGCAGGAGGGACCACCTTGAGCTTGAGGATTGGGTTACATCATGGATTTCCAGTCCATGTTGAACTATAGGATGACATTTTTCTCAAAATTAAAAAAATATACAAATTATAAAAATTAATTTTTTAAGAAGCGTATAGAAGAGAAAAAATTAGGGGTGTACAGTTCGTTATGGGTTGTGTTTCTCTGTACTCAACAGGAAAACTTGTTATTGTTTGCAATTGATGGCTGGATTCTTCTCAAAATGAATGAAACCGATTGGTCCTGGCTGTGGGGATTTGACACTGCAACACAGCAAACCCTGTAAGTACAAGGCTTGGATAAAGCGGGCTTTGCCTAAGGTACTGGGATTGTTGTGCACGGTGGCTCTGTCTGTGTGTGGCAGAGAAGGAGCATTCAGAAGAAAGAAAGAACTCTGATACAGAAGGAGCAGTGTGTGGCCATAACAGAAAACATGTTAGTGCTAAGAAATGTCACCCTTAGAACATTTGTATTTTCATTCTCCTGGAGTCCCTGGAGACATTTATGCACCATGTTTGAAGTTTATAACTCTAAAGTAGTGGTTACCCACTTGTGGGTTATGAACATTTTAGGTGTCAAAGGACCCTTTTATGGGGGGTCACATATCAGATATCTTGCATATAAGATATGATTTATAACAGTAGCAAGATTATAGTTATGGAGTAGCAACAAAATAATTTTGTGGTTGAGGGTCATCCTACCGTGAGTTACCATGGTAAAAGGTCACATCATTGGGTAGGTCAAGAACTACTGCTAAAGCTTGATACCATCTCCTATCTATGTGAATGGCAACCTTACTTTATCAGACCATGTAAGTTTAGCTTGTGCCTCTCGCTTTCCATTAACTTGACAGTTTTGCAATGAAAAGTCACCATCCCCCCTTTCGGGTGCTTTGTTTTCTTCTGGTAACAATAGTATTTCATCTCTTTGAGCTGTTCTAGTTTTAGCTCATTTTAACTTTGATATAAGAAAATGTGATCTACAGTGACAACTTTTTAATTTCAGATTTTAAAAAAATTTGTTTTTATACAGAATTAATGATTCAGGAAAGAAGAATCATAGTTGCCATTATCTGAGTAGAAAACAAATTTATCCTGGTGACTGTCCATCTAAGAAATCATACACCTGTGAATTTAATATATTATGACACCTATTTCATTAACATAATCTTTATTAAACTATGAATAACAAAATATGTCTGTTATTTATTGGTTCATAATTTTTACACTTAATATTAGTCAAAAGGCCAATAAGCAATAACTTTTAAATTTTTTAATATTTTTACTGTATTTAGAAGATATTAAATTTTTATACCTTCTGTATTTTGTTGAAAGTGAGTAAAATTTTTCTTAAGGGTGATCATCACTTTATCACAATTTGTATTGTTATTAATGAATTAAATAACCAGTAGAATTTATATTCAGGAACTTTGTAGGAGACTTAAAATGATAAAAGGATACCATATCACATTGAGTGCATTTTTATATTTTATTAATTTATTAATATTACATCTCAATTGTTATCCCATTCCTTGTATCCTCCCATTCCCCCCTCCCTCCCGCTTTCCCCCTACTCCCCTCCCCTACGACTGTGACTGAGGAGGACCTCCTCTCCCTGTATATGCTCATAGCTTATCAAGTCTCTTCTTGGTAGCCTACTATCCTTCCTCTGAGTGCCACCAGGGGACGAGGTCAAATATGGGCACCAGAGTCCATCTGAAAGTCAATCCCCACTCTCCACTCAACCACAGAAAATGTCCTGTCCATTGGCTAGATCTGGGTAGGGGTTCAATGTTTACTTCACGTATTGTCCTTGGCTTGTTTGAGCAGGACCCTTGGGCCCAGATCCAACTATCATAATGTTCCTCTTCTTTTTTGGTTGGGGGGGTTGAGACAGAGTTTCTCTGTGTAGCCTTGACTGTCCTGGACTCATTTTGTAGACCAGGCTGGCCTTGAACTCACAGTGATCCACCTGCCTCTGCATCCCAAGTGCTGGGATTAAAGGCATGCGCCACCACTGCCAGGCATGATGTTCTTCTTCTTGTAGGTTTCTAGGACTCTTAGAGTCCTTCTATTTCCCCATTCTCCCATGCTTCTCTCACCTGGAGTCCCAATAGGATGTCCTCTCCTCTGTTCCAGTTTCATGGTAAGTGAAGACTTTCATGAGCTAGTGTCTAGATATAAGTGAGTATAACCATTTGACTCTTTCTGCTTCTGGGTTAACTCACTCATTATGATAATTTCTAGTTCAATCCATTTGTCCACAAATTTCAGGAATTCCTTGTTTTTAATAGCTGAGTAGTATTCCATATTGTAAATGTACCACAGTTTCTTTATCTATTCTTCTACTGAAGGACACTTAGGCTGTTTCCATGTTCTGGCTATTATGAGCATATGTCCTTGTTGTGTGCTGGAACATCTTCTGGGTATATTCCAAGGAGTAGAATAGCTGGGTCTTGAGAAAGCTTTATTCCCAGTTTTCTGGGATAGTGCCAGATGAATTTCCAAAGTGCTGTACTAGTTTGCATTCCCACCAGCAATGAAGGAGTGTTCCTCTTTCTCCACATCCTTGCCAGCATGTGGTGTAACTTGAATTTTTGATATTAGCCATTCTGATGAATGTAAGATGGAATCTCAGAGTTGTTTTGATTTGCATTTCCCTGATGGCTAAGGACTTTGAACATTTCTTTAAGTGTTTCTCAGCCATTTGATATTCCTCTGTTGAGAATTCTCTGTTTAGTTCTGAGCCCCATTTCTAAATTAGGTTATTTGGTTTGGTGGTGTTTAATTTCTTGAGTTCTTTATATATTTTGGATATTAGACCTTTGTCAGATGTAGGGTTGGTGAAGATCTTTTCCCAGTTGGTAGGTTGCAAATTGGCTGGATACAAAATTAACTCAAAAAAGTCAGTAGCCTTCCTATATACAAATGACAATCATGTAGAGGAAGAAATTAGGAAAACTACACTCTTCATGCTAGCTACAAGCAATATAAAATATCTAGGAATTACTCTTCCCAAGCAAGTGAAGGACTTGTTTGAAAAAATTTCGAAACGCTGAAGAAAGAGATTGAAGATGACATGAGAAGATGGAATGATCTCCCTTGTTCATGGACTAGGAGAATTAACATTGTAAAAATGGCCGTCTTACCAAAAGCAATTTACAGATTCGGTGCAATCTCTATCAAAATACCTACACAATTTTTTTTAAGACATTGAAATTTCAATTCTCAACTTCATATGGAAAAACAAACAACCCAGGCTAGCTAAAACAATATTGTATAATAAAAGATCCTTCAGAGGAGTCTCCATACCTGATCTCAAGCTGTACTATAAAGCATGGTACTGGCACAATAGGCTGCTTGATCAATGGAATCAAATCAAAGACCCAGAAATGAATCCGCACACATATGGTCACATTGAGTGCATCTTTAAAATATTTATTTATTCACTTTATAGCCTGGTAATAGCTCCATTCCTCATCACCTCCCAGCCTCCTCCTTCCCCTCCCAGATACCTTCCACTGTTCCTCAGAAGAGGAGAGCCCCCTTTCCATCTCCCAGCGTTCATCAAGTCATATCAGGACTGAATGTGTCTTCTTCCTCTGTGGCCTGGCAATGTAGTCCTGCCAAGGAGGAGTTACTGGTAGGCTGGCAAGACAGTCCATATCAGAGAGAGCACCCATTCCCATAGCTATAGGACCCACATGAATCCTGAGCTAATCCTCAGCTACATCTTTGTAGGGGGCTTGCTCTAGTCCATGCAAGGTCCTCTGTTGGTGCTTCAGTCTTAGCAGGTCCCTCTGGGCCCTGGTTAGTTGGCTCTGTCAGTCTTCCTGTTCCTGTTCCAGGTTCTTTGTTCCTTCCATGCACCTTTCTGCAAGGTTCCCTATGACTAGCCCAATATTTGGCTGTAAGTCTCAGCGTGTGTTTTGAGGTGCTACTGGGTGGAGCCTCTCAAAGGACAACTCTGCTTGACTCCTGTCTACAAGCATAGCAGAATATCAGTAATAATGCCAGGGGTTGTTTCTCTCTTGTGGGTGGGTCAGATTAAAAGATATTTCATGATCATGGATCGGAAGGATTGACATAGTAAAAATAGCCATCTTACCAAAAGCAATCTACAGATTCCATGAAATCCCCATCAAAATACCAACACAATTCTTTACAGACATTGAAAGAACAATTATAAACTTCATATGGAAATACAAACAAACAAACAAACAAAAATACAAAAATAGCTAAAACAATCCTAGAACACACACACACACATGCACACATACGCACACACTTTTGGAGACGTGTCAATCCCAGACTTCAGAGCTATACTACAGAGCAATAATAATAAAAATTGCATGATACTAGAATAGAAATAGACTAGTGGATCAATGGAATGGAATCGAAGACCCAGAAACAAATCCACACACCTATGGACATGATTTTTGATAAAGGAGTGGGTTTTTTAAAAAAAAGAGTCAGTTGTGTACTTTTGTGTGTGTGTGTGTGTGTGTGTAGAAGGAGCAAGGGTTCCACAGAACACACATGGAGATCAGAGTATGTGTGGGTGGAATTGGTTCTTTCCTTCCACTTCTTTTTTTTTTTTAATTTTTTAATTTTGAGACAGGGTTTCTCTGTGTATCCCTGGCTGTCCTGGACTCTGGGCTTGTTTTTGTAGACCAGGCTGGCCTTGAACTCACGGAGATCCATCTGCCTCTGCCTCCTGAGTGCTGGGATTAAAGGTGTGCGCCACCATGCCCAGCCTTCCTTCCACTTCTATGTGGATTCCAAGGGGTTAATCTCAGGTCCCCAGGCTTGCATGAAGTGCTGCTTCTCACTGAGCCATCTTTCTGACTTGGCTTTTCATATTGGTAGTATGCTTACCCTATGTCATTCAGCCTAGTCTGTATTCCCAGGGCTCAAACTATTTTTGAGTAAAAGCATAAATAGTAGGTAGACCAGAAATGCATCCCACCCATCCTAATGTGCACATAACTTCTGAGATTGTTCAAGAGACATATTGATGACACTGCTTATAACATCAGGAATAGGTTTAGTGGGAAAACAATAACTAACAAGTCCAACTTGGATTCAAAAATTAAGAAGCTTGGATTCTGGGGGAGAGTGATGGCTCTGAGGTTAAGAGTGCTTACCGCTCTGCAAAAGTCTGTAACTCTTGTTCCAGTCGATCTGATAGTGTCTTCTCATCTCTCTGGACTCCTGAATGCACACGACATACATAAAAACTCACATATGTACTGACAGACATATTGAAGTGATTTCGGTCATGCCATCTTGTCTGGACTCCATTTTGTGTTTGCTTAGGCAATTCTCAGCTCCTTACCCTCCAACACCATCTAACCTGGAAACACAATTGAAATTTCCGTGGTACAGATGTATTAACAAGATAATGTTTATACAAGTATCATATGCTAAATAACTGAAGAAGATATGACTCAAAAGTCGTTGTCATGCTGTGTCTAAAATTATTACTATGTTCTGCCAGAAATGAATGTTTCAAGGTTACTGTGACCCTCATCTATTGTTGATGTAAATTATGGTCTTCATGGTTTTTGCCTTTAAAAATACTGTGCCCATGAGCTTTGGCATCAAGAGATGTTGAGTCATGAACTTGCTCTTGGTCACCAACTAATAAAGCACTTATATGTGTCTACTTGGCTTACTCAGCATGGTTTTTATGTATCTGTCTTGTATGGATATTACGATATAAAACACTAAATAAATGCATTTAAAAAAAGAAACTTGGAGTCTGGTGACAGTTGTAAGATGTTGCCTTTCCTAGAGAGGAAGTAATACAGCACTTCCAGCCATTTATAAGGTGACCCAATGATGACGAGAGAACAGATTAAGGAGCCTAGCAGAGGAATGAAAATCACAATGAGAAACAAGAGAAAATTCTTGTGTTAAAAAGCCCATAACTGAAAATTTTTTAATTTTAATAATTTAAATATTTAAAGAAATGATGCCAAACAGTTCTCCAGATGGAATTCTAAGAATTATTGTTGGCATTAAAATACAATATGTTGCAAAAACACGAAGAGAAATTTCAGAGATGAAAGCCACAGGTATATGTACTATTGTCCCACTGCTGGCATTTAGAGATGATGACTGTGGGGTTGCAGAGATGGTTCAGTGGTCAAGAACAGTGGCTTTTCCTCCTGAGGACTCAGGTTCAATTCTCAGTACACACAGTGCAGCTCACAGCCATTTGTAACTTCCAGTGGATTCAACACTCTCTGTGGTGTCCGAAGGCACCAGGTACACATGTGGTACAGATTCTGCCAAATGGCCCATACACATATAACAATAATGATGATAATGATGATGATAATTTTAAAACGATGATGGCTATATAAGGAAAATATCCAAAGAATACTGGTATAGTTAATAGGACAATGATATAGATATTCTTATTATAACTTAGTAAGTTTAAAAACCTATTAAAACTAAATGTTGAGCATTTTGAAGCAAAGTAAAATGGCAGAGGAACACAAGACCCCATGGATGTAAGGGACAACTGTTGTGCATAAGTTTTATGGACATTGCATGGCTATTGAACTCATGAATTCACTGAAGTTGTGGTGGTCAAAGCTCCCTCCTGTTTTGATGTGTGTGTATGTATGTGTGACATGTTGTTTACATGACCATGAGTGGGGTTATTTACTGGAATATGTGCAACTTCTCAGTGGCCACAGCACTGAAGAAAATGATACTTCTTACCCCAGCACATGTTAAGCACCCACAGTATTTCAGGAAGAGATGGGGCCTCATGAGTGTCTTGCCCATTTATAATGATAACTGTGAAGAAATCACTCACCAAAGCCAATCAAAGCTGTCACCTGCTCTCAGGGTTATATACATTTTGGACTCTAAGAAGTAAAGATTTTTTTTATTTTCTTTATAAATCATCCAGACTATGGTGTTGTATTTTGTGAAGCAGGATAAAATGCTGGGCTGATAAAACAAACGATAACTGAAGTTTGGTACACACCTGATGAAAACAAAAATGGGAGTGAAACCTCAAGGATGCTCGGTCACAATGGATACCTCACCTTCATAGGTTTTACACTGAAATCTGGAAAATAAATTCGATGGTTCTCCTAGAATAGAAGGTCTGCCACATTGATCATATTGATATTCTCTCCTTTCTCTTTCTTCCCTCTGCTTTTTTATCCTCATCTCTCTCCTCTCTTACCTTTTCATTCTTTTCTTCATCACTTCTCTCTTTTCTCCTATACCTATCATCTCTATTTCTCTCCCTCTCTAACATCTTTGCTGCTATAATATAAATATTTTTTTCTGCAACTGAGACATTGCATCCTGAAGGGAAACACAATAAAGAAAAGAAAAAAATTCAAAGTAGCTTCAGGAAGTCTCTGAAACTTATCAGATACATTAAGATACACTGTACCCCACCCCAACACTATGTATTCAGTAAAGAATACTAAGAATGATTCTCAGATCAACTGAGATATCAGGAAAGGACACTCTCTAACTTGTTGAGCTGCCTTAAGGCCCTGCAGTATACTTCAGGCTTTTGTGAGCTGTCACCTATGCTGGGGAAAGCTTTGGTGATCCAGCTTTGAGTCATTTCTGCTCCTACAAATAACCCCACTAAAACTCATTGGTTCATAAAGTTGGACTTTGGAGGTATCTGTACTTTGGTCTCTTATCAGTTCCCTATCTGGGGTGAGTAGATACTTGTTCACATCTCCCTGGTTACAGTGTCACACAACACCTGCACATGCCAAGGCTCCTCCACATCTCCAAACATATTCGGAAACTCTTTATGGAAATCAAACCCCAAAGAAGACAAAATACACACAAAAAAGAACCACCAATCTCTAACAATTCAACACCAAGAAATAATAAATACTCTATAACTTCTCAGTGCACACATAAAAGACATTAAACTAAAGACTGTATCTCTTACATAACTATGGGCTGGATTAGGCCCTTAGGTGGTGTTCTTAAATGATATTTCGGCCCAAACCTTGACTTAATCCATAGTGATTGGCCTCAAAAGCCTTATTCTGAAATTTAGGTGGAAATTCCCATCACCCTACAGCTCTCTCATTTCTGTATGACTGAAAAAATCTAGCAACATGCATATGGAGCCAGAAGCTATTCCCAGCTCAAGCAATAGCCAGGCACTGTTCTGAGTGTCCACATGTCCAAGTACAAAGAAATGGAGCCTAGGCTGACAACTAACTAGACACTCTGTGTGAGCTGGTCACACTTAAAGTGTTTTTTCAAGCACCTTGGTGTACCATGTTAAATCTCCAGTGATAAAGAGAAAATCTTAATAAAAAACCTTAATTAAAGAGAAACACAGTCTTGTCTCTTTTTAAAATACATGTTTATTCTTATTTTATGTGTATATTTGCCCCCTTCTGTGTGTGTTTGTGTGTGTGTGTGTGTGTGTGTGTGTGTGTGTGTGTGTGTGTGTGCCTGTATGGGTGGGTGTCTGTGTGTCTGTGTGTCTGTGTATCCCTTAAGTACCTGGTACTCACAGAAGCCAGAAGATGTTGTCTGATCCCTTGTTACTGGAGTTACTCATGGTTGTGAGATAACAAGTGGGTGCTGTGAATCAAATCCATGTCCTCTATAAGAGCACCAAGTGCTCTTAACCACTAAGCCATATCACCAACCAATTCTTTCTTAAAAATGAAAGTATGGCTAAGTTTCAGCATCTGCTTCCATCTTCCACTGGGTGGTGTCTTTCAGAGGAGTTTTGAGGCCAGGTTAAAACAAGATTTGGGCACAGAGCTTACATTTACACACTGGAATACTACTCAGCTATTAAAAACAAGAGAATAGTGGAATTTGCAAGAAAATTGAAGGAACTAGAAAACATCATCCTGAACGAGGTAACCCAGACCCAGAAAGGCATGCATGGTGTATATTCACTCATAAGCAGATATTAGCCTTACAATACAGGATAAACACACTACAATGCAGAAACCTAAAAAGCTAAATAACAAGGAAGACTCTAGAGAGGATGCTTAATTCTCATTCAGAAGGGCAAATCGAATAGACCGTGGAAGTAGTTGAAGAGAAGGAACAGGACGGGAGCCTACCATAGAGGTCCTCTGAAAGACTCCACCCAGCAAGAGATCCAAGCAGATGCTGCGACTCACAGCTAACCTTTGGGGTGGAGTGCATGGAGTCTTGTGGAAGAGTTGGGAGATAGAAGGACTTGGAGGGGACAAGAGCTCTAAAAGGAAACTAATAGAGCCAACAAATCTTGGAAGGCATAAGGAGGGAGTGCAGAGACAGATGCACTAACAAAAGACCATCCATGATGAGGACCTTGACCCCTGCTCAGGTGTAGTAGACAGGCAGCACAGTCTCCTTGTGGGTCCCATACTATGAGGAGTAGGGGCTGCCTCTGACATGGACTCTGGTCCCCACATGTTGATCACTTCCCCCTAATGGGGGGGGGCCTTGCCAGGCCACAGAGGAAGAGGATATAGGCAGTCTAGATGAGACTCGATAGGCTGGGGTCAAATGATAGGATAAGGAGGGATCTCCCTTTCTGAGGACTAGGGGAGAGAGGGGGGGTGAGAGAGGAGACAAGGGAGGAGGCTACAAGGAAAAAGTAAAATGCGAGGCAGGGGGAGTACAACATTTAAAGTTAAAAGGTAAAAATCCCACAGACTGAAATTCTGTATTCAACTAAATTATCCTTCAAAGGTGAAGGAGAAAGAAATCTGCTCTCAGACAACAATAAAAGCAGAAATATTTCCAGTTAGATCCATAGTATAATATATATCAAATGGCATTCTTCAAAAGGAAAATATTAAAAGATATGACACTGACATTGACATATGGAAGGATGTTAGATTCTTACTTAACATATAAAACGTGGTCAAATAAGTTGAAGCGATACTGTGCTTGGTGGTTGATTATTGTAGGTTATGGAAAAATAAAGTAACTTTGTAAATTCTAAGCAACCACTAAGGATTAAGGAAGAACAGAAACAGAAATAATATTCTTAGGAGAAGAGATAAAATAGAAGGTATTTAGAAAAGAATAGTTAAAAATTAATTTTTTAAAAATTCACAGAAGTCTGTGTAAAGCAATGATTGAATGAAGAAGCATGGTTTCTAGAAAAAGTTGTCCCATTTAAAAAAAACAAGCATTTTACATATAAACTATAGGAAATAGTCTTTGAGTGCATTTGTGTGATTAGCTGGATCCTACCCGTCATAGGCTCAAAGCTATAAAGGCTGTAGCTCATTTGACAGATTCCATTGATTAGTAGCTTTCCAAATGAGAAGATGACAGAGACAGTTTGCTACCTGAATAGTCAGTCACTCAAAGCTCCCTATAACATTGGAGCATCTTCTTCAGCCTTCTGGCCCAATATATCTCAGGTAATCAAGATCTGATGGAGTTGAAGACCAGACAGTTTAGTTTTACAACTAAGCTTAGTTGTTTAGGGAATAAGGTGTTTTCAGGTCTGGATAGATGTTTTAAGTTGATAATGATGAGATATGATAGATATTGATTTACATTCAGAATTTTAGACACACAAAGATATGAAAGATGTTTTTTAATTTTTATTTTTGATGAAGTATACATCACATATAAAATTTTTATATATTTACATGTACAAAAACATAGACATAGTAAATTTCCATTTATACAGTGAATAGTTATAATAGACCAGAATAAGTCAGACCTTTAAAAACGACTGAGCTCATACATAAGAAATTTAGCAAGATGGATATGACAGTGAGACTTGACATCTGCATTAAAGGAATAGCTATTTAAAAGACTAAAAAAACTTATACTCAAGGACAAATTGTTTTTCTCCTTTATTACATATGCATTTATATTATTATGCATATATACAATAGATTACCTATAAGCAAGAAAATCATGACACAATCAGGAATTATATAAATGTTACATTCTTAGTGTTTTGGCTATTCGTATTTGACAGCCTTGAAGAAGACATCTTTCCTAACCTGGTGCGTCTAAATTTCTGAATGTAAATCAATCTCCATCACATATTGTCATTATCAACTTAGAACACTTATCTAGACATAAAAACATCTTAACCCCTAAACAATTAAGCCTCATTAAAAAACTAAGCTACCTGGTCTTCAACTCTCTCAGAGACTTGAGAAGGAATAAACCTGCTGGGAGTGCAGGTTACTAGCTTTCCAAATGAAAAGATGACAAAGATAGTTTTATACCTGAAGAGTCACCCAAAACTCTTTATAAAGTTGGGACATCTTCTTTAGCCTTTTGGCCCACTATATATGACAGGCATATTTGTGAGGCAGGAACTATTGAGGACTTGCTTATCCTGTCTTGGCAGAGTTTGGCCATTGATTCTGCCTGAATCCAAGCTTGCCCTTTTTTAAAGGCAGAATTCTGTCTGTGGTGGAAGTGAGTACCTTTTGCCAAGTGGCTGGTTTGCCACATTTGCAGCCATCTCCATAAGAAAGTTCTTTGATGCTCATCATCTTCTTTGAGGTAGGCTGGGTGTTGCCAAGAGTTAACCTGTCTCATTGTCAGTGAATCTTTAAAATAATAAAAAAACATTCTTGAATGCCATATTCTGCATGTCTCTGGGGCTTTTGAAGACCTTATCTTTCTATAGAGTCATATCTATCTGCTGCACCTGATGTATATTCTTGTGATAAAAGTAGACTAGCAGTTGATATGACCATGATTTAATCTACTAACATTCAACTTGTATAATTTATTTCTCCTGAACAGCTTGCTATAGCACTTTCAAAGCATTGGAAGTAAACCTTGTATTGTAATTGAGTTATATTGGTGCAATAACTCATATTAGAGTAGAAATACATATGGTGTGTGTGTGTGAAGAATAATCTTACATTTGAATTCTATACCGCTGTATCTAGAGCTTATTTTGCATCTATCTACAAAATTAAATACCAGTGAATTAAAAATATCTTGCGAGTGACAACCAAGGCATTAAGTTGAGGAGTAGATTCACTAATCTACCTGTTGTTTTATCTTTACTATATATTTCTATATTCCCTCTCCTTTCTTTTCAACCTCTTTCTCCAAACAGGATGTCAATGTCCAGTATGCTGAGAGGAATGCATCCTGTCAGGTCTGATCCAATGTCAATGTCTGGTTCTTTGTTCTGAAAGCATATAATTTCTCACAAGCATTATACAGTCCTAAGATTATAGGTGTATAAGGTGTGTGTGTGTGATGTATGGAACAATTAAGGATGGATTTCCGCTTTTTGTATGAGCAGGAAAAGAAGACATCTCTAAACCTTCATTCATGCCATATGAAGAATGGCATCTAATAGTAATTCATAGGGGTTCTGTAGTCAAGAAGAATCACTTTCTATGCCTACACATTTATGTTTCAGCCAGTCTCAGAGTTAGTCCCATATGGTGGGGTTAACAATATGAGTTACCTCCTTGTTCTGCTGTTTAAATTCTTCACATCCTAAGTGTAGCCCCCTCCCTCATTCCCTCCAGATTCCCCTTCCCTTCCTCATCCCATCTCCCTATCTCCCTTAGTACTCAGACAGGGGATCCCTCTTCCCCTAACATCTGACCTCAGCCTATCAAGTCTGTACTACCTGTACCCTCTTCCTCTGTAGCCATGAAGACCGTCTTGCCAGAGGGAAGTGATCTAAGTTTGGTGGACAGAGTGCATGTCTGAAGTAGTCTCTACTCTCCACATGTGGGATCCACAAGGAGACTGTGCTACAACATCTGAGCAGTGGGTCTAGGTTCACATCATACATGGTCCTTGGTTGATGTTTCTGACTCTGTTTTGTAGTATATTTATCCTGCATTATGTGGCTAATGTCCGATTATGATTGAGTATATACCATGCATGTCTTTCAGGGTCTGAGTTACCTCACTCAGGATGACCTTTTCCTGTTCCATCCATTTGCCTGCAAATTTCAAGATTTCCTTGTTTTTAATAGCTGAATAGTATTCCATTGTGTAGATGTACTACAATTTCTTTATCCATTCTTCATTTGAGGGACATACAGGTTGTCCTATTACAAATGAAGCTGCTATGAACATTGTTGAGCAAATGTTCTTGTTGTATAGTTGGGCATCATTTGGTTATATTCCCAACAGTGGTATGGCTGGGTCCTGAGGTACAGCTATTCTGAATTTCCTGAGAAAGCACCAGATTGATTTCCAAAGTGGCTGTACAAGTTTGCACTTCTCCAGAAATGGAGGAGTGTTCTCCTTTCTCCACATTTTCTCCAGTATGTGATATCACCTGAGTTTTTGATCCTAGCCATTCGGTTAGGTGTAAGAGGAATCTCAGAGTTGTTTTGAGTTGCATTTCCCTGGTAACTAGGGATGTTGAGCATTTCTTTGAGTGTTTCTTGGTCATTCAATATTCCTCTACAGTGAATTCTCTGTTTAGTTCTGTACCCCATTCTTTAATTGTATTATTTCTTCTGGTAGTGTTTAATTTCTTCAGTTCTTTATATATTTTGGATATTAGCCCTTTGTCAGATGTTGGGTTGGTGAAGATCTTTTCCCATTCTGTAGGCTGTTATTTTGTACTAGTAACAGTATCCTTTGCCTTACAGAAGTTTTTCAGTTTCATAAGGTCTCATTTATTTACAGTTGGTCTTAGGGCCTGAGCTGTTGGTGTTCTGTTCAGGAAGTTGTTTCTTATGGCAATGAGCTCAAGGCTCTTCTCCCACTTTTTCTTCTAACAGATTTAGTGTGTCTGGTTTTATGTTGAAGTCTTTAATCCATTTGGACTTCAGTTTTGAGCAGGGTGATAGATATGGATCTATTTTCATTTTTTCTACATGTAGCCATCCAGTTAGACCATTTGTTGTAGATGCTATCATTTTTCCATTGTATGGATTTGGCTTCTTTGTCAAAAATCAAGTGTCCATAAGTATGTGGGTTTATTTCTTGGTCTTCTATTCAATTCCATTGATCAACCAGCCTATTTCTATGCCAGTACCATACTTTTTATTACTGTTGCTCTATAGTATAGCTTGAGATATGGGATGGAGATTCCTCCAGAAGATCTTTTATTGTACAAGATCATCTTAGCTATTCTGTTTTTCCATATGAAGTTAAGAATTGATCTTTCAAGTTCAGTAAAGAATTGTCTGTGTGTTTTGATGGAAATTGCATTGAATCTGTAGATTGCTTTTGGTAAGATGGCCATTTTTACTATGTTGATTCTCCTGATCTATGAGCATGGGAGATCTTTCCATCTTCTGAAATCTTCAAATTCTTTTTTCAGAGATTGGAAAATTTTTTCATAAAAAGCTTTCACTTTCTTGGTTAGAGTTACACAAGGTACTTTATATTACTTGTGGTTATTGTGAAGGGTGTTGTTTCCTTAACTTCTTTCTCAGCCTGTTTTTCACTTGTATACAGGAGGGCTACTGATTTTTTTGAGTTGATTTTGTATCCAACCATGTTGCTGAGGGTGTTTTTCAGCTGTAGGAGTTCCTTGGTTGAATTTTTGGGGTCATTTATGTAAACTATCATATCTGCAAATAGTGATAGTTTAACTTTTTCTTTTCCAATTTGTAACTCCTTGAACTACTTTGGTTGTCTTTTTGCTCTAGCTAGGACATCAAGTACTATATTGAAGAGATCTGGAGAGGGCGGCCAGCCTTGTCTTGTCCGTGATTTCAGTGGAATTGACTTAAGTTTCTCTCCATTTAGTTTTATGTTGACTATAGGATTGCTGTATATTCCCTTTATTATGTTTAGGTATGTGTCTTGTACCCTGCTCTCTCTAGGACTTTCAACATGAGTGGGTGTTGGATTTTGTCAAATGCTTTTGTTGGCACCTAAGGAGATGATCATGTGGATATTTTTTCACTTTATTTATATGATGAATTACATAGATGGATTTCCATATATTAAACCATTCCTGCATGTATGGGATGAAGCCTACTTGGTCATGGTGAATGATAAAGTTGATGTATTCTTGAATTCAGTTTGCAAGTATTTTATTGAGTATTTTTGCATCAATGTTCATAAGAGAAATTTCTTTATTGAGTCTTTCTGTGGTTTAGGTATAAAGGTGAGTGTGGCCTCATAGAACGAGTTTGATCATTTAACTTCTGTTTCTATTTTATGGAATAGTTTGAAGAGAATTGGTGTTAGCTCTTCTCTGAAGATCTGGTAGAATTCTGCACTGAATCTATCTGGTCCTGGGCTTTTTTTTTTTTTTTTTTTTTTTTTTTGAGACTTTTGATTACTGCCTTTATTTCCTTAGTTGTGATAGGATTATTCAATTTGTTTACCCAATCTTGATTTAATTTTGGTAGTTGGTAGCTATCAAGAAAATTGTCCATTTCATTTAAGTTTTTAAATTTTGTGGCAAATAGGCTTTTGAAGTAAGACCTGATGATTCTTTGGATTTCCTCGGTGTCTTTCATTATGTCTTCCTTTCCATTTCTGATTTTGTTGATTTGAATACTCTCTCCCTCTGTCCTTTAGTTAGTTTGGCTAAAGTTTTTTTCAAATTTCTCAAAGAACCAGCTCTTGGCTTCACTGATTCTTTGAATTGTTTTCTTTGTTTCCAATTTATTGATTTCAGCCCTGAGTTTGATGATTTCCAGCCATCTACTCCTCCTCCTGGGTGTGTCTGCTTCCTTTTGTTCTAGAACTTTCAGGTATGCTGTTAAGTTGCTAGTATGGGATCTCTCCAGTTTCTTTATAGAGGCATTTAGCACTATGGGCTTTCCTTTTAACACTGCTTTCATTGTGTCCCATAGGTTTGGGTATGTTGTGTCTTCTGTTTCGTTGAATTCTATGAAGTTTTAATTTCTTTTTATATTTCTTCCCTTACTCAGATGTCATTGAGTAGGGAGTTCAGTTTCCATGAGTTTGTAGGCTTTCAGTTGTTTCTTGCTGCTGCTGCTGCTGCTGCTGCTGTTGTTGTTGTTGTTGAGGTCCATCTTTAATCCATGGTGGTCTGATAAGATGCAAGGGATTGTTTTGATTTTCTTGTATCTGTTGGCCAAGTATGTGGTCAATTTTGGGGACGGTTCTGTGAGGTTCTGAAAAGAAGGTGTAATCTTTTGTGTTTGAGTGAAATGGTCTGTAGATACCAGTTAGGTCCATTTGTTTCATGATGTCTATTGTTTCTCCATTTAGTTTCTGTCTTGATGCTCTATCTATTGGTGAGTGTGGGATGTTGAAGTCTCCCACTATTAATGTGTATGGTTCAATGTGTGGCTTAAGTTTTATTAATGTTTCTTTTACAAATGTGGGTGCTCCTGCATTTCAGGAATTGATGTTCAGAATTGAGAAATCATCTTGGTGTATTTTTTTCTTGATGAGAATGTAATGACCTCCCCCCCCCTTGATTAGTGTGGTTGAAAACCTATTCCGTCAGATATTAAAATAGCTATTTGAGCTTGTTTCTTTGGTCCATTTGCTTGGAATACAGTTTTCCAACCCTTTGCTCTGAGGTAATTTTTATCTTTATTGATGAGGTGTGTTTCTTGTATGCAGCAGAATGATGGATCTTGTTTTCACATTCATTCTATCAGCCTGTGTCTTTTTACTGGGAAATTGAGGCCATTGATGTTAAGAGATATTAATGACCAGTGGTTGTTTGTTCCTTTTGTTTTGATGTTGTTGGTGGTAGAGTGTGTGTGTTTCTGTGTTTTGGATTTGTGGGTATGGAGTTATTTATTTCCTGTATTTTCTTGGGTATAGCTAGCCTTCTGGGTTGGGAGTTTTCTTTATAGTACCTTCTGTAGGGCTGGATTTGTGGGTAGGTACTGATTAAACGTGTTATTTTCATGGAATATCTTGTTTTCACCATCTATGGTGATCGAACGTTTTGCTGGGTATAGTAGTCTGGATTGGCATCTGTGGTCTCTTAATGTTTGCATGACTTCCATTCAGGCCCTTCTAGCTTTCACATACTCTGTTGAGAAATCAGGTGTAATTCTGATAGGTTTGTCTTTATATGTGACTTGACATTTTTCTCTTGCAGCTTTTAATATTCTTTCTTTGTTCTGTACATTTAATGTTTTGATTATTATGTGGTGGGAGCATTTTCTTTTCTGGTCAAATCTATTTGGAGTTCTGTAGGCTTCTTGTATGTTAATGGGCTTTTTTTTTTTTTAGGTTGGGGTAGTTTTCTTCTATGACTTTGTTAAAAATGTTTTCTGGGCCTTGGAGCTTGGAGTCTTCTTCTATTCCTATTATTCTTAGATTTGGCCTTTTTATAGTGTCCCAGATTTCTTGGGTGTTTTGTGTCAGGACCTTTTCAGTTTTAACATTTTCTTTGACTGATGTATCGATAACTTTGTATCCTCCACACTTCAGATTCTTTCTTCCATTTCTTGTATTCAGTTGGCATGGCTTATGCCTGTAGTTCCTGTTCTCTTCCCTATGTTTTCCAACACTAAGATTTCCTCAGCTTGTGTGTGTGTGTGTGTGTGTTGTTGTTGTTGTTGTTGTTGTTGTTGTTGTTGCTTCTAATTCCCTTTTTAGGTCTTGAGTAATCTTATTCATTTTTCTCTCTCATTTGATTGAATTTTCCTATAATTCTTCATAGGATTTATCCAATTCCTTTATCTCTTTGCATGTATTTTTCTTGTAGTTCTTTATAGGATTTATTCAATTCCTTCATCTGTTTGGATGTATTTTCCTGTAATTTTTACTAGTATTTATTCAATTCCTTCATCTCTTTGATCTCTTTGGATGTATTTTCCTGTAGTTTTTTATAGGATTCATTCAATTCCTTCATCTGCTTGAGTGTATTTTCCTGTGTTTCTTTGAGTGATTTATTTTCCTCTTTCAAAGCTCCTATCATTTTCATCACCTCAGATTTAAAGTCTTCTTTTTCTGTTTCATGGGTGTTCATATCTCCAGGGTTTGCTGTGTTAGGATCACTGGTTTCCTGTGTTGTTATATGGCTCTGAGTTTTGTTGCTAGTCTTTTTGTGCTGTCCTCTAGTCATCTGGTTGTCTCTGGTGTTAGCAGGCCTGGGGGTTCCTCCAATGAGGTCAGTATCTGTGTCCCTGGTTGGCCAGGCAGATTGGGAGCAAGTAAAGAGAAATCCAAGCCAAAGGTTGTTTGCTAGGGCTCCCCAGAGGCCTCCTTAGCATGTTGGACAGTGGGTGTTAGAGCCTGCACCCAGCTCAGCTCAGCTGTGTTCCCTAACTGTATTCCACTTGTGTTGGGCAGGGGAGAGATGAGCTGATATATTTGTAAGCCCAAAGTTTCTCAGGTACCCTATAGTCCTTTTCGAGATGGCAGGGCTCTGTCTATCTGCTGTGTTTCAGATGGTTCTCTGTACCCCATTTGGGTAAGGCCAACCGAGAGAGATTAGAGCTCTAAGCTTCTCATGAAACAGCAGGGAATGTGAGGTGTGGCCTGCACAAGTCTCTGGTCTGTGATCTAGGTGGATCTGGCCAATAGGCTATAGGTGCACAGGGTGAGATCAGGGCCAGAAGCTGCTTGCAGGATTGCAGATAATGAGTAATGTGGACCAAGCTGGTCTCTGCTCAGTGGGCTTGCATTGTGTCTTAGCTGTATCTGAGTGGTATACTTCAGGCAGGTGTGCATATACAGACCAAGGCCTGAAGTTGCTTGTAGGATGTAGACTGTGGCAGGAGCCTGTATTCAGCTCTGCCAGCCACAAGGTATGTTCCCAGCTAGTAGTTGGGGTGTTGTAGGAGATTGGGTATCCAAGCTGCTCAGAAATCCCACTGGCCCTCTTGGGATGGCAAGAGTATATTTATCTGCTCCATGACCCAGCCAGCTTAGGCCAGCAAGCAGCTGGGGGCCTGAGATAGCTCAGGGCTCAAAGATACTTGGGTGCCCCACACTCTTTTCTTGGGAGGCAGCTAATGTGGATTCTGTCCTGTTCTGGGACTAAACTCTGCCTGTTTACTACATATCCCGGATCCTGCAAGAAGTAGATGGGTGCGTGGGGGGCAGTGAGAGCCCAAAGCTGCAAGTATATCCCATAGTTTGTCTGTCCGGGATCCTGCAAGCAGCGGCTGGCAGTGAGGGACCGAAGCTGCAGGGATTTCTCACAGTTCCTACCAAGATAGCAGCTAATGTGGGCTGTCCCCAGAGATTTTTCCATGGGTTAGCTGAGTGGCCAGGCGTTGGACACACCCTGCCTCACACAATTTGGATCCCTCTCACCTGAGAATGAGCAGCGCTGGTGTTTTGTAGCTCTCAGTTTGGTCTTTAGGTGGCCATGCAGTCCTGGATTTCCTGTTATTCAGATGAAGTATGCGATAGGTGCCGCCATCTTGGAATCCTTCATTGTAAATTTTTCAAAAGATGTTTTTTTTTTTTCAAGGCTGCCAAATACAAATAGCCAAAACACAATGAATGTAATATTTATATAACTCCTTATTGTGTCATTGTTCTTTTTGCTATAGGTAGTTTACTATATATGTGTGTGTGTATATATATATATATATATATATGTGTGTGTGTGTGTGTATGTGTGTATGTGTGTGTGTAGGAATATAAATGTATATGTAAAAAATAAAAATTTTTTTATGAAAAAGAATCTTAAAAAAAGAAAGATTTCGCTGAGAAGAGAATTTCATTCTGTCTTCCTGGTATTGGGCCCATTGGCAAAGTCTTTGCCTAAGTACAGTAATCCAGACACTCAGACTCCAGTGTGCCTATTGTCCAAGGGGTAGAGCCTATTTGATCTGTCACTGTAGCTTGTTACTATGTATGTGAAGCTGGTTTTACAGTCATGCAGAGGTCACTGAGACTTCCAACTAGGTTGGGCTAGGTACAGCCAGACAAGGTACCACAAAGTCAAGGCTCTGACTGGCATCCCATAAGAGACTGAAGAATGAAGATGTGAGGGTGAAGCTGAACACAGAGATTCCAAGTTAGAATTTCCAATAATGTGGAAAGTTTGCTGAGGAAGTGGGAGAGATCAAGAACAGCTCACCTAACAGTGGATGGCCCCATTGATGGATGGAGATGCTCAGTCAGGTGAGCTCCACATCACAAGACCATCCTCAGATGATGAATATGGAAATATAGAATTTAATGTTTTCCACATTGAGTTCTGATCTTTCTTTAGTATATTCCTTTCTTATTTTTCTTCTATTTTTTTTCTCCTTGGTATTGCTTACTCTGTATCGTTATACCTTGAACTTATATAAATTTTACTTGACTTCACAATACCTTACATGCAGGTTTGTATTGCTTTAAGGAACAGGGTTGGATTTTTGACTTCAAAGACTTTTGGGAGGTAGTTCAGACTGTGATGATTTTTGGAGATGAACTGAGAATATTTTGCAATATGGCAGTAGCATACGTCTTTGAGGGCCAAGCCTCATATGCTATGATTTAAGGACCCTTTTACAAAAGTTCTTCTAAAGTTTATGAAACTCCTGAGAAATGACCCAACTGCAGCAAATCTGGCATTACATATTGTACCAAAATATATAAGAATGTCTCCAGTTTCCTATGACTCATACCAACGTGTGAAGAAGACAAGGCTGTACTGCTAGTCTCAGTGTAGCTATTTGTTTTTGCAGCATAAACTACTTTTGCACTTTGAATCTATCATCTTACATTTGAAGCTCAAAATTGACTTTTTTTTGTGAAACTGAGCAATAAAATAGAGGAAAAAACATAATTGCAGGGTAGGCCAAGAAATAATATAGAACATATATTAAATCATGCAATAAGCAGAAGGAAATTGTCTATAATCCCAATTTGCTTCCCAGTGTACATAAACTGATGAATATAACTAAGAAAATCAGCTATCAGAAATTATTGCTGATGAGGTTCTAGCTTTTGGCTTATTACTTTGCTCCTTTTTCTCACTCAATTTGATACATCCTATTGCTGTGAACTACACCCTTGTGGTTTGTCTCCCATCTCTATTTTTCTCAGAAATCACATGAGGTTATGCTGACCACTGCACTATCTTTCACACTTGGGTGTCTAAAGCATCAGACCTAAGATAACTCAATGGCCACACCCTTCTATTATTGTTACCCGATAGTGTCAATCAATACAACTAAAGCATTGGGACATGGTAAATTTGCATTGTCTCATAAGAACTTCCTAATTATATATCAGATTTCCTATATAATGTCCCCATAGATATCAAAGCACACAGTAAATTCATCAAGCTCATATTTGAGACTGAAGTTTTGATATTACCAATCAGAGTCAATGGTAACAACATCTTTAGAGCTGCTGGATAAAAATGATTAGAACTAGAATTGTGTGACTTCTTTTTTATTTTTTATTTTTACATATACATTTATATTATTACACATATGTACCAAAAACTACGTATAGCAAGAAGAACCATGAAACAGTCAGCAATTATATAAATGTTACATTCTTAGTGTTTTGGCTATTTGTATTTGGCAGTCTTGAAGAAAACAACTTTTCTATCTTGGCACCAAAAATTTGGAGTGTAAATCAATCTCCATCACCTCTTGGCATTATCAACTTAAAACATCTATCTAGATCTAAAAACATCTTAACCCCTAAACAACTAAGCTTCATTGTAAAACTAAGCTACTTGGTCTTCACCTACATCAGAGACTTGAGAAGGAATAAACATGATTATTTGAGAATGCCAGGAGTGCAGATTAGTAGCTTTCCAAGTGTGACTTCTTTTTCATATTCTCAAACTATGTCCAGATTCTGGCTCCATGTCACTAGTACCAACCTATGTAATCATGATGAAACCATGATTGTTTTTTCCTTGGATGACTCCAAGAAACTCTTGGGTAAATGCCCTTTATCTCAGCCTAAAATACTCCCCTAAGCATTCTAGTGTCAACGGACTATTCAAAGAGACTCCTTAAGACAATATGCTGTCTTTTTCAATGTTCCTGCTGAATGTCCTCAAATGGTTTATTAATAAAAACCACTCATTGTCACTTACACTTCTCTCTGGTCTGGTTCTGCATTGCCACCTGCCTTACTCACTTGACTACAGAATCCTTTGCTGTTCTTTGAAGCATACTAACTTCTTGTCTTGATCCTTTTGAATTGCTGAGACAAAATACCATAACCAAAGCAATTTATGAAGAAAGCACTTAATCAGGCACTCATCATTCAAGAAGATTAGAACCCATGACTATCCTGGCAGAAACCATGGTAGCAGGCAGGGAGGCATGGCGCTGGAGCAGTAGTTGAGAGCTTACATCTGATCCACAAGCATTAGACAGAGAGCTAACTAGGAATGACTTGGCCTTTTGAAATCTCAAAGCCCATCCCCAGTGACAGACTTCCTCTAACAAGGCTAACCCTACTAATTCTTCCCAACAGCTCCACTAACCAGGGACCAAGAGTTCAAATACATGAGCTCATGAGGGCCATTCTCATTCAAGCTGCAAGCTTCTCATACCAGCACCTGACACTAGATGTTTTGTTTCCTTCTAGATTCCACTCCATTACACAAGCTCACATAGACCATGAGTCACCTGTTTCAAGTTATAATACAAACATTATTGCCCTCATATATCCTGTTTCAAACACTGGAAGCACAAATCTGTACTCTTTGGTTCTGATTAAAGAGCTGCATGAAAGTCCATAGTATTTCTGTTCCTTAATGTAGGCACTGCATTACCTCCTTGGCTTGTTTGGCTTGGCTTGTTCACTATCTTATGACTATCACCTTAATTGTCAGAGTGAGATATAGTTATACATTCTACTAGTTGATATAACATCAGTCCATAGCATCAGGTATGGTACAAAGTCCAAACTGAACATATGCTGAGTTACATAGCCCATTGCCCTCACAATGTCCCCAACCTACTTAGGACTGCACACACACACACACACACACACACACACACACACACACACACACACATGAGTCCACATAATGTGGACATTCGTAACATAAGCTGATTCCCTAGTTAAGGAGATTGCTAAAACTAGATAAAGTTGTGCCCAAATTATGTTATAAACATATCAGCGACTGGGCTGGAGATTGTAGCTCCATGATAGAACATTTGTGTGATATGAACAAAACCCTAGCTGTTCTCCCCAGCACCCTGTGATTATCACATTAGAAATCCAAAACTATTGAGTGCATTGCTTGGACACAGATCTTTTCTTAGTTCCAAAGAAATGACATGGGGAGACCTACAAATATCACTTAAAAGAAAGTCTGGCTTTGGTTCAACTCTTTTTACTATATTTTTCTTCATTTTTGAAACTCTGTATGTCAAAAAATATTTTATTTTGTGTTACTATAACAAAATACCTGACAGTGCATAATAATTAAACAAACAAAGCCTGTTTCGCTCCAAATTACAGTAGCTGAGCCATCTAGACATCATGGTGTGGCCAGAGGTTCCCTGGAAACATCATAGCATCATGGAGAAAAGAGGAAAACATCACTAAGTAGATGTGCTTTTTATCACAGGATCTTAATTAAATGTCTTATAATGTGTTTTATTTGCTCTCTGCATATTAAGTGCAAATATTTTTTTTCTTTAAGATTAGGATAGGTTTATTCATGTTTTATTTGGTACACATGAAGAAGGAATTCATGGCAATTTCTAATGTGCAAACAAAAAATTAAAATTATCTTTAAGAAATAACTATTTCTTCTGAGAGTAAAAGGGGGAAATGTAGCAGCAGGGGATGGGCATATTACTCAGTTGCTAGGAACCTTGCCTAGAAAACATGAAGCCCTGGAGTGCAATCCCAAACATCAGGCACTGAGTATGGTAACCTGGGTGTGGTGGCTAATTTTCTAGGGTCATCAGAGAGAAGGGAGCCTCAGTTGAGAGAATGCCTGCAAAAGATCTGGCTGTAGGCAAGCCTGTAGAGCATTTTCTTAATTATTGATTTATGGGGGAGGGCCCAACCCATTGTGGGTGAAGTCATGACCTTAGCTGGTAATCCTGGATTCTGTAAGAAAGCAGGCTGAGCAAGCCAGTGAGCAGCACACCTCTATGGCCTCTCCATCAGCTCCTGCCTCCAGGTTCCTATCCTGTTTGAGTTTGGGTCCTGACTTCTTTCAGTGGTGGACCATGAGGTAGACATGTAAGACAAGTCAACACTTCCTCCCCAAGTTGCTTTTGTTCATGGCATTTCATCACAGCCGCAGACATCCTAACTAAAACATTATGCCATGCCTATAGTCCCAGCACTAGTGAGGTGGAGGTGGGAGTGGGGGCATCACAAGTTCAAGACTATCTTCCTTTACATATGGAGTTTGTGGCCAACTTAGGCTAAGGGTGCTGCCTTTAAATGAAAACAAAGAAATAAAAGAACAGTAGCAATGTGTCTACGCATGGAAAATAATGACAACAATACCATCCCTTCAGTTGAATCTATCCCCAAGAGATGTGGATAAGGAGAGACAAACAGGCCTCCCCTTGCATCCTTCGTATCTTTACTGCAGAAGTATCTGGGGTTTTATGCTGCTGTAGGAGAATTTAGGCTGAGGGAAAGGCAGAGAATGTTAGCAACGTTATTCTAGCAGGTGAGAAGGTAAAGGCAGGAAATCAGTTCAGTGCCACCTCTAGCCTCTGCAGTTGTAAGGTTGCTCTACCATTTCCCTCCCCTTGGCCCACCCCTGGGGAAGTCTGAGGTACTCTCTTTCATTGAATAGCCAGATGCTGGCTTAGAAGCCATTTTACTCACAACTGAATTTGTTACAGTTAGATGGACTAGAGGCAAGACTGTGTATAATAGTGTAACTACCTGTTTTGGTTTCACTTCTGTGTTATGATAAAGCACCCTGACCAAAAATCAACTTCAGGTAGAAGGGCCTATTGGCTCTAGGTGCGAGGTTACATTTCATCATTGCATGCTCAACACGGAAGGACTTTAAAGCAGTTAATCACATTACACCACACTCAAGAGCAGAGAGCAATAAATTAATGTGTGCATAATGGTGCTCAGTAGCTTTCTCCTTCTCACTCAGTCCAGGGCCCAGGGCCCTCACACTCACTTTCCACCTCAATTAGCACAATGAAGAGAATGTCTCACTGGTAGGCCCTCAGACAAACACAGTATAGACAATTCCTCACCAAGTGTACCTTTCAGGAGATTCTACATTGTGTCAAGTTGACCATTAAAGCTAACCTTCACACTGCTCACTAAGTTGAAATGTTTATCAGGGAAATGGGCAGTAATGTTTTTTTTTTTATTTGTATTGTTTATTTATTTATTTATTTATTTAATCTGAGTTGTTTGAGGTGCATGGTTTGTTTACATACTGTATGTGCAAAGCGCCTTTGGAGGCTTAAAGATAGCATCAGATCTCTTCCCTCTTGCAACTGAAAACAGGAGGTTTTGATCTGTCATATTTATACTGGGAATTGAACTGATGTCCTCTGGAAAAATATCCAGTGCTCTTAACTGCTGAACCATTTTTCTAGCCCTTCAAAAATGTCGTCAGTGTGTTCCTTGGGTTGGCAGGAGGTGGGGGGGGGGTGGTTCACCGGCCTTCATGGAGCCCGTGGAGACTTGATTTTTGTTTTTATTTGTTTGTTTGTTTGTTTTTTGTTTGACAGCCCTGTCTTTCCTCACATTTATCCTGAACCCTCTCTTATTTTCTACCATTTCCAACCTCATCATTCTAACACTAATATTCATAAACCGATAACACTATGTTACCTTTTTCTTTTTCATGTTATAGTTAATAATACTTCTTTTTCGGTTTTTCATTTCTAAACTAAAAATACTACTGATTTTTTTTTCAACCACTACACTTTTTACTGAATTTACTTATTTCCCCCCTTAAGCTTTCCGTTTGTGTGTTTAGGCTTCCATGTCAAACATGAAAAACAAGTGATTTAATTTAAACCCTCCTGATAGTGACATTTTTTATTGATTTCTCTTGTCTCAATGCCTTGTCTGAGACCTGTACTACTTTCTTTGCTAAGTGGACATTATAAGAGTGAGTGCCGTTGTCTGTTCTTGAAGTCAGAGAGTAAGAAATGCCTTCTCTGTTGAATATGATGCTAAGTCATACCAAGGTATATTCTTCCCGCACATAACTTATTGACTAATTTATCATGGAAACACTGAAATTCATCAAAAGTTCTTTCAGCATCTATTGATAATATTATCTTCTGCTTTTGTTCTTCATTTTGTTAATATATCTCATAGTATTTAAAAAAAATTTTAAACTGGATGATATTTGTATTAAAGAGATATACACTATACTCATGTTAATGGCTTTTTGACATGCTAATTTGCCGATGCTGAGATGATAATACACCTTAGGTATTCATATACTAAGTCCTTCACCAGTTGTGTGAAAAATTCTTTTGGAGTTCTTGACCTTCCATTGTGTCAAGTGCTGAGTCCCCAGAGATAGCTCAGCATTGTTGATAGCCCTAATATAATTGAGTTATCAGGCTCCTTTTCATGATCTGCAGTAAATGTCATTTTCCTGATAACTATCTTTGGAGTCATGGACAGTTGTGCCATTGGTGAGTTCCTGTCTGTGCAGATTAGCTCTCAGATAATAGCCCAGAGTAGCTAGAGCTGCATTATAGGATGATTTCATGAACCACAGTCAGACTCTGTCTAGCAGGTCATATACTGAGTATGTCTTCTGGGTTCCTGGGAGTACAGTAATGCTTCCAAGCTGCAACTGTCAGGGGCTGAGCTGAGATCAGCCTCTTATCTCCTCTCTGTCACTGTCACTGAGGATAGGTAACTCATAAAGGAAAGAGGTTGTGTTTTGATTTTTTTCTCCCTTGTGGTTCTGGTTACTGGGGTGGTGTTACCAATTGTTTGTCTTCTAGCCTGAGTCACATGCCATACCTGTTGGTGTATAGAAATGACTAGCCTTATGGTGACACCACAAGTAAGAGGGCAAGACAAGAATGCTACATTCACATTGTTATGACTTGTTCTCAAGGAAATGTATCTAGTTTCATGGTAATTGCAATAATTCCATCATCAAAATAAAGCTCCACGACACAATTGCATTCCCAAAATTCTCTGTTTGGACATTTTATACTGGCAGCCCTGTCCCAACACAAGTCATAGCACACACTTACTCAAATCAGCAAGGTCATTGAAACTCGGGGTTAGCTTTCTGGTTTTTGCCTTCCAAGTGCCAGGATTACCAGCATATGCACAGTGCTTAGCCAGTGAAATATCTTTTGTGGGACTCAGGTCATCAAGCCTGATGTGGGGATGCACGTGGACAAGTCTGACAAGTTGTCCCTTTGGATGTAAGAGTGATGTCAACCAGAAGCTGAAATCTCAGTACAGGCAACTTTGGCAACAGTTCCTAACAGAATTGTAGTGGGGCTCCTAGGGGAATGAAGCCATTTCTGATGCTGGAACAAAGACAACATTTAACCAAACTGCCACCTCAATGTGTATTCACTTTCAAAGGACCTGTGTGTGAAATCAAGTTTTATAGGAATGTTGTGAAGTTCCATCTGAATCTCAAATCCCCCACAAATGTCCCTTTTCCTGAGGATGAATGAAAAATCTGTCATTTCTGTCAAGGGATATGAGTTGGGGACAATCTTGAAACACCCCCACAATCTGTTCCTATCTCCTAGGTAAGCATTTTAAATTCAGCCTACCTCCCTACATAGTTTGACTTGGATTTTGTTATTTAAAGCGAGATATTCCTATTAAAATATAAACGGCTATGATAGAAGAAGAAGATGAATGAACAAATAATGGTTATTTAAATTTTCTGGTAAATTGACACAGCTTGAAAAGTATTAATGTTTTATCTATTCAATCTATATTTGTTTTTGTCAAAAGAATCCCAGAAATAATTATTTTTAAATATGAAATAAAATATAGCGGTGCTGGGGATATATCTCAGAGGTTAAGAGCACTGGATGGTCCTCCAAAGGATCCAGGTTCAGTTCCCAGTGCCCACATGACAGTATACAATCTTCCGTACCTGCAGTCCTTTTTGTGGCCTCCAAGGACACTAGGCATGCACATGCTAACACAGACATACATGAAAAAATTCAACTATACAAATAAAATTAAATTATGAATTGTAATATCTCAAACACAAACACATGACTTTGAGAAGATGGGTGTGTGACTGTGTTTTTTTGTGCCAGGCATAAGAAATTGAAAATAGCATCACTGCTCAGAAAAATCAGTAACAGATAGTATTGTATATTTATGTATTGGTAATATTTCTATGAATTTATAATTTTTCCATTATGATACAATTAAGATTTGAGATATAATATATCTCAATATATATATATATATACATACATATATATACAAATTGTGTTATAATGTTGTGTAGTATTGAATATATTGTATGCTATAATGTTATATATTTATAGTGTTTCCTATAATGCTGCATATATATGTATGTAGGATGTATGTATGTATGTGTGTGTTATAATGTTGCATACACTTGCCATGAGCAGCCTTAGGCTGAAGCTCTAGTAAAATTAGGAAAGAGGAGGGAGAGAGAGAAATAGAGAATAAGGAAAGGAAGGAAAAAGAAACAGTGTTTTTGTGTAAAATCAAGGCTTACAAATCTGTTCTCTACTGTCAGGATTTTTTTATGACTACTATAGAAGACAATTAACTCCATGCACGGCCAGTCTCCCTGTGCTGATGGCTTTATCTTATACACACACAAACCGTGATAGGGAAACAGTTGGAAAAGACCACATTGCACAGCACACTGAGAGACCACTTTGTCCCTTCCACGGGAGCCCAAAGCAATCTATATTGTGAAGGTGTGATGAGAAAAACTGATTTCAAAATCAGGCACGTATGAGAATTTCCTGTTGAACCTTCAGTGACACATTAGTGAGAAATCTGCTTTTCCACTTCTGACTCAGTCTGAGCATCATGGGGCAGCCGGCAATGTTCACAGTCACTGTTGTCCTAGATCTCTGCACCGACTCTCCCCTTTTGGTGCTCAGCTCCCACAGGCCTCCTGTGAGCACCACACCTCACTGCATGAGACCTGGCTTTCTGGCAATAGAGGGAGCTTGTCCAGTTGGTGAGGAGACTTTACAAATACGACATTGGAGCAACTGAGGCTCAGTTCAGATGCAAACATCTCAAAGTTCACATGTAAGTTTTAAAGCCAGAATTAATTCTAGATCTCACTGATTCCAGGGATAATTGATTGAATTATCCAATTATGTTGAGTTATTACAATTGTATTTGATGTAACCTAAATAACACTGACTTTGACAGCCTTAGACTCTTTAGGGGATGATTGAACCAAAAACATTCTACTATGAACCTTTCTTTTATGTTATGGTTTCACATGTTAGTTAATTATTTCTTTAAATAAAATGTGTATTAAAAATAATTTTGAAGTATTTCCAATATCTCTTATCTTATGCAATATTTTTGACATAGCATTTTCTAGAATTTGCAATATGTTTACATTTTTAGTGACTCGCTGAACTCCTCAGTCATTCCAAATAAACAAATTTAATAACATGCAAATCATTTAAATAGATATATTAGCTATTAAAAGTAATATGCAAGTTTTATATGCATATATATATGTGTCCGCCTTCCTAGACCACCCATGTAGAGTACTCAGGTCTTACTCGTTATTGGATTTCAGTGTATTATAAAGTTCGTCAGATTGTTGTGTGTGCATGCACACATAAATATGTAACAATGATAATTAAGGAGGAGGTCATGAATTCGAGAGAGAGAGTGGAGGCCATGGGACAAGTTGGAAGGGAAGAGAGAGGCGTGGAAATAATGTGAAATCCTCTAAACAATAAAAAAAAAAATAAAGAAATTAATTCAACGCTCTTTTTCCTTACACTGTTAGCGTCATTTTTGTAAGTTTTAAACATTTCACGGCCCTAGTACTATGAAAACTAAATTTAATTTTTAAAACATTTTTTCTTTATAAGCGTTTTTATTTCTCACTAAGTTATTGTCCTATAAAAAGAGGGTTACCTTTTAAAACATTACTATTATTATTATTATTATTATTATTATTATTATTATTATTATTATTATTATTATTACTGTTGTTGTTGTTATTGTTTTATCATAGAATACATACTCAGTATCCAAGAGAAAAAAGCAACTTAGATTAAAAGTTCGAACTGCAAAATGAGCTTTGATGTTCCAAACTCCACCCATTTTGGCTTCATCAGAATGTGTGTACCTTTCTGTGAAACACTGCGGTAGCACAGACCTTGGCATCACTCAACTGCAGAGATGATTAATGAAGGAGTCACCTACGCAGAACTGAATGTGGCAAAGAAGTCCAGGGACCAGCAACGGAAACCAAGGGGCACTCACAGTTCCATTTCAGTAGTGGAGCAGGAAATCACTTATGCAGAATTCAACTTTCAAAAAGCTTCTCCAGAGCATCCCGCCATCTGCAGGGACTGCTGCTGCAAAGGTGAGATGCTGAATTGGCCCTCGGGATAAGGACACCAGGATTCCAGGGGCATGAAGGGGTGTGGGCAGCGGTGGAAATAGCCTCCTTGTGAGGATCAGAGCTCTGACTTGACCTGTTTTTTTTTTTTTTTTTTTTTTTTTTTTTTTATAATTTGTGAGCATGGAAGTCATTCTGTGGCAAAAAATTTTGTGGATCATTCTGTCCACGGAAAGTGAAATGATACTGCCTACAGTGTCTGCATGGAGGAGCGCTGGAGCTGGAGTTTGTCTGTTTGACTCAGTGGGTATGTGAGGTCTGTGTATAGAAACCGTGTGTAAAACCACCCTTACCTTGCATTTATTTCTCTCTGCAGGCTTTCCATGTCCTCCAGAAAAACTCATCGCTGGGACCCTGGGCATCATCGGCTTTGCCTTAATGGTTGCTGTGGTTGTAGTTAGTACAGTGACCACTCCATGTACGCATGTTTTAAAAAAGATTATAAAGGAACTTTCCACTTTAACGACTGGAAATGCCTTTCAAGACCTCAAATCAAGAACAGTAGCTTTTAGTTTAAAGTATTTATTTGAATTAAATGTAGGATGCTTATTGTGACTTTGTTTATATTATGACTATCAGAAGAACTGAACAAAAATTTACTTTTGATTTTATCAATGATTTTATAGCATAGTTTAAGACCTTGGAGATTCTTTACTGAGATGTGAAAACTGTTCTGAAAGTGATTTTTCAGAGGTTACACTGTGAAAATGTTGAAATTTGGGCTTTCATTGAAGTACTCGCCAAAGTTTTTTCTGTGTTATTTATTTTTTGGTGATTTAAATTATATTCCACAGAAACTTAATTAAAAATTGTATATCAATTTCAGACTAAGACTCCAAAATTGTTACAAGTATTTTTGATGTTAATTTTCATAAGAATTATTTTAACTCTTCAGATACTGAAGCAAAGGTGCAGATCAACACATCCTTGACTACAACCCACAGAGGCAAGTCCTTCTTCTCATAGTTTTGATGTTTCTACTCATTATGTTTTATGCCTGACCATGCAAAGATGGTAACAGGTTTCTATGTAGAAAATAATCTAGAAATTAGAGTTCTATGTGCTCTAAACAGACATTAAGAATGATAACCTTTTTTGTCCCACAATAAGAAATATTCAAATAAAATCATACAAAATTTAAATAATTAGCTTAATTTTCCTACTGATGAACTCTAATAAAATTGAAATGAATTCACTATTTTAGAATAGACCTTATGCTCTGTGACCTTGAAAAAAAATTTGTTTATTTGCTTCGGATAGACACATAAACAGAGGGCCAAATAGCCACTCTTTTCTTTGTTTGTGTGTTTGAGTATATATTTGATTCATGTTTATTAGCCTCTAGGCTGTGTAGATATATATTTTATGTGAATTTTCAAAGCTATGAATACATATTAATTTTCACTATTAAGTTCATGTTGCTTCTAGATAATAAAGCACAATCTCTCTTCAGCACACCCTTGCGGCTGTTGTCCAAAGGAGTCGATATCATATTCCCACAACTGTTATTACACTGGTGTGGAGAAAAAATCTTGGAATGACAGTTTGGTGTCCTGCGCTTCCAAAAACTGTAATCTGCTTTACATAGATAGTGAAGAGGAGCAGGTAAGAGCTGCACCGTGTCAGTCATTGCTTGACCTTTCTCCCTGTCAAGGTGACATTTGTAGAGCCTACTCATATCCTTTACATGTTTTACTTATTTTACAAAGCTGTGTTTGTATTTATGTACTGGCAGTGAATATTTATTTTCAGGTTTATTTATTTATTTGTCATGAAAGCCATTCTTGTACAAGTGCATTTAGTCTGAAATTAAATTTGCCATTTAATTGTACCATATAAACAATCGATGCACGTACAATAGTTAATACTGATCAGAGAGTGACTGGCTAGAGGTGAGTGTAGTCAGGTCACTAGGCATACATTTCTCTTTCCTCCATGTCTTTCCCCTGTGCTTCCATTAGGCTTCGCTTTTGTACTAATTAGCTACACATTCCTCTGACTTTCATAAGACAGGGTCAGGCATACATATGCACCATTACGTAGATATCCTGTAACTCAGCAGCTGCCAACCTGTAGTTGACAACCTGGAGGCTAACATGACCCTTTCACAGGGGTCACCTCAAAGCATGGGAAATATCAGATATTTACATTGTATCTGTAACAGTAGCCAAACTCCAGTTATGAGGTAGAAAGGTATGGTTTGGGATCCCCTCAGCATGAGGAACTGTATTAAAGGGTCAAAGGAAGGTTGAGAAGCATTGCTATCATTCTTTCATGATCTTATAGCAAATCATTGGTCCTTTTACTGTAACCATCTGTAGTTTGCTAATTTTTCATTGCTGTGTAATGTAAGCTGTAATGTGTCTCTGGATAGGAGCGATGAGTGATACACTCTCAAGGACAGAGGCATTTTACATGACCTCTGTACTCATGGGGTGCCCTACTCTAACTTCCACCCCGGTGTCCTTTAGCAGGTAGGAGAAGCCCTTTGTGTGGTCAATCACTCATTAGGTGCTTTCAGCGTTGCCCAATACTCTTGCCTAAACTCTTTTACACACAAAGAAAGAGAGATGTCACAGCATCCACCTATTGATGCTTGCGTGCTAGGTGAAAGGTGTAGGGTCATTCCCTTCCCTTGGACAAGGGACACAGGATGCTTGACATTCTAATGTCCTTCACCTGAAGGTGTCAAGCCCTCTCAGCTTCTTGTTCCAGGCCGTTTCTTGCTTTTGCCTTTTATTATTACTTTCTAAGTTTGCCATTATTTATCACAGTAGCCGAGAGAAACATTAACGCTACCTTGTCAGTAATCCAACCCTACAGTGGTAGACAGCATAAGGGCTCAGCTAGTTAAAGATAATGCAGTACACAGAAAAGAAAAGCATTGATTACTACCTCACTCAGTTCTTCCATAGCAATCCAGGGACTTCCTCCTAAAACTGAACTTTGAGGACTAGTAGAAAAGTTGATTTGAGTACAGTATCCAGAAATTTGTATACAAATTTGTTTGAATCCTTGCTATATTTATGTTGTTAGCATGAATACCTATTAAGTTACATAAATTGATCACCAAAACCTTACTAATATAAAAATACAACTTCTAATTATAAACATTTAAAAGTTAATCCTAGATAAAAATTACACACATATGTAACTGCTTGGCAATATATGAAGTGTTCTCAACATCAATAACTTGATTTGTATTGGACAATAACCTCACTATGACAGAATATATTTTAAAAATAATAAAATCCTTCATATTGATGAAAGTTCCTTGTTTTTATGGTAGGACTTTCTGCAATCCCTCTCACTGGTCTCATGGGCTGGAGTCTTTCGGAAGAGCAAAGAACAACTCTGGGTTTGGAAAAGTGACTCAAGTTTCAAACCGAAGTAAGTTTTCACGGATGATGTAATAGACAAGGGGGGAGGACAACAAACAACAAAAACCTCAGAATTGTGTCAATAAATGAAGCTGAGTTATAGACAGGCAGAATGATGCTGTCCTTCATGATCTGTTCATGGCAATCTGAAGAATGGGCTACTTGGCTTTCATAGAAATCAGTTCTTACTACACTATTAACGAAGATGCCATTGCTGACTTCCATGAGATCTTTCTTTTGCACTTCCATATAGGAGTCGCTCATTCAATTAGCCTGCAGTATATACAATTTGTGTTTCCACCACTGCAGGATATCAGAGGTTCCCTATGATGAGTATAACTGTGCCATGCTGTCAACATCTGGCCTCACAGCAGACAACTGTACAGCTTTACATACATATCTTTGTGAGTGTAAGCTCACAAACTGAAACCCCTGCACCTGGAGTCGGCCAGGTAAGGTTGCAGCTCATAACCTGAAAATAGAATTGTGATCGTGTACATATTATAGGGAATTATATCATTTGTTCTATTGACAGTTTCTTTCAAAAGCAATCATTGAGGTGTAGTAAGCACACACAAAGTACAAATATTACTGAATCTTTTCCTCAAGATATTCTTTATAATATTTATTTTTGACAGATCACATATATCCCAGGAGGCTTTGTGAAGAAGCATTGTTACATTCTGAGCTTACTATTCAAGGCACTGTAATGGGGCTTTGTAGAATTGGCAGTTGTGTATTACAAATTTAGCTTCTTTAGTACATTTAGGTTACTCACTTGTTAACTACATTTTCATATATATATATGTGTGTGTGTGTGTGTGTGTGTGTGTGTGTGCAAATGTGTCCTAAGATATATTTGTTTCATAGATAAATAGAAATGTTTTTAATAAGGTTTCTATATCTGAGGTCTGGAAAATTTATAAAGAAAAGTTTTTTAAATACAGAAATAAATAAAATATTTACACCTTCTTAATGGTTTTTCAAGAACCTTTAATAAATTTCATGTGTCTTTTGTTTCTTCTTTTTGCTTTTTAAACTCTTTTACGTGTCATTTATTTATGTCCTTTTGTTTTAGTGTGTGTGTGTGTGTGTGTGTGTGTGTGTGTGTGTGTGTGTGTGTGTATGTGTGTGTGTACACGTGCGAGCGGATGTGCATGCACGGAGCATGTACAGAGGTCAGAGGACACCCAACAGAAGTTGATTCTCTCCTTTTACCATGTAGGATTCAGGTTTCAAACTTAGGTTGGCATGTTTGATGGCAAACACCTTTACATGCGAACCACCCCACAGCCCTTTGTTTGTTTGTTTATTTTCTTTGTTTGGTTTTGGTTTTGGTTTGGTTTGGTTTTTTGAGAAAATATCTCCCTCTGTAGCATAGACTGATGTCAAATGGTCAGCAGCCATTCTGATTCTTGAGAGAAGTTTACAGACATTTTTTTTTTTTTGCCAAAGTTGTTTTTCTTCTGTTTTTTCAATGAAAGTGATTTAGGTCTTTACTGACCTTTTCCCTTGGAATATTGTTTTTGATCATAATTTTATACAGTTTATTGTTTTCTACTTTTTGCTTTATTCATTGCAAATTTCAACTTGTTTGGCTTTTCTGATATTAATTTCTTATGATACATGTTTGTACTAAAATATCTCTTTTTCTGTAATATTGCCTTTGAAGAAATCAGTTATTCATGGAGTAAATTTTGCTATATTTTCCTTATAATTCTTTTTAATGTTTTATAATTATTCATATTACATCCCAATTGTTATCCCCTTGTTTGTATCTTCATTTTCCCTCCCTCCCTCCCCCCTTCTGCCCTATTCCCCTCCCCTAGACCTCTGACAAGTGGTAAGCATAGCTGCCTTACTTATAATTCTTAATTGTGAACAGCCTTAATGATAATCTCTTTGTCCAATCATTGTTTAGAAATATGCTTGAGAATCAGAATTTTTTGATTAAATTGAAAGAAATTTTCAGTGATATTGGCATGTGACTGTGGCCATTGGCATGGTTAGTAAAACCAAAGAATTTATTTTACACTGTATCTTACATTTTATTTACTTTTTAAAATTAAGTTTAAGCTTGATAGCTCCAGCCTGGATGTCTTATGCAAGTGTGGCTTGTGGCTACAGTGGCCACTGTGTGGACAGTTCAGCTTTAAATACTTTTTAATAATATGCTTAGAAATACTAGTATATTTCTGTGGAAATTTCCCAATTGTACCTAAGAGCCTGAGCCTCCTGTGCACACGGAGGTGAGTATGTGAGTGACAGCCTGTGTTGACTCTCTAGCTTGTCTCCCTAACCTCACCGATCCATCTGCTGTGCGGGTGTGGTGCTCATGTATCTGGGTCCATTTGTTATTAAACCCCTGACTTCCAATTCCATGTTTTATTGTTTATTTCTTTATCTTTAGGCACACAAAAGCTAGTGAAATATTATTAGTGGTTTTAATGAAATTGTTGTCATTATTAAACTTTTTTTTCATCTCCAGTTTTTGTCATCTTATGATAGCACACAATTGGCTTAATTTTTATTTTGTTACTTTCATCTTTCTTAATGTTTCTTCTTTCTTTATGTCTTCATCTTTCTTTATGTTCTGAGTTTCGTATTGATACGGGAAAGTTGAAATAGAAGCCTGTGTTATATAAGTTAAATATTATTTAGCTTATATTTAAGGTATTATTAGAATACTATGATATATTATTTATTAAGTTGCTTGCATGTATAACTTATTCTAATTTTCATTTAATTTTGAACACTTCTATTCCATAAACTATTTTTTCTGATTCCTTGTCTTTTCACAATACTTCCATTGATCACATCCCATTACATGAATTTGTTAATTTAACTTCAACATTAAATCTTCTTCATGTCTCACATTTTACAGTATGATTATTTACTCACTAAAATCCAATAAATCAAACAAACAAAAATTTCCAACAACCTTCAATTTTTAGTCACTATTTGTTCCATTATTTTCTTTCTGAAATGCTGTGATATACTTCCTGATAATAATAAACTTTTAACTTTGATACTTTGTCACCAATATTTCACTGTTTACTTATGAAATGTCCAGCCATCCCTTCTACTCTTCATTTTGCATTGTCCAGGGCGCTCACCTACAGGAAGTGTTTATCGTTAGGAGAACCTCAAATGTTTTCTTTAGTCCTGGTCAACTGGTGACTGCCTACTTTTGCTGATTCTTGAAAAATGAATTAATTTGCTGCAGAAAATGTCATTTACTTCTTTTTAACTTCTAAATTACTTATCAGTATCAGCATTCTTTCACTAACAACCAAAGGAAAGTTATTTTTACATACTGTTCTTAGATATGGGTAATTTGGAAAAAAAGCAACTCTCTTTTTCAAAAATAATTTCACATATACCTAAAGGGATAAATTCTAGCTATTTTTGTTATAACAATCACTTATCTTTGTTTTGTATATTATTTTCTGAACATATATTTTATAGGATTGCATATCAGAAGAGTGAAAGCCCACATCATTGTATATAATAAAATGTGTTCTATGTAAGATATGTAGTATTATGTAATTTATAATTAATGTTTCTATCAGTAATAAATATAAGTACATAAAATAAGAAAAAAGGAATGTTAATGAATAGAGCATGATTTACATTATTTGAGAGCTTTAAATCTTAAGTGTGTTAATACGTAAACAAAATAAATTTAGTTTTGGTAAACTGAACATGAGTAGAATATATAAATATATGGAATATTTAGTTTATAAAAATAAAATATAATTAATAGAAATATGAGTAGACTCATTTTTATAAGTCACGTAGGTGTGTGTGCCCACAGATAAGAAGAGAATCAGGAATGTTAAAAACACAGTGTTGTCTCCTCAAAGAGATGTATAACGTGTTTTCCACCCAGAGAACAGCGAGTGGATGCAGTTAATAGCTTGATGTCTTTTGCACAGTATGTGTGCCTAAAGCCAGACCATATCCTCTTCCAGATCCTCATCTTGAGCCTATTTTCTGATTTAATCTATAGAATCTATTTCTATTGGAAGATGCCACTTGTACTATACAAAGAATTTCCATATGGTCAAGTCTGAAGCTCTGTTGTGTCCAAGGAGTGCATGGCATGTACAGGTTGTGCACACGTGCTGGGCATGAACATGCCTAAAATAAACGATTTGAGGTCAGACTGTTGAAGTTTGAAAAAACACCAGCATGAGTCATGTTGAGCCAAATTTCCATTGTTTCCCTCTGGTCATTACCCTGCTCGCTGTGGTGTTTGCAGAGAGAACCCTGTAGTTCCCAACTCAACTAATGACAGTGACGTTCTTACATTGCGCTGTTACACAGGCAAAGTGTAATAGGCCACCTGGAGCCACTGTAGTGTCTTCAGCTACATAATATTGTGGGAGCACAGTTACATGATTCACTGTATTTTCATTGCTCTTGGTTTGTTTTGTCTGGTCTGTTGCTTGAAATGTTCCCACATGCTTGGCAAGCTCTTTGTGCCACTGAGCCACAAATTTAGCCACAGAATGTCTTTATGTAGCCCATGGCTGCACAGGTCATACTGACAGCTCTATGGGTCTAAATTCTATTTCTGTAGATTTTAGGAAATAAAAACTTAGATTTGTCTGGCCTCAGTCATGCAGAGGTTTCATGGACATGAACATCCCTGAAGTGACAGGTAACAGACTTCCCTTTGCTTGATATTAATATTGTCTACTTTATGGGTGAGCCTAATGTCATGTAACAGTTTCAAACACAGAACACTTGTTTTTTTTTTAATTAAATACTTCTCAAAACTATTGAGTCGTTTGTAATAAAGGATAAAATCTCATTTTAATGACTAATGATAATCACTAAATAAAAGCATTATAGTGAAATAATTGCTATACATGTGATAAAAAAAAATACTATCCTTCTACCCCATAGCATCCAGGCTTTGGCAATTATCACACATCAAAATAAAAACCTGAATCATTATTCATGGAATGAAAAATTAATGCATCTATTTTAATAATTAGGCTCAATAATATAAGATTTTAATTAAGACATTCATGTGAAGTGTTGCCTCGTGTTACTGATATTCTTATTTATGAGCATTTAAAAAAATTTTATTAATTTATTCTTGTTACATCTCAATAGTTATCCCATCCCTTGTATCCTCCCATTCTTCCCTCCCTCCCATTTTCCCATTATTCCCCTCCCCTATGGCTGTTCCTGAGGGGGATTACCTCCCCCTGTATATGTTTATGAGCATTTTTTATTACTGAAAGTTGCATACCAGACAAAGGCTTTACCCTAGACCACTCCTTTACATATTTGTTTTAGGGACAGAACTTATCATCATTTTATTCCTGGAACCAGCATGGATTCCCATAGACCAGGCTGTCACTGGGTTTGAGACACTCCTGCCTCAGCTTCCCAAGTAACTTGGAGTACAGCCCTAAGCCACTAGGCAAGGTGTCCTGGTTACTTTTTCACTCTAAACTTGGGAAAGGGGAGTATCAGTTGGAGAATTGCCTCAATTGGCTTTGTAGTAACTACTGTGCGAGGCCGTCCTGAGTGATGTCTGATGTGGGATGGCCCACCCCTTTGTCTATGGCACCGTTCCTAGCCACATAGTCCTGAGCTGTATGAGAAGGCTTGAAATGGAAGCAGCAAGCAGTGTCCTCGCTGCTTTCTGCTTCAGTTCTTGCCCTGGTTTCCCTCAGCCACGGATGTGACCTGGAAGTATATGTGAAATAAATCCTTTCCTTCCTGGGCTGCTTTTATCCAAAATGTCCCATCACAGCAACAGCAACAACAAAAGCCAACTAGAATGCTTTCCTTTAGTTTTTGCCAATCTGTTGTGTTTCGTGGTCCCAACTGTTAATTTAGGTTGAACCAGACATGTGTTGAAACATTCATATTTTTACAGTGAGGTGCAATACAAAGGCCTGTGGATATTTGAACTAAATTTTTGGATCCAGCTGAAACATTAGGATGCAGTTGGATGACCCTCTAGACTTCCCATACTATATTGGTTTATGGAAAACTTACTACATTCATCTCTTAAGCACATTTACCTAAAGCATAATTCCTGACATCTGCTGCCACACTCCAGTCCAGTGGCTACACAAGCAGTAGCCTGTCTGGAATTACTCCCTCATAGTGCTCCCAGCACCTTGAAGGAAGTGGAAAAAAATGCCATGACTCAGAGGAACTATGTATTCACCTTTCTCTGTAACTGTCAGAGGTGAGCTGAAGTTGGAAACAGGATCATTATAGTTCATTTCACATGAAATAGCCTGACCACCAAGTTGGGTACAGTAAATGTATTGCTAAAATCTCCAGCATTTTACAAAGCACACGTTTACTGAAAATGTGAAGGTCCATACTCAAAAGCAAATTAGATTTGTGGGTGTGGCATTTCGGTACCAGTTAGTCTTCCCTTTCTGCGCGCATGTCACCCCCTGAGCAGCCGTTTCTCTCTGTCTTTCTCACTGCTTCCATTTGTCCCGACAGATTTCTTGCTTGCTTCAGATGAACTTGTGGCTGGAATCCAAAGGATCATCTCCCTTCTCTAAATTTCCCATTTGTGGTAGCGAACACAGCTGTTGTTACCTGCAAGGACGGCTTATGGATGAGTATAAGGGAATTTTTCGCTCTGCTAGCTGGAAGTCTCTGTATATATTCCTCTGTATATAATCATGAAAACCCCATTTAATATATATTTTCATTTAGTATATTTTTATTTATGTAACCTTGTAAAAAACCTGTCAAATGCTTATTCTGAATTTGTCAAAAGCTCAATAACAGAGCTACTGCAGAGTGTTTTTATGTCAATGTGTTGTGATTTTGTAACTCAATGATACATACCTGGAAACCTTTATTAAGATGATAATTAAATTAATAATTATTTGTGGTTATATTAACAATTACAAAGGTGGGTCAGTTTTAGTTGTGAGCCCAGCCTTCAACAGCTGACGCATCTCTCTCACCCCAAATTTGCTCAGTTTTTAACCTTTATGATTTTGTAAAATTTTCCATCCAGAGGTTCATTTTTATAATAATTTTTCCACACAAGATGATTATATTATATATTCTCATATTTTTATATGAACTAATATTTCAAGGTAAGAAAGTAAAACTCATATTTTCATAAATACTAATTAATTAAGAGCCCTTTACTTTTTTCTAACTATTGTAAGTAAGAAGCAGAACATTACTCCCAATAAACCCCAGCCAGGAAAGTACACAACAATTGTCAAAGTTCCAATATTTGCACATGTTTTATTTTGTCTTGATCTCAGCATATGAAAAACTGATCGTGACTTTCAGGGTGAAAATTAGTTAATGAGTCTTCACAAATATATATTTTAGGAAAACATTTATTCTTGTACACTATTAAAAAGGAAATGCTTAAAGATACAATGTCCTTTGGTATCAGTTGCCTCAAATATGCTATTGTTGTCACATGATGAGACTTAAATAATCATTCTGTTTCAGAAGAGTGAATTTGTGCAGTGAATTTTGGAACACATATAGGGTGAATTTTTGCTTGTTTTCTGCATACAGAGCTAGATCCAGATAGATTTAGGAATGATTGCCTGACTTTTTCCATGCATGTTTGTATTAGTGTGTGTGCAGTTTTATTTGTAACAGGCTACAAGAATACAAGACTGTAATTTGTAGGTACCTGATTATAGCCACACAAAGATACATAGTCATTATTAAATATCAATGCTGTTACTGAGAGAAAATTTCTAATCTTTGTTATGTTATTGTCGTTGTTATACAAAGGAGTGGGTAACATCTTAGAATAGCTGTTCTCACATTTGTATAAAAAGAAAAACTTGATTTGAGAGTTTGGTTTCCTGCCCCAATAAGAACTCTGCTTTATAGGCTTAGATTAATGACTAACACAGATGGAGGGCAAGGCTGAGGACCAGTGTTTGGATCTCTAGCAACCATATAAATGCTAGACAGGTGTGACCACAAGCAAGTAATCCCAGAGTGTAGGATGCTGAGACTGGAGATCACTAGAGTAAGCCGGGAAGCTGGAGCACTCAAGTCAGTGAGTTTGGGATCAGTCAGAGAACTTGCCTCGATATAGAAGATATAAAGCAATCAATTTTCTCACCTTACCTGACACAAACAAGTTGCGGGTATAGGAAGTCTTTCATTCATGAACCGAAAATAGTTAAAAAAAAAAAAAGGCTCAGTAATATAAAAACATAAACACTATTAAGTCAAAAAGGAAACACATATTTGGCATATTTGTAAATAAGTAAAGAAAAACTTGCACAAGAAAATAGAAGAGGTCTAGTGATGTAATATTGACAGATAGGCAATATACATTCTTCCCAGGGACAGATAACATCTCCAAATAGGATCATAACAAAGGCCACAAAACAAACCTTAAAATATTGAGATAATTCTTCTGTGTTACAAAGGAGTGAATTTATTTTTTTTTACTACATAGTTATAGCTGAATTTTTGTCATTTAAAACTAAATATTTCTATTAAAATACAGACAATTATAATTATGGATAAATAACTAAACAATATGAGTATTACTTAATATTACAATTTCTGTCATACTGACATAGTGTAACTTAAATAATATTCAATAATAGTTCACTCACCAAACATACATATTTTCGTTAAAGGAATTTTAAACAAAAATTTAGCTTTGAAATGAAATAAAACATAAGCACTTCAAGAATTTTAACAAAAATATATATGAGTATTTTTGATAACAGTTTATACTGGTTTTTGTGCCAGTCTTTAGAAGTTGAAAATCTATTGATTATGCTAACATCAGTTGAAAATGGTACTATGAGTTTCATAACGTTCCCATAATTTTTTGATGGTACGAATGATGCAAAGTTGACATGAGAAGAAAATGTTTGTAATATTGTTTGTACTTGATGTGGGCATCCTCCAGCAGAGAGAGACATTATGAAACAGAAAAAGACAGAGAGATGTAGAAACATTTTTTTTTAAAGTCTAAGAATTCTCCCGTGAAAACAACCATCCAAACAAAGCCATTGCCAAGGCTGTTGTGGCTTTCTACACACTGAGGATAAGGTCTTATTGCTGAAGACAGCATTTACACAATTGATCGAACACAGGGAAGTTTATGTGGTGCCTAAGTATGGCCTTCACCCCTACTGAGCAGTGCGCATGACACTAGAAGGTACTCTGCTTCCTACCAAAGGAGAAAGGTAGACACTGACTTGGACGCAAGAATGACTTGCTTGCAAGATATGCTGGCACAATACTGACACAATGCTTGTGTAAGGAGCCAACCAATGTCTGGTTGGAATTAAGGTCCACTCCATGAGATGGAGCTCATAGCCAACACTGCTTGGTGGCCAAGAACATGGAAATGGACAGGTGAAGGAGCTAGGCGAAAGCCAAACACTTAGTGTTCTGCCCAAGGAACACAGCAATAAAATGACTTACAACTGACATTCTGCTATACCCACTCAGCCACCATCAGAGAATCTTCTCTCTGCAACAGATGAGGAACTAGACGATGCAAAGTGTATAAGAGACCTTGGAACACTCAGCCCTAAAAAGGATGTCTCCATCAAATCCCTCCCCTCGGGCCTCGGAAAACTCTGAGAAAGGGGATAGAAAGAGTATAACAGCAAGAAAGGATGGAGGACACCAAGGAATCAAGGCGTCTGAAACACAGCAGGGTTTGTGCACATAAAATCTCACAGAGACTGTGGCAACATGTGCAGGATCTGCATGGGCCTGCACTAGAAGGAATCCTAGGGCAGGAGGGTGAAAGAAACACAAGTTCCCATTTCTAACCCAGAGGCTAGCTCCAACTGATAGCCACTTGCGAATAAAATTAATTTTCTCCAAAGGAGTCACATTGAGGGGAAAAAAACAACCCTATACTTATAGGTAGGCTCTATGGCCAGCTATAGATGGCCAACGCAAAACTAACTCTTTTAGCATCTTTGCAGGTTCGTTGTCTCACATGTTGTTAGCCTTTGTTTTTGTTTTTAACTTATGGGTCATTTGCATATATATTATGGCTTCAGGTTTTGGATTTTTTATGAGCTTCCTGTGTGTGTGTGTGTGTGTGTGTGTGTGTGTGTGTGTGTGTGTGTGTGCGTAAATGCATTTCTTGTGCTTTTTTTTGTTTTTAACTTTTTTTCTTGGTCAGTTGTTTTGTCCTATCCTGGATTGTTTTGATTTATATTATATTATTTTATTGTTATTCCTTAAATGCCTGCTTGTTTTCTAACGAATGACAAAAAGGGCATAGAACAGATGGAAAGTGAGATGTGGAGAAACTAGAAGGTGTAGGGGAGGGAAAACTGTAATCAGAATTATTATATGTAAAGAAAATCTTTTTCAATGAAAGAGAAAAAAATATCTAAGAATATCTTCTAAGGGGAAGCTTGGGGATTGTGGTTAGTACTTGCTCACTTTTATAGAACGCATAGCAATTCTTGTAAGATATGTGGAAAATGACACTACACAGTGGACTTAGAAGACCACTGTGTCCTTTCAAAAGAACCCAAAGCGTCCTACGCTGTAAAGGTGTGATGAGGGAGTCTGACTTCAAAATCAGCCGAGTATGAGAATTTCCTGTTCAGCCTTCGGTGACTCATTGGTGAGAAATCTCCTTTCCTACTCTGGCTCAGTCTGAGCATCATGGGACACCCGGCAGAGTTCACAGTCACTGCTGTCCTGCATTTCTGCCCTGACTCTCACCTTTCGTTGCTCAGCTCCCACAGGCCTTTCCAATATTTACAATATCCTTAAAACTTTTGTAATTTCTCTGAACCCTTCTGTTATGGCAAACAAATGCTAATTTAATAGTACCAGGCTCACTTTATTAAATTCATATAAAGTATTGACTAAAAAAATAAGATAATGAGAGTAATTAGAATATATCAAACTTCTGAGTCATTTTAGGAAGTTTTAGAACATTGTTTCTACTCCTTATTGAATTTAACATGGTAAAATTGATGCATAATTATTTTCTAACAACATTGAATCTTTTCATGAAGGCATTAAAAAAAATCCCATGGTGTTATTCCTATGAAAACGAAATTTAACATGTAAATTTTATCTTTTATTTTGTAAACCTTATCTTTTATTTATCTCACTAATTTATTTCTTCATTTCCCTACTGAAAAATTATCAAAGAGTATCTGACAAATAAAACTTAGATATTTCAACTGGACAAAAGGCTCCAGTTCTCTGGGCCCCTCCTTTTTGACTGCATGAGCATGTGTAGCTTTTTAAGTAGGCTCGCCATAGCACAGCTCACAAGTAGAATCGCGGAACAACACAGATCTGACATCACTGGCCTGCAGACACCAGACATGGATCGACTGTTTGGAACTGAACGTGCCTCAGAACGCAGGGAAGTAGCAAAGAAAACCCAGTCGCAGATCCGTTTCAGTAAAGGAGCAGAAGAGGGCCTGCTGGAGCCCAGACTTCAAAGTGCTTCCCAGAAGCATCCCAAGACCCACAGGCGCTGCTACTGCAAAAGTAAGGCATTTAATCTCGGTGTAACTGCTCTGGGGTGCCAGCTGCCAGGCAGAGGTGGGGAAGGGCTCCTTACAGGAAAGAAATGTGACCCACACTGTTATAATGTAAGTTGTGAGCACAGTTTTCATTCAGACATTGTTGCAATAATATTCGAATCATTTTCTTCACTGAAAAGGTGATGGTATTTCCTAAAGGCAGATTTCTGTATACAGGAGGGCCTGGGAGGGCTGGGTTCATCCTGCGGATTCTCTGACCTCTCTTTCGTGTAAAGCCTGTGGACATCTGTGTCCATTTTATTCCTTTTCACATCCGTTTCTCTCTGCAGATTTCTCATCGCCTCCAGAGAAGCTCATCTCTGGGATCTTGGGCATCATCTGGTTTGCCTTATTGGTGGCTTTGGTGATAGTAACCAGAGTTGTCTCGTCATGTAAGCATGCCTTTGAGAGATTATAAGCGAGCCTTCAACTTTAGTGACCAAGTGTCTCTGAGTGCTCCTTTTTAGCTTTTATTTTCAAGAAGATATGTGGATTAAATGTAGAGCGGTTAAAAAAAATTTTTTTAAATGTGGAACGGTTATTCTAATTTTGACAGACTTATGAATGATATATTATAATATGTTTAGACTGTCATTAAACTAAATTTTCCTTAATAGTTCACCATATTATTCATATTTCAGCAATTTCAAATGTATTCTGTATTATTCTAATTTAAATAGTTCATCAATTTCAAATTAAGAAACTAAAATTGTTGTGATAATTTTAGATGTCATATTTCTTAAGAATTACTTTGTCCCTCTAGATACTGAACCAAAGGAACAGATTCACTCACTCTTGATCAAAACCCAGAAAGGTACACTTCACTTGTAAAAGTTATGATGTTTGCACGCATTGTGTGTTGTGTCTCATGTAAACTACGCAGAGGCTTAAGTTATACTTTTTGTATTATTTTATTAATTAAACATTTTTATTTTTACATATATATTTATATTATTATACATATATACCATAAACTACATATAGCAAGAAGAACCATGACATAATCAGGAATTATATAAAATGTTACATTCTTAGTGTTTTGGCTATTTGTGTTTGACAGCCTTGAAGAAAACATCTTTCCTATCTTGGTGCATCTAAAATTCTGAATGTAAATCAATCTCCATCACATATTGTCATTATGAACTTAAAATACCTATCTAGACCTAACAACATCTTAATCTCTAAACAAGGAAGCTTAACTGTAAAACTAAGCAAATTTGATACCCTATGAGCATATAAAGGGGGAGGTAGTCCCCCTCAGGCACAGTCATAGGGGAGGGGAATAATGGGAAAATGGGAGGGAGGGAAGAATGGGAGGATACAAGGGATAGGATAACCATTGGGATGTAACAAGAATAAATTAATAAAAAAAAAAAAAACTAAGCAAACCTGGTCATCAACACCATCAGAGACTTGAGAAGGAATAAACTTGATTACCTGAGTATGCCTTAAATTATATTTATAGCAAGGGAATAATCTAGAAAAATTAACACTACATTCTCACAAATAAATATTACAGGATTATAATCCTTTTTTGAGCAATCAGAGGAAGTAATCATGTAAAATAGCCATACAACCATTTTGATAAGTGGCTTAAATGCCCTACTGGCAAATTATGATGAGTGAGAAGTGAATTCAGTCATTTAAAATAGAGGTTATAGTCCACAATATGAAAAAAAAATGTAGAGAGAATTTGTTCTCGGTTTACATGCTTTCTATGGACACATGAACTATAAACCAGAAGTTGGCTCTGTGTTTGAGTGTGTTTGGGTGTGTATTTTGTTTTCTATGTACCAGTATATGAGGTGCATAGGTACGTTTTGTATATGCACGTTCAAAACTATGCACACATGTAAATTAATTTTCATCATTAAGTTCATGTTTCTTCTAGTTAATAAACCATAATATTTCTTCAGCACATCCTTGTAGTCATTGTCCAAAGGAGTGGATATCTTATTCCCACAATTGTTTTCATATTGGTGTGGAGAAAAAAACATGGAGTGACAGTGTGGTGTCCTGTGCTTCCAAAAACTGTAATCTGCTTTACATAGATAGTGAAGAGGAGCAGGTAAGAGTTGCACCGTGTCAATCATTGCTTGATCTTTCTCCCTGTCAAGGTGATGTTTGTAAAACTTGTTCTTATTTTTTTTTTTATGGAAACAGGGGTTTGTGCGTGTGTGTGTAACCATGTCTGCCCTGGGACTTATTCTGTAGACCAGGCTGGCCCCACACTCACAGAAATCCACCTGCCTCTGCCTCCTGAGTGCTGGGATTACAGGCATGTGCTCCCACTGACCTGCTTATTCCTATTCTTATACATGTTTCCTTTATTTACAACTCTGTATAATATTTTGTTATTTTTTGCAATGTTTTACTAGTATTTGTGTACTGGTAGTAAATATCTATTTCTAGTATTTTATTTTATTTTATTTATGAAATCCATTCTTCTACAAGTGCTTTTATTCTGAGATAAACTTTGCCATTTACTCTTACTGTAAATGGAAAAACACTACACATGTACTGATGGTTCAGACTGATCAGAAAGTGACTAGATGGGGGCAGTTCCAGTCAGATTATCAGAAAGATGTTCCCATTTTCTCCATGCTTCTTTATTATATATATATTTGCTGCCCCAAAACCTTCTTCCTGGCATTTTGCCCATAAATTATGTTTGCCATTAAGCTGTATATGAATAAAGCCAGCCTGCACTTTCATCTTTCTAGCTGAGCCTCTCTGATGGTGTTTGGGGCAGTTTGTTCACATTACTGCACTGATACCTGCAGCTTGCTGACTATTGTTGCTATATTATGTGAATATTACATTATGAAGTCTGTGTCCCCAGGTCAAAAGCAGTGAGAGTCATACTCTTAGACACAGAACTTTCTGCACAAACATTTATAAGTACTCATAGGACTCCAACCCACAGGCCTGCCCTGGTGTCCTTTAGTGAGAAAAAACCAAAACCACTTCCTCTGGCTAACCATGCTTACTAGTACTTCTGAGATGCCATGCTGGCCCATGACGACAGACCCACAGTCTAGAAGTTTTAGACTTGTCCATTGTTGCTGCTGAGACTCCCTTCCACACAGAGAAGGCATGAACTTACAGGATCCACCTGTTGTAATGTAGGTGCTCAGGGACAGCATGTAAAGTCATTTCCTTCTGTCATATGAGGGGCAGGAGATGCCCTACCTCTCTATCATCCCTCATCTTTTCAGGTGCAAAAGACTTTCAACTTTTCCTTTCTGCCCTTCACAATTCATGGCTTGTGCCTTCCATTGTTATTTTCTAAGTTTACCCTTGTTTTGCCACAGTAGACAAGAGAGTAATACTAGCTTAAGTATTAAGTATTAAGCCAAGCATTAATAGTCTCATTTCAACCCATCAGAATCCTGACAAACAACAGCAGGGAATTAACCAGGGGACAATGCAGTACCCAGAAAACAAAAAATATATATACATGTCATGTATTTCTTTAATAATAACTCATTAATTTTCTTCTAAAGTCAAACTGTAATGAATAATAGAAAATAGTTGATTTGGGCACAGCATCTAGAGAATTTCATGCATAGTCTCTGAAAATGAACTTCAATCCTTGTATTGGGTATGTTGTTAGTATGAATCGCTGTTAAATTACATAAAATAAACACCAAGTTCCCCCACTAATAAAAGAATAAAACCTTTAAACTATAGACATTTTAAAGTTAATTGTATATAAAAATACACACATATGAATGTTTTTGGGCAATGTAAGAAGTATTCTCAATGTTAAAAAGTTGACTTGTATTGGACAATAACAACAATATGACAGAACACATTAGCACATTTTAAAAATAATAAGAGCCTTCAAACTGATGAAATTTCCTTGTTTCTTTGATAGGACTTTCTGCAATCCCTCTCACTGGTCTCATGGGTTGGAGTCTCCCGGAAGAGCAGAGGTCAACCCTGGGTTTGGAAAAATGACTCAAATTTCAAACCAAAGTAAGTTTTCATGAATGGTGCAACAGATGAGGAAGAAAAAAATAATAGAACAAAAACCTCGAAGAATTATGTCAATAAATGAAGCTGAATTGTAGACGGGAAGAATGATGCTGACCTTCATGACATGCTCATGAGAATCTGAAGAATGGGCTTTCATAGTAATCAGTTCTTCCCATACTATTAATGAAGATGCCATTGCCAACCTTCATGATAGCCTTCTTTTGCCTGCACTTATAGAAGTCACTCATTAGATAGATTATCCTGATATATATATATATATATATATATATATATATATATATATATATATATACACATTTGTGTGTTATACAGATATATATGCATATGTGAATATATATATGTGTGTGTGTGTGTATAAATTTTGTGTTTCCACCACTGCAGGATATCAGAGGTTCCCTATGATGAGATTAACTGTGCCATGCTGTCAACATCTGGCCTCACAGCAGACAACTGTACAGCTTTACATACATATCTTTGTGAGTGTAAGCTCACAAACTGAAACCCCTGCACCTGGAGTCTGCCAGGTATGGTTTCAATGCATAACCTGAAAATAGAATTGTGATTGAGTACATCTTAAAAGGAATTATTTGTTAAGATTATTAGTTTCTTTCAAAAACAGTTCCTGTAGTATACACACAAAAGTTGCAGTCCCACCTCAGTTACACTCTGAAAAACCTGTGAGTTTATTAGGCTTACTTATAGAACATGGCAAGAGTGTGGGTGACTCCAAAGGAGCCACATTGCCAAGTCTTCACCCATTGTTGGTGATGGCTTCCCCACAGCTACGTAGATAGAAAACCAACAACTAACTTTTCACAACCTATTTGTTGTATCGCCTCCTGAAACTGAGAACATAAATAATTAAGACAGAATTTCATACAAATGGCAGGAAACTCAGGTGAAGAACAATAACCCTCCCAACCCATCCCTTTCTATGAAGTAATACTAGCACTCTATAAAGCCAGTTTTGTCAGACTCATGAAAACAGGCACAGCTGACCCAATGAAGGTGACATATGTTTTGCCTAATCCTGAGCCACTGTACTACAATCACAGTACAAAGACAGTGTAACTGGTTATGAGTCTTTCCCAGTAACCATACAAAGAATTTTCTATCACTGTAGCCAGGGAAGATATCTATGGTCATAAGCAAAAATATGTAGAAATAATTTTATTAGAAAACCACATCCATGTAATAAACCACAGAAGTATCTAACCCATTAAGATCTATTACTTTTCAGCAGTAGTTTTGATGCTGACTTCCTATACAAAACATTGATTATTTCATGAAAAGCACCTTAAAACAAATTTAGAAATAGTTGGCTGTCTCAATATCACTCATGTCACTATTACAGGAAAGGGTGCGCCTTGCTTATCATGATGATGGCTTTAACACAGAGGTTCCATAGTTAAATGGGTCATAGTTTTACCCAACGACCTGCATACTGCCTGCCAGGACTGCCTGCTATCCAGAAAAGATAGTTTACAGCAACCTCAGATTGATTACCATATGGCCTCCCTCTAGAGTATGTGGGGTCTTCAGAAAGATGTGGTTACCCTCTAGTTCTAGTGTGTAGCCAATATCCTTTTCAATAGTCCATATAATGTATGAGTTCACGGGGACCTCTGTGGCCAATAATGTAAAGGGAGGTAATTCTACTTCACTGCATTTACCATTCCATAACCCAATGTTTCTAAATACCCCTGTGCACCATGTCTTCTGTGTTTAAACATATTAACTGCTATTTTTATAGGTGCAAGTTGTTGTAAGATTTTTCTTAACCATCTTGTTAAGCATCATCTGACTATGACCCAACTATGAAACTTCCAAGAACTCTAATGCTTGTACCATGTACCCTGTTCAGATTATTTATTTTCCCCCTTGATCTTCTATGTGTATGGAATGTTTCATTAAGATGTTTCTCTAAATCTTTAAAATGCTCAGCCACTGATCTCCACTTCTAGAGAGTACCAAAGGGGCTTGGGATTCAGAATGGAAGAAGATACAAAGGCAAAACAAAACTTGGTAAAATTTTAATTCAACATAAAAAATATTCTACCACTTACAGTGATTTTATATCAAAAGAATAAAGTTGGGTATATCAACATAGATGGAGGTGCCATAGTTTTTAGTTCTCCGTAACCCACTGTCATTCTTGAATTATCTAGCATCTTTTTTTTTTTTTTTTTTTACTCTCAGGCAAAATTTACCAGAAACACTATGCATGGTACTTTTTGACAACATCTCCACCCCAAACACATATTCTTGCTTGGAAAAAAGAAACACAGTATACTGAGGTGGGGGAAACAACTACCTTTCCATCTGTGCTATTCTATCAACATAGCTATACACTCCTGCCCATTGCCCCTAATGCTACTGGGACCATCAGAATCTAAGGTACCCCTGTTGCACTAATTTTACTCAGGAGACACACAGAAATATGTATTCACTCCAGAATGTATACAAAAAGACCAAAGAAACAGCTACAAGGAGTTAAATAAAGATGTTGGATCCCCTGGAGCTGGAGTTACAGGCTGTTGTTAGCTGTCTGACATGGATGCTGGAAACTAGGCTGAGCAATGAAGTGTCTTTAAGCATTGAGCCACTCTACAGCCCCAGATATTTTCACTAATAATGTTGTTAGGTCTATTTCACACTTTTGTGCCTTCCACCAGTATACTTAGAATATTTTGAGAATCAATTTCCCTTTGTCATGACTATGATGCTTAAAAAAGCATTTTTATTAAAAAATAATATATTAAATAATGAATATGTAAGAATTAAAATGACAAAAAATGCCTGAGTTAAGCATCTTATTATTATGAAGTAAGTCATGTGTTTTAGTGATTTAACAATGATTAGGGGACTGAAGTTTATTTAAAGTAAAGATAAAGATTATACACAAAATAAATTAATGTTTCATATGCTTTTATATGAAAGATATCTTGTAATGTCTCTTTTTATTTTTGGCATTAATATATAAGCTATGTATTCAAAATTAATTTTATTCAATGCATAAGTTTGTCTAACCTAATTGTTAAGCTGTATAATAAAAATCACAAGATTGTAGTAACATTTAAAAAGTAAAGATCTATTTCTCACTCAAGCTTTGTGGTCTCCTTGATTTCAGGTGATCTAAGATGAGCTTGAAGACACTTGGTTCCAGAACACAAATTCATCTGAAATCTCTTTATGTATCTTATCTTCAGAGCCAGGCACACACTCTCTACGAAGACTAGTGTCTTCCAGAAGAAAAAACAAAGTTCCACTTTATTTTGTCACATGTTATGTATTTCAAAAGCTAGACATGTTTACCAGGGTTGCTGTGCGATGTATACTTGAAGACTGTAAAGGTTAATTGAGGTAGGAAGATGATCCCATATCCATTTCCTGCTTGGGAATCTTAGAATGACTATGTTGAGTGAGGGAACTGAATACCCTCATTCATGTATCACTCTTTGCTCCTTGATTGTGAATGTAATATAATAAGCTCCCTCATATTCTTGCTGCCTTGACCTCTATGTAGAATAAACTGTACCTGAAATAAGTATTAAAACAAACATTTTCTTTGCTAAGTTGATTTTTGTCAGGAGGTCTTACCCCAGGATCAGGAGAAGGAAATAAGTCAAAGTACGCAGTGGAATATAAAGTGACTTGTTGGTAGATTCAGAATGGAAGAAGATACAAACAAGACAAAACTTTATAAAATTCCAACTTAACTTGAGCAATTGTACATGAAAAGAGTAATGTTGAGTGTAGCAACATGGATGGAGATGTTCTCTGTAACACATGGTCATTCTCCATCATTCATCTAGATTCATGTTTTAAACCCTAGCAGCATTTTATTACCTATTAACTCAGTCAAGCATCTGTTCTTTGCTACAAAATATGACAGACAAGGCATTTTATACATAGGATTACTTGAGAATTTTGAAGCACACTTGGAAAATGTATTGGTCCATAAATACTAAGTCTTCAGTATATACCAACAAATATACCAACAAATTTAATTTCTAAGAAGAACCGAGTCTTAAAAAAAGTCAGCTATTTATTGTTTCATAAAATTCAGACATCCAAAAATTAATCTAGTTTAACTATTTCATCCTATATCAAGTAAATGAGAATTTTAAAGAAGTAATTATTTAAATTTAGTATCTTCCATATATAGATAGTAAATATATTGGCTACTGAATTCTATTGGTAAAAATTAACATTTTTATTCTTAGCTCTAAAATGCTTAAGCTCCTCCTCTCATATATTCTTTCACACACGTACATTAAAGCCATCTTATATAGAATTAAAGACAATTGAATTGTGAAGGCCACATTCCGGCAATATAACTTTTAGCCCCTTCTGATTTGGTGCCAGTTAAAAATGTCCACTCTTGTAGAAGATGAAGAAACTGATCACTTTTCCTTCCAAAGTTTCTGTCTTTGTCTCTCTGCCTCTGTCTTTGTCTCTCTGTCTCTGTCTCTGTATCTTGGTCTTTGTCTCCTGTCTCTTTCTTTCTGTTTCTCTGACTCTCCTTCTCTCTGTCTCTGTCTCTCTGTCTCTGTCTCTCTGTCTCTGTCTCTCTTTCTCTCTCTCTCTCCTTCCCTCCCTCTCTCTCTCTCTCTCACACATACACACACACACACACACACACACACACACACACACACGAGAGAGAGAGAGAGAGAGAGAGAGAGAGAGAGAGAGAGAGAGAGAGAGAGAGAGAGAGAGAGAGAGAGAGAGAGAGAGAGAGAGAGAGAGAGAGAAATCACCTCAGACTGGGGAATCTATAATGGAAGATGCTGATTTTAATGTATGGTTCTGTATTATGGGAGCCCAGTGACAAAGAAGAGAACAAAGCACGTGCTCCCCCAAGAAGTATTGAGAATCCACTTCTATGAGAAAGGCAGCAATATTGTTGAGTCAAAATGCCTTTCCAGTAAGAAATCACTATGCACACATAGAAAGCAATAAAGGAAAAGCTCTTAAGTAACAGTGCACAACTGGTTCTAGCTAACTCAGAAAAGAGAACCAGCTTTAAACAAAAAAATTTACCAGTCTTTATAGAACTTAGGCTTATACATTACATATATACATATATATACACACAATATACATACATACATACATACATACATACATACATACATACATACATACCTTACATTTCTTTAGGTCCCTGACCCAGGTTACACATTGAATAATTTTTCATTTATTTACTTTATATCCAGTTCTCATCCCTTCCACTTCTCTTCCTAGTCCCACACTCTCACCCTCTTCCCCTGTCCCTCCTATCCTTCTCTTCAGAAAAGGAGCCTACCTCCTTACCAACCCACTCCAACACATCAAGTTTCATCAGGACCGAGCATATTCTTTCCCACTGAGGACAGGCAAGGCTGCCTCGCTAGGGAAAAGTGTCAAAATCAGGCAACAGAGTCCGCATTAGAGACAGCCACCACTCCATTTGCTAGGGGACCCATGTCTAGTCCTTGCATTTATTTGGTTGGTGCTCTCTGTGAGCCCTCACCCTCATGGGCCTAGGCTAGTTGACTCTGTTGGTCTTCTTGTGAAGTTCTTGTCCCCTCCAGGTCCTTCTATCTTTCCCCTAATGCTTCCACAAGACTCCTGAGCTCTGCCTAATGTTGGTTGTGAGTCTCAGAATGAACTTTCTTCTTAGCACTGTTTTCATTGTGTTCCATAAGTTTGGGTATGCTGTGCCTTCATTTCCATTGAATTTTAAGAAGTCTTTAATTTCTTTCTTCATTTCTTCCCTGACCCAGTGGTGACTGAAGAGAGAGTTGTTCAGTTTCAATGAGTATATAGGCTCTTTGATATTTTTTTGAAGTCTAGCTTTAATCCATGGTGATCTGATAAAATACAAGGGATTATTTCAATTTTCTTGTACTGGTCTACAAATTAAGTCCAGGACATCTAAGGCTACACAGAGAAACTCTGTCTTGAAAAAAAGAAGGAAAGAAAGAAAGAAAGAAAGAAAGAAAGAAAGAAAGAAAGAAAGAAAAGAAAAGAAAAGAAAAGAAAAGAAAAGAGAAAAAGAAAGAACTGAACAATTTAAGCAGAGACAGGAGACTGCGAGTCTGGAAGCAGATAGGAGATTTACACACACAAAACTATTGTCAGGATTATTTTTAAGTTCTCCAGTGTTCTGCTTCTGCTTCTTCTTTTGGTTTTGCTTCTGCTTCTGCTTCTGCTTCTGCTGCTTCCTCCTCCTGATGCTTCTTCCTCCTCCTCCTCCTCCTAGTCCTCCTCGTCCTCCTCCTAATCTTCCTCGTCCTCATCTTCCTCCTCCTCATGATGCTTCCTCCTCCTCCTCCTCATCTTCTTCCTCCTCATGATGCTTCCTTCTCCTCCTCCTCCTCCTCCTCCTCCTCCTTTGATGCTTCCTCCTCTTTCTCCTAGTCCTCCTTGTCTTTGTCCTCCTCCTCCTTCTGATGCTTCCTCCTCCTCCTTGTCCTTATCCTCAACCTCCTGCTCCTCCTCCTTATCTTCCTCCTTCTTCTCCTCCTTCCTTTTCTTAATAATTGATATCAATCCACAGGAGTTCTCCCTTTTTCTGAGCCTTTTCTAGAAGAGAAGGAGGACAGGAGGATGTCAGGATCAGGGTCGGGGTTGGGGAGTGGGAAGAAAGGAGGGAGGGGAGCTGTGGTTAGATGTAAAGTAAGTAAATTAAGTTTAAAAATAAAAAAAATCGAAAAAAAAACTGATGTGGGTATTTTTCCCCAGGTAGGCATTGCAAGCTACCAGTTGGTTTGTTGTTCATTGCATAAACTTAAGTACTACCCTACAGTTAGTTCCTGCCAGGCTCCAGGCCCTCTCATGAATGGTTTGAGTTTTTATTTGGGGGAAGCCGTTATCTAATTGCTCTAGAATTTTACAAACTTGAGAATTGCAATGTGTGGAGATCATAACTGTGAGCCACACCTGGGACATCTTGAACCATACATCTTCACAATTAAGAGATGTTGGACTTCTAGTGTGTTGAAATTGTTAAAGACTATGGGAACTTTAAAGTTAGACTGAATGCATTTTATGTTATAACACAGTCATGAAACTATGTATACAACGAGTAGGAAGTTGTGGCTTAATGTGGTTGGGTGTCAGTTGCCAAGGGGTGGAACTGTGATGGTGAGTGCTCACAGTTAACTTTACAGAATGGAGACTAAGCTGAGAGATCAGCCTCTGGGCATGCTTCTTACTTTGATTGCATTAATGGAAATTGGATGACCACCCATTGTGGGTGACACCATTTGCTGACTGGGATCCTGGGCTCTAAGTGTGGAGAATGGGAACTGGGCAGCAACATGCATTCACTGGTGTCTGCTTCCTAACTGTGGATGCAGTGTGACCAGCTGCTTCAAACTCCCGCTGTCTTGACTTCCCTCTGAACACTGAGTCAGCCTTAGCTCTTACCCCTTAGCTTTCTTTTGTCAGGCTATTTTAGCACAATAACAGAAGAAGAAATTAAGATAATAACAAGACAGTATCTTCTGGATTCTAGGAGTCAGAGGACCAGGATGTCTACTGTGAGATAGTGTCGTCTATATATAACTCTCAACAATATGGTTTTCAAAGTAGATGTGGGAAATCTCAGAAAGCCCCACCCTTAATGAGGATCTACAGGTAACTAATGGCTAATAACAAGGAGGGAGAATCAGTCTTCTATGGGATGAGTCCACTAACAGATTATCTAATCCTAGTGGTGAGCCCTAAATACATATACACATGAGCAACATTAAATGAACTCAGTAGGATATGTTTATATATACGTCTCTGTGTGTGTGTGTGTGTGTGTGTGTGTGTGTGAGCATGAGTGTGTGTGCACACATGTGCCCAACAGTGATAGTTAGTGGTCATGAGAAGGAGTTGGGGAGCATGAAGAGGCAGAAGCAAGGAGAATGCAGGATGGAAATGGTGTAAATAGAGCACTCACATAAAAAACTCTCAAACATTAAAGTAAGTGTTACAATTTAAGAAAAAAAAACCCCACCAAACTCATAAATGAAACCAGAACCCTGATACTAAAAGCAAATAAGAGTTCTTTATATATTTTGGATATTAAACCTTTGTCAGATGAAGGATTGGTGAAGATCTTTTCCCAGTCTGTAGGCTGTCGCTTTGTTCTCTTGACAGTGTCTCCTGCCTTACAGAAGCTTCTCAGCCTCATGAGGTCCCATTTATTAATTGTTGACATTAAGGCCTGGGCTGTTGGTGTTCTGTTCAGGAAGTTGTTCCCTGTGCCTATGTGTCCCAGGCTCTTCCCCACTTTTTCCTCTAACAGAATTAATGTCTCTGGTTTTAAGTTGAGGTCTTTAATCCACTTGGACTTGACTTTTGTGCATGGTGACAAATAAGGGTCTAATTGCATTTTTCTACATGTAGACATCCAGTTAGACCAGCACCATTTGTTGAAGATGCTATCATTTTTCCATTGAATAGATTTGGCTTCTTTGTCAAAAATCAAGCAACAAAAAATAAAACTATACACCAAGTTTCTTAATAAACACAGATGAAAAATCTCAACAAAATATTTTCAAACTAAATTCAATGATACATTACAAAGATTATATACAACACGACCATGTTGGATTCATTTCAGCAATGCAAGAATGATTAAGTATGCACAAACCTGTAGATGTGGCAGAATGCACATATGGCCTTAGAGACAGAAGTCTCATTAGTTTCATAGAAGGCTTTTGACAATAATGGCTCTGAAGACCTGGAGAGAGAGAGAGAGAGAGAGAGAGAGAGAGAGAGAGAGAGAGAGAGAGAGAGAGAGAGACTGACTGAGACTCAGCATAATAAAGGCCTATGGCCAACATTATACCAAATGGTGAAAAAAAAAAAGCATTTAATCAAAAATTAGTAGACAAGATTGTCTTTTCAACTGTTATTCAACATAGTGTTTGGAGTCTTAGCCAAATAAATACATATTCCTTCAAATCTTCTTTCTCTTTTAACTGTTACACACCGTTTCATTTTCACTGCAATATTCCACACATATCCAATGACTGGACTCTGGTTCTCCTCTTCTTCCTTATATACTTCATTTGATCACATATACTAAGAGTCTGCTTTTCTTTCATGAATTCAAACACATTTCCAGAAAGGTTGAGAATTTGCACACAGCCATAACCACATATCTGTTAGTTTCATTTCTGAGCAAGTGTCCAGTGACAACTTCTGATCACAGCCAGCTTTGGCTTCATAATTTGAGGTAAGCATCCTGCCTGCCTCTCTCTTTCTCACCACAAAAGGCACATTAACTTCAACAGTGTGCACAGGAAAAACGTAATGTTAGTGGTTGGGAAAACCATCTGTCTCGGTGGTTAATCTCAACTACTAGGAGAGACTTGTAGTTTGTTTGTTGGTGGTTTTCCTCAAGTTACTTGAACCCAGACTGTCCACAAATCACAGAACTTTGGTCAGATAATTATGGCCATGCAATGCCCATACATGAACTTAGGCAATGGAGTTATTATTTATCCATGAATTCTTGTATGTTTTGTTCAATTCATATGAAAGGGTGGCTTATGATTTCATTGCCACGTTGTTCTGCAATTCCACAGAATAAAAATAATGCTGCCCAAATGTTCAGTGGTGGTTCCCACACAATGATTGTAGAGTGACCTTGTACTCAGCACTGAAAAGCAACTGACAATTTTCTTGAACATAATGTCTCTTTATTTAATTAATACTTTTCACTCACCATAGAGGATTCATCGCTTTGTGCTCCACTTTAAGATTCCATTACAGGGCTGGAGAAATGGCTCTGTAATTAAGAGCACTTGCTGTTTAATCTGAGGATTGGAGCTCAGATTCCAGACTCTACATTTACAAGTTGCGTGTCCCGGAAAATTCAGTCAAATTCTAAGGGATCCAATGCCTCTGCAAACACTCACAAACACCTGTGTATACTCATACCAACATATGTAAATAACATCTCTAAAAATACATATTGAAAAAATTTCTTTCCACACTGTTTTGTTTAGGGCGCTTAGAATACAACACCACCAGCCCAGTGCTTAGCTTGTCCTCAGCTTCTTCATGGAGGTACTTATTTTCAGGACATTTTATTTATGAGTTCATTTTATTGCCTGTTCAGGATGTACATAACTGTTTGAAGTAAATGCATGGCCCTCAGAAAGATGTGCCATAGAATTGCCCTCAGGCCTGCAACTGAAAGCAATTTCCTTCAGGGGAACCTGGAGGTCACTGTAACAGAAGCTGATCAGCCATCAGAGTCAGTAGGACAAGCCATAGGGTACATCTAGTTTTACCTAAGCATATGCACATAATAATACTTCAGTTAGGAGAATGCACTGATGTGTGACCTAATAAATATCTGCATCTAGATTTGACTGTGCCACATGGAGTGAGCACTTTTGACAGCATGCTTGATGAGGTAGAAAGATTCAGAGCGCCATGCGTCTCTGTAGAATCCCACTTTGTGGCCCTGGATTTGGAGCCCTTATACAACATTTCCTGTCTATACAAACTCATAAAACTAGGGCCATTACTATCCATAGCTCAGCAAAAGCCTCTGCTATAGATAAATTCTGTTCTTGTCTGAAGTCATAGAGAAACGTGATGCTAGAACTTCCTGATGGAACAGGATTCTAAAGGAAAGGTAATTTAATTGGCAGGCGTGGTTTGAGGTTTTTGCTTCCTGTGTGTGTGTGGTGGGGGTAGGGGTGGGGCTAGAAACACTGCATCCAATTATGCTGAGCTCCTAAAGCTACCAAAATTGTGGATCTGATCCAACTGTCCTTGCTGGCGCCACTTGCTCCCATTTCTCACGTTGTGTACAAAATGACCTCCTATTTTTCATCTATTCATGACTGCCTTTTGCTTTTATACTTTCCCTTTTAAACTTGCATATCTATGCTCTCATTTCACTATCTTTTATTTAAGATTGCTTTATTGTTAGAAAGAAAAAGGTTCTTTGGTGAGAGGTGAGAGCTCCACTTATCTGTGGGTATAGGAATAAGGGTTTAGAATGAAGTTAGGAATTATGCTGGTATAGAAAGTGACAATAGTAGGGACTCCTCTAAGAACTACAAAGCCACTAGCATTGGGAAAAGATCTAGCTAAGTTTCCAGCACCAGGCATGACTTCCGGCCTCCCGATTAAGCCTTACACCTAATTATATAGCTGTTATCCCGTGCCAAGATATGAGTGTCACCGTTGCATCCTTTGGTCACTGTTGTGGTTCATATTTCAGTGAACTTTGAGGAAGAGAGGGCAGGAAGACTGTAAGAGCCAGAGGACCAGCAAAGATGCTGTGATATTGTATCTCCTAGAAATGACAGGCAGCTTCAACCGTGACATCTCAGCAATATGGCTGCCTACACAAGACCTGAAGAAGTACAACATCTATAGACAATAATGACGTGCAGGAAGGAAATTTCATGGTGTCCCACCATAGACAAAGAACTGCAGGAACCCAAGGCATGATGATAATGCATGGAAAAATCTTCATCAGGAATGAGTCCCCTAATCCACTATCCAATACCAAGCGGTCAGCCCTAAAAATCAAATACATTCAAGTAGCACTAAAGGGAACGATAGGGTTGTAGTTATATATTTATTCATATATATATGTGTATATGTATATATATTAGATAGATTATAGATGGATAGATACATAACACTTAAAGAACAGCAATTAAAGAAATACTTAAAAGTAACAATGAAATAAAAACCATGAATTTGAGAGGGAGTAAGGGGGGGGCATGCAGACATGGGAGGGTTGGCGTAAAGAAAGGGGAAGAGAAAATATAATTATATTTTAACTTAAATTTAAACATAAAATGGCTTTTCTCCCTCTTAAATGTATATATTTATTCACTTTACATCCCAATAACAGCCTCATCCCTCCTCTCCTCCCAGCCCCACCCTCTCTCCCACTTCCCCCAATCCCCCCCTCCCACATGAGTCCATCAAATCGCTTCAGGACTGAGCACATCTTCTTCCCTGTGGCCTGGTGAGGCAGCCTCACTAGAGGGAAGTGATCAAAGAGCAGGCAAGAGCGTCTATTCCAGAGACAGGCCCTTATTCCCTTTCTAAAAAACCCACATGAAGACCAAGCTACCCATCGTCTACGTATGTGCAGAGGGCTTAGGTGGAGTCCATGCATGGTCCTTGGTTGGTCCATCAGTCTCCGCAAACGTCCCTGGGCCCAAGTTAGTTGGCATTTTTGGTCTTCTTGTGGGAACTCTTGTCTCTCCAAGCCCTCCTACTCTCTACACTCCTCCCCCTCCCTCCCTGCCACTTTTGCACAAGACTGCCTATGCTTTGCCCAATGTTTGGCTGTGGGTCTCAACATCTGTTTTGATCCATTACTGGGTGGAGGCTCTCAGAGAAGAGCTATGCTAGGCTCCTGTCTGCAAACCTAGCACAGTATGATTAGTAGTGTCAGGAGTTGGCTCTCTCCCATTGGATGGGTCTCAGGTTGGGACAGGCTTTGGTTGAACATTCCCTCAATCTCTGCTCTATCTTTATCCTTGAATGTCTTGTAAGCTGGGTAGATTTTGGGACAAAGCTTTTGTGTGTGGAGAAATGGCTTTTAAAAATTAGGTTCTAAAAATGCTGTACGTTTGAGTGTTTCGCCTGCATGTACGTGTGTATGTGCCCCATGGGGGTACCTGATATGCACAGAGGCCAGAGGAGAGTGACAGTTTCTTGGAACTGGAGTTATGAGTTTCACAATATGGGTGTTGGGAATTAAACCAAAGTCCTCTGCAAGATCAGTAAGTGCCCTCGGTTGCAAACCATCTCTCCAACACAACAAAATATTAAATAATAATAATAATAACAATAATAATAATAATGATGATGATGATGATGATGATGAAATTGCCAATTTTTGTTTCTTCAGTTGTGGCCTTCTGGATCTTAGCTATGTACTTAACAGATAATGTGAGATTTTCCTACAACAAAAACTAGAGTATTAATTAGATTTGAAGCAATTACCTAAAGCATGCTAGCAATCCTTGACAACTTTATGAGTGTTCAGAAGCCCTTTATATTTTTATGTTGTTATTTTTAGTGTTTCCTGTACCACATATGTGTGCTTTGTATTTCCTCACAAATGTTTTACAATGCTTCTATTATTAGTTTAACTGTACATCTAATAAAATTGTTGTTTTGAATCATTCATTTTGGACAATATAATAACATTTATAAATTAGTGTTACATTGTTATGCTAACACTAGTCCTATTAAGTGACCATTAAGTTGTTTGTATTTTCTAGGTACATAAACATTTTATCAACCCTTATGGGGTTGCTACTGTTTATTCATTTTCTGTTTTCATATGTATGCATATAGTGTATATGTGTGTGTGCTTCTGTGTATGGTCAAGAAAAAGTTCCCATGGTTCCCACCTAAACAATGCGGCAGATTTAATTCCAATCAAGGGCCAAAGTTTATGCACATGATGAGGAAAGTATTTAATAACTTCTTTCTACTTAATTTCAGAGAGTGAAAAACCATGTTTTGTATTTTTTCACTTTTGATTCCCACCTTATATAATTCCACCATTTACTTTTCAAAAACTCCATGCTATTTCATAACATGAATATCATCATTTTCAAGTCCTAAAATGTTCTTAGGACTTGACGTTTATCCACAAACCTCATTCACCAAATAAGGCAAATGGTGTGTGCACGGAAAATGCAGAAGTGTGGTAGCTGGGTGGTTTCTTCACGGAAAGATGAGACTAATCTCTGCGATATCAGTCTCAGAGACAGAAGTTACCGAGACATCTTTATTTTAAGTTCCAAATCTTTGCTGGGGACAAGGCCACCTTTCTAGTTGAGTAGAAGGCTTTGATTCCTGAGAAACAGGACCTCCCTGCTCTGCTCAGGTCTGTGAATGTGATGTGCGTCCTTATGCCTGTGTTTCTAACAACTGTTTTCCAGGAAATGAGTTATTTGTCAAGTTAGGAGAGTTCTATAACTACTTACACGGCATGGTTACTCTATCTTAAATGACTGAGTAGAAT